>NW_024080633.1:6680468-6857743 GCF_003009895.1 Hyaena hyaena
TTCTAGGAGAGAGAGAGAGACAGCATGAGCAGGGGAGGGTCAGAAAGAGAGGGAGTCACAGACTGAAACAGGCTCCAGGCTCTGAGCTGGCAGCACAGAGCCCGACGCGGGGCTCGAACCCACGAACCGCAAGATCATGACCTGAGCCGAAGTCGGACGCTTCACCGACTGAGCCCCCCAGGTGCCCCAGCATTTTCTAAACTTTAATCCTCTAAGAACATCTTCATGATTTAACGATGCCTCTCCACCACCTCTGCAAGTCCCACCATCCCAAAGCTCCCATCCTACCAATTACAGCTACAGTTTTAAACGATATAATTTTAAAATGATAATTTTTGCTTAAATGAACATATTTTAAAAGCAAATTGTATACTATTACCATGAATGAAAAGCCGGTATCACTTGGGATACACTAAAGTACCAATCAAATTAAATAGCAAAGTGGCAGAACCAGAGATGCCAGTCCTTCTATGCCCCTCCCCCATCCACCCGCCAACCCCGCCATAGAAGCACCAATTTTAACAGCCAATCACAGATGAGAACATCTTTTCGGGAACCCAGAAATGCACCTGCAATGTTCCAGCATTTCAGGAGCTAAAAAAAAACCAGAAGAGAGATGCATTGACGAGGCAACAGCGTCACTTCACGCCTCCCCCAACGCGCACAGCTCAGGGCTACGACCTCCACATCCACATTCCCTCTCTGCCCCCAGGACACTGCTTCCCCAGCTTTGCAGGACACTGCCCACTCGTGTCTCGAACACCAAGGGGATCAGCACAGCTGGCAGCAGAGAAGAGGGAGCAGGCGGGGCGGGGAGCTTTCGGCACCGATGCACAGATCCGGCCCCAGATCCAGCTGTCCGGCCCACAGTGTCCATCAGCCGTCCCGCTCACAAACAGAGGGAGGGCCCCCCAAAAATTCAAAATGGAACCGAGATGTCACCCAGCAATCCCACCTCTGAGCACTTACCCAAAGAAACTGAACTCAGGGTCCTGGAGAGATCCCTGGGCTCTCGTGTTCATTGCCACGCTGCTCCCGAATGGCCAAGGTCGGGGCGCCTGGGCGGCTCAGTCTGTTGCGCTTCCGACTTTGCAACATGGTTGCGACCTGACTTCAGGTCATGATCTCACTCAGTTCCTGAGTTCGAGCCCCACATTGGGCTTGCTGCTGTCAGCACGGAGCCTGCTTTGGACTCACAGTCTCTTCTCTCTCTGCTTCCTCCTCGCTTGCGCTCTCTCTCGAGAATAAACAAAACATTAAAAAAAAAATACCCAAGGGGTAGAAACAACGCAAATGTCCACAGAGGGATGGACAGACAAAACATAACACGGTGTATACACAGAATGGAGTGTGATTTCACCTTTTTTTTTTAATTTTTTTTATTCATTTCTAGGAGAGAGAGAGAGACAGTGTGAGCAGGGGAGGGTCAGAGAGAGAGGGAGTCACAGACCGAAACAGGCTCCAGGCTCTGAGCTGGCAGTCAGCACAGAGCCCGACGCGGGGCTCGAACCCACGAACCGCGAGATCGTGACCTAAGCGAAAGTCGGACGCTCAACCGACTAAGCCACCCAGGCGCCCCATTCACCTTTAAAAAGAAGGAAATCTTGCCTCCTGAAGCAACGTGGTCGGACCAGGAGGGCGTTTTGCGAAATGAAATAAACCAGACACAGAAAGACAAATAATATATGATCCCACTTACATGTGGAATCTAAAGTGATCCAGTTCACCGTCGCACAGAGTAGAGTGGTGATTGCAGGGACTGGGGATGGGGGGGGGTCGTGGGGAGATGTTGATCAAAGGGCACAAAGTTTCAGATCTGTAGGATGAGTAGATTCCGCAGATCCGCCTGACTGAACAGTGCCTGCTGCTGACAGTACTGCATTATATGCTTAAAACATGCCGACCTCATGTTTACTGTTCTTACCACCCAAAGAATAATGATAATAATAATAAAGGAGGCAAGGGGAAACTTTGGGAGGTGATGGGCATCTTCATGATCTTGACAGTGATGTTTTCACGGGACTATCATTATCCCCAAATTCATCGAGCTGAATACATTAAATACATACAGCTTTTCACACAGAACTCAAAAAAGTGGTTTTAAAAAATAATAGGTGTGGGGCGCCTGGGTGGCTTAGTCGGTTAAGCGTCCGACTTTCGCTTAGGTCACGATCTCGCGGTTCGTGGGTTCGAGCCCCGCGTCGGGCTCTGTGCTGACTGCCAGCTCAGAGCCTGGAGCCTGTTTCAGTCTGTGACTCCCTCTCTCTCTGACCCTCCCCTGCTCATGCTGTCTCTCTCTCTCTCTCTCCTAGAAATAAAAACATTAAAAAAAAATTTTTTTAAATAATAGGTGCATCTATGGTTCAGTTGGTTAAGTGTCGGACTCTTGATTTCAGCTGAGGCCATGATCTCATGGTTCATTGGATCCCAAGCTTGCTTGGGATTCTCTGTCTCACTCTCTCTCTGTGCCTCCCCTGCTCCCCCTTTCTCTCTCTCTCTCTTTCACACACAATAAAATAAATACAATGAAACCCAAAGAGATGATTTAACCTGTTAGCTAGACATTATGTCCACCAAAGGCCTGGGTAGGAGGCTGCCCTGTGTTAAAAGGAGAGACCACCAAGGGTCAGCCAGGGCTCAGACTCAGGGACACCCCACAGAGGCCCGGCCCCGTTTCGCAAAGTGAAACAAAGACGGAATGAAGAACTGCCTCACCTCCAGGTGAGTCTCACTAGCGTAGACCACGTCCTCAAACCATCCAGAATCATCTCAGTACGTTTTGATAGAAAGGACGCAAGCAAAATTGCATGAATGGAAGGGAAGGTCGCAGATCCAGTAACTGAAGGCGACATGTCCCTCTCTTTCTAGAGCCCAGCCTATTGCACAGAGCGGCACAGGGTCGCCGGGTCCTGGTAGTTTTCTTTTCTTTTCTTTTCTTTTTAACCACTTTTATATGCCAAGAGGAAGGCTTCCGCAGGAAGGGATGGGGCCGGAGGAGGAGGCAGGTTCCCAGCCCCCCAGGGAGGCGGTCGCCCGTCCGGCTGGCAGACGGGGCTGGAGTGATGCCTGTGCAGGTACTTATGCGACGTGGGCGGTAGGACGCAGGTGACAATGGTCTCTACCGTCCCTGGAAAACAGAATACAAGGTTACCCTCTGAGGTTGAAGGGATGAAACGCTGGGTTTGGAGACACGGCGGGGGGGGGGGGGGGGGGGGGGGGGGGGGGGGGGGGGGGGGGGGGGGTGGCGGGAAGCGGCCACGAAAGGCTGGGGACGCCCACAGGCCGCGGCAGCGCAGCCCGCCCTGGGGCAGGAGGGAGCCGTCTGGACAGACAGCCGGACAGCCGGACAGCCGGACAGCCGGGCGGGCGGGGAGAAGAGCAGAGCAGGTGAACAGCAGCGCACACCAGCTTTGCGTCCAGCGGCGCCAGTGCAGGTGCACACGGGCGAAGTCGAGTCACAGCTCCTCCGGGCCTGGTGACCGCTCCTCCTCTGCCTCCAGGGCACACGCGCGCCTCTCGGCCCCGGGGGGCCACCTGTGCGCAGGGACCCCCTCCCTGGGCGCGGGCAGGTCCGGGGAGGAGGGGCTCAGGGACCGCCCGCCGGTAGGAAAATTGCCGGCATTGACTCGCGTAAAACCAACCCTGCCTGAAAAGGGGGAAAGGGAATTACTTGAGTTACGCAATTAATCTACAAAGATTTTTTTTAATGCTAAGGTTTAAAACGAGGGTTGTTCAAAACTGACTTTTTAAAGGTTAACTACTAGCGCCTTGCACATCATTCTGTAGTGTTACTAATGGAACAGAATTCAGTTAGGTTCAGTATATCAATCTCACAAAGTAAGTGCATCAGCCATGACTATAAATCAGGGAAAGTTTTGTGTAAAGCAGCTGCTTAAAAGGCCTTGGTCTCTCCATCACCTGAGGGCTCAGGTCATGATGTCTCAGTTTGGGAGTTTGAGCCCTGGGGGCCTCTGTGCCGACAGCTGGGAGCTCGGAGCCTGCTTCGGATTCTGGGTTTCCCTCTCTCTCTGCCCCTCCCCTGCTCACACTCTGTCTCTCTCTCTCTCTCCCTCAAAAATAAAAAAACATTAAAAAAACAAAGTGGTCTTGGGGCACCTGGGTGGCTCAGTCAGTTAAGCGTCCAGCTTCGGCTCAGGTCATGATCTCGCGGTTCATGAGTTCGAGTCCTGCATGTGGCTCTGTACTGACACAGCAGAACCTGCTTCAGTTCCTCTGTCTCCCTGTCTCTTTGCCCTTCCCAGCTTTTGCATGTGCACTGTCTCTCTCTCTCTCAGAAATAAACATTTTTTAAAAATTATTAAAAAAGTAAAGTGATCTTTAATAAAAGACCTCGGTCTCCACACAAAAAAGTATGCTGTCTTTTCGCCTAAGTGAAAAAAAAAAAAAAAAGCTCCACTAAACAGTGTCAAGTTTGTTTGCTATTTATGTAAAGAACTTTCCAATCAGAATAAAAAGGACTCAAGTCGCCTGCGAGGAACACACACACACACACACACACCACAACTGTATGTCCTAGTGCTAATTCGCCTAATGTGTTGCTCACAACCATAAGTCAGATCGGCTGCCAGTCTAGAGTGGGGGTATCCAGACTTCTGTGCAGAGTGTGGGAGCCCCAGTGATTGGGGCAAGAAGCAGGAAGGCCTGAAATCCTACCCAGCCTTGGCTGTTCATGAGCCAAGTTATCCTAGAGCTTTATGTAAACACCTTATAAAGTATCAGGTATGATGCAGATTTCAAGTGGTGTAACTTTACCAACTGCTTTGGGTTGAATTGAGTTCCCTCCCCTCCCAAAAAAGACGTGTTGAAACCCTAATCCATAACACCTCAGAATGTAACTTATTTGGAAACAAGTTCTCTGCAGATGTAATTAGGGAAGCTGAGGTCATACTGGAGAAGGGTGGGTCCCCAATCCCGTGTGACTGGTGACCTTCTAAGGAGAGAGGGCTACACCTAGGAGGAGCTCATGTAAAGTTAGAGGCAGAGATGGGCAGGATGCCTCTTCGAGCTAAGGAAACATTGCCAGGAGCTACCGGAAGCCAGGAGAGACGCACAGACCAGATTGCCACCTTGATTTCACACTGCTTGTCTCCAGAGCTGTGGGAATATAAATGTCTGTTGTTTTAAGCCACCCAGCTGGTGGTACTTAGTTACAGCAGGCCCAGGAAACTTATGCCAGTGTCAGTACATCCAGAGGAGTATTCTCAAGAAATGCCCCAATCGAAAATAAATTCCTACTTGAAGGCCGAGTCAACAGAATTCTAGGCGATGGACATAGATCCTTCTAAAGCGACTCGTTCTCAACGGAGGGTAACTCCCCCCAGCCCTTGGGGGCACTGGGCAGTATCTACAGATAGTTCTGGTTGTCACATTGAGAAGTAGAAGCATCTAGTGGGTAGAAGGCAAGGAAGCTGTTCAACACCCTACAGTGTACAGGGCACACCTCCCCACACACACAACAACAGAGAATTATCTGACCCAAAATGCCAATGATGCCACTGTCGCGCAACATTGCTTCTAAACTCAGGCAACTCAGAGAATTCTAGAATGATAGAAAAAGGAGAAGGTAGAGTCAGAAAGTCCTGGGCTCCAGTCTTGTCTCTTACTTCCTAATTTGACCACCTGATTAAAGAGCCTTAGCCTCTCTGGTCTGTTTTCTCAGAATTATAAAATGGTAATAATCATACCACAGGGTTCTTCTGAGGATTACGTTAGAACACAGAAAGGTGTTTATTTTAATAATCAGGTAAAGTCCTAACCACATAGTGGTTAGAGTTTTGCCCCTTTGTCATGGGAAAGAAGATCTGGCTGGGGAGGCGGGTAGAAAGGGAGGAGGTGAGCAGAGGCGAGCAGAGAGGAGTGGGTGAAGTCAGGGGGCAGGAGGTGGCTGGTGAAGAGAGCTGAGTCTTCTGCTCCCCATGGCCAACCCCCAAGGTGTGTTACAGACCCTGGTGTGGTCCCTACAGCCTCTCTACAGCTAAAATCAAGCTGAAACCGAGCCCCAGACACTGTCCTTAAATTAGCTAAGCAGTTGCTGGAAGCTTTCAGGCCTTCAGTCCCAGGACTCACCTTCCCCCTTGTTAATGAGGCCCAATCCCAAGACCACCTTGGGATCTCAAGGTCCCAACCCAGCAGCAGCCCCCTCCTTCAACAGCCAAGTCCAGCCTCTGAACCCTGACGCCGCCCCCACTCAACGCCATAGGTCATCAGGCTGCGTGCAAGGAGCCGGGGGCTAGGGAGGGCTTCTGTCTCGGTCCACTTACACGACGTGGAAACACAGGAGACAAACGATTGTGCTATAGAGGTCAGGACACCGGTCCCCTCGTGGGTGGATGGGCTGGGGGGTGACAGCGAAGGGGCTGAGGTGAGGGGCTTCCTGGAGGCTGGTCATGTTTCTTGACCTGGAGCTGGTTAACACGTGCGGACTCGGTGAAAGTCACTTAAGATTTCTGCACCGTCTAGAACATACACTTAAAAGTTCAAAAAAACAACCTGCCCAAATGTGCCTGCACCTCCACACGACCCCCCTCCTGGGAAGGAGGAGAACCGCTGCGGGCTAGGGTGTGACCAGGCCTGCTGTGCGCGCGGTGGGCGTGCCCCTCACCCCCCCCCCCGCCCCGGGCCTCAGTTTCCCCGCCTCAGTGACCCAACCCCTTTTCCCTCCTGGGATTTTGCAGGGTTTTGTTGGAGGGAGGCGGTGGCACAGTCCTGGGCTTGGCATCTCGCAGGCGCCCAGTAAGAGCGTCCCGACGGGCCAAACAAAACAGCACGGTCTTTAACGACAGCCTGGGAAAAGGCCAAGACCACCGCCCTACTCCACGGGCCCCACTGCGGGGTCTGTCCCGTGTTCTCTACCCGGGCTCAGTGCGGGGCGGGGCCTCCCGGGGGCGGGGCCTAAAGGGGCGTGGCTAGGGGCGGGGCGGGGCCTCGCTCGGAACGGAAACGAGAGAACGCAGGCCCTTCCTTCCGGCGCGTGCCGCAAACTACGACGCCCACAATGCCCCGCGGTCCCGCGGCCGGCCTCGTCGTCGCGAGAGGAGGCCGCAGGGGGCGGGGCGTGTGCGCGGACAAACGGAAGTGCAGGTGACGGTTGAGGCTTTACCGCCAAGCTGGGAACCGGGGAGATGGCCGAGACTGACCCCAAGACCATGCAGGACCTCACCTCGGTGGTAAGGGACGCCTGTCGGGCCCGAGGCCGCGGGAGCCCCGGACCGAGGCGCCCTCTCCGCGGCCTCACGGGGCCGGGTTTCCAGAGGCTTCGCCAACCGAGGCCCCCAGGCCCGGCCTCCCCTCCCTTGGTCGCGCTCTCATGTCCCTGAGCCGCACCCCGGCCCCGGACGACCCCCAGCTCTCCCCGCACCCCCAGCTCTCCCCGCACCCCCTCACGCCCCGAGGCCTCCACGCCGCCCGAGCGAGCGAAGGAACCAGTGAGCTGTGACTCGCAGCGGCCGCGACGGGAAAGGGCCCACTGGATGGGCGGGGAAGCCGAAACCCGGAGAAGGGAGAGGCCCCGGCGGGACCGACCCCCCGTGCTGACCCCGCGCAGGTGTCTCGGGGCAGGCAGGACAGGGACCGGCCCCCCAACCCCCACCCCCCCGTGCTGACCCCGCGCAGGTGTCTCGGGGCCAAGCGCGAGGTGCCGTGTCTCATTGTTTCTCAGGTGGAGACGCTCCTGCAACAGATGCAAGACAAATTTCAGACCATGTCCGACCAGATCATTGGCAGAAATATCCTTTGTCCGCGTGGTCAGCTCGCCTCTGAGTCCGGGTGGCGGTGTTGACAATGCGAGGTTTGCAGGCCAGCCTCAGGCGGTCGTTCACCACCTTTTTTTTTTTTTTTTTTTTTTGGTGCTGATTTTGGCTGTAGCCTTAGGTACTGTGCGGAGGGCTGCGGATACAGCTGAGTTGACCCCTGGCCCCAGGGACTTGCGTCTACCAGCGGTGTCTAGAGGGACTGTTGACCGAGCTGAGGGCACCTGAGGAAGAAGCGACAGTGTTCCCTTTAGGTAGCCGTGCAGACAGCGGAAGCTTGGGAAGGCTGTAAGAACTTGCCCAGGCCCCAGACCGGAGCTGGTAAAGGGCTCGGCTGGGACGTGATCGTTGCCCCCACGCTCATGCACTTCGCCAGCAGAACTCAACAGCCCTCACAGGAAGTAGGAAAAAGCAGTTCCTGAGACAGACAGTTGTGGGGGGCGCCCTAGTCTCTGGGGACCCTGGAGGGAAGGGATGAGGAGTGAGGGGTGTGGGTCGTGTGTGGCCTTTAACGTCACCACTTGATGACATGAGCAGTCGCATTGACGACCTGGAGAAGAACATTGCAGACCTCATGACACAGGCTGGGGTAGAAGAGCTGGAAGGTGAAAACAAGATCCCTGCCACGCCGAAGAGTTGAAGGTGAGGGAGGTGACAGTCTCAGGGTGGGGTGTGCATCACCATAACTTCCATGCCGGCAGACTCCTCCCCGTCACTTCCCGCCCCTCATCCTCGCAAGCCATCTCCTGTACCGTCCCCTCCGCGGGCTCCGCGCTCGCGGATTTTTCATGCCAAATTCTTTAGGAGGAATTTATTTTCCCAGTGCTTATTCATTAGACCTGTACCCTTATTATTTGAGATAATTGACTAACGTTAGGTGGTCACTGAGTTTGTATCGCTGCAGCCAGAAACCAAGAAATGCCTGAGAATTCTTACCACTGGCCGATTTTTCTTCTTCTTCTTCTTCTTCTTCTTTTTTTTTTTTTGATAACCCAGACCCCACATGGTCACCTTCATAAAATGCATTGAATTCCTGCTCTGGATAAATGCCGGGACGGCAACAGATTGTGTCTTAGACGCGCTACATGAGGCCACGTTAAGCCTTCACCCTAGAGTTGATTTAAATTCCCACTACGTAGTTCCAGATTTGGAGAAAAGACTAATAATCGAAAATAGCCCCATAGCAAGAGGCCGCTGGCCTCCATACTCTCCCCGTAGCGAGTTGCTTGTTTTAAGGCTTTCCGTGAGGATGGTGGTGACCTCGTCGCAACCCAAAAGTAATTTTCAAACTCGCTTTTCCCTCATCCCATTTTCAGCAATTTAATTCCGTATAAAAATAAAGTTTCTGGAGAATCTTTGGAAACTGTAGTGCCAAGCAGAATATACAGCCAAAGGCACCAAATTCCTTTTTTGTGCGTGTCCTGGGCACGTCCTGGCTGGACCAGGCTGGGCCTATAAAATACAGGTTGCTTTGAAGTCCAAGAAAATAGAGACTTGGGAGGTAAAAGACCTCGAAATTTGTGGTTCCTCTAACGGATCGGGTTGAGGGAGTCACACTGTTGTTCGTGTGGCTGGGCCTCTCTCTATACCTGTAGAGGGGTGACCTGGGAAGTTGCCCGCCCGCCAGTCGTAGAAGCTTCTCGGAGTCGGGGTCTGGGTCCCGCTGCAGCGAGTGAGAACGGCAAGATCGGACGCTTCCTCGTGACCGGGGGTAATAGGCGGAGAGGCCGGGAACGCGTTCAGAAGTGTTTAAATAACGACTTCCACTCCGTCTCTTGGATCTTGGTTGGGGCATCGTGCACTGAAACTTCCATTTAGCTCCGTAGGGGCTTCTGAAAGCGTGTACAGTTGGTAATTGTCCTTCTTGTCCATCATGTTGTTGGTTTTTCCTCTTGCGACAGGTTGCTAATTCCCCCTGAGATCCGGGACACCGTTTTTACAAGCGAAGAGAAGACCGAATGGCTTTCTGAAGCAACTACTATGCGTAGACAGGTTTTCTATTAGAAAGCGTGCGTTCTTATCACATACTATCTAGTTAGTTTATAGAGTGATTCTCCCCCCAGTTTCTTGAACATGGTAACGTCACATCTTGGACCTTGGTCAGTCGTGCTGTTAAATATTAAACACTAACACTTTGGCGGTTCTTGCATAAGATTGTCCAGTTTTTTAGTGCATATTTGTGAAGTCATTGTTTTCTACCATTCCTTTTGCAGTAGTTGCTGTTTGATGAAAGTTGCTGTGTAAATTTTTATTAGGCATACAGTAGGCCCTTCAGTTACAATCAGACTTTGTGAAGGAAGACATTTGGCAAGTCGGCGACTCTCTGTCAGCACAGTGACTGTTGAGCCAGCACCGAATAGCATGTTGGTGATTCTTTCCAAATGGTTCAAAATATGTAAACATTGTTCCTTCAGAAATCTCTGGCGCTCCCCTGCTGCCACAACTGAAAGTTGAACCGCAGTTCGATGTCGTAAGGCTCTGAGGTCAGAGGCCAGAGTAACGAGGAGTGACCGCGACCGTCTCGGTGGTCGGTGCGTTAGAATCCTTACATCTGGAAAACGCCAGAACTGCCTAATGTAACGGAGGCGCTTATTAGTTAGAGTTTTGCATGAGATTTGAGTCCTCCGGTCGCCCCTGCGCTGGGCGTCTGCAATAGTCCTCGTTGAAAGTCTGGCAGGATTTTACGACCCCGCTTGCCCTCTGTTCTTGGAGCTACTGACCGGGAGAAGGAACAGAACGGAGAGCAGACCGTGTTAAGTCCGAGCCACTCGCCTGGCCAGCAGATGATAAATGACTCCTAAGAGGCTCAAGTTTTTAAGATACACTGTTTCTTTAAGCGATTTCTTACCTAAATTGTTAGAGTCATGGTTTTATTATTGTTCTTATAACTCTTGCCGCTCAAAACGGCAGTGCCCCGAGCACTAAGCCTAGAGGCCGGCACTGACTGTGCGGGACACCGTGTCATTGTCACAGCGACGTGACTCTGTCTCCAAAAAAATGGGACAAGTTGAGGGATCGTATAGTGCTTCTTAGAGAGAAACCCTGAATGAACAGTGTGAGTTTTTTTAAAGTTTCCTAGGTCACCAGTCGTGTTTGTACTGCAAATATATATTATGAAGAAATCATTTGTCCTGTGTATAGCTGACATAGGTAACCCGGAGGAGGAAGTTTGCTGTGAGCTGAGTGCTGACCCCCTGTCCCTGCCACAGACACTCCTCTGAGGCGCCAGGCCAGGCTGAGCCGGTGCGCCCCCGGCCCCCAGCCTCTGGCCACCGCGCGCTGCGTGCAGGGCGCCGCCAGGCCTAGTCAGCGCCAAGTGCAAGTGGTGCCGGTCACTGTCGGGATTTAGGTAGGAGTTGTCTTCCTCCCGTTCACACCAGATGTCAGGGGCAAGGGCTCCTGACCGGAAATACCTGCCGTGAATAAAGGTGCCTGAAATCCTGCTCTGGAGCTTCCTTTGTGTCACAAGTGATTTGTGTGGGTCTCCACGTTTTCAGATGCAAGCGCGCGGCGCTGGGTTAGATCCCAGGCTGAGGCCTCAGGAAGGACCGAGTACACGCGGCCCCAGGGGAAAGGGTGGTGTGGGCAGGGCTGTGCCGGGTGAGAGGGGCCACCTCCCCACTGCTGGGGACACTGGTGCTCCGGGAGGCGCTGGGAGGGAAGGGTTTAGAAAACTTGCCTCCTGCCCGATTGGCTTCATGAAGATTCCCGGGGCAAATTAGCATATTAAAGGCTCTGAGATCCCTGAGCAGAGACTGTGATTTAACTTTCTCACCTGCCAGTTTCCAAGTTATTTGACCAAGGATCTTTCTTTATACTTAGCAGCTAATTAACATTTCATTGAACTAGTGTGTGTAAAATACACAGAGGGAGATCGTGTTAAAGTAATCCAATACATAGCTTTGGATCCAATTTATAACTGCCTGCAACGCCCAGTTCTCACTTGACCTGTTCTCCAGGCCTGCAGGCGAGGCTTCGCTTGGCCTGATGTAAAATAGCTGTGTGACCCCGTGAGGCCCTCGCCTCCGTGCGATAGGATGGCCTTCCTCCCGGGGGAGCGAGGTGGCCGGACGCCCGTTCAGTTAGGTCACCCGCGCCCACCCGGAACCAGGCCTTCGTGCCGCGAGCCGGGTCCACCCGCTGCCCCCTCCCAGGGCCGGCCACCAGCCCCTCCGCGCGCCGCGGCCTCCGCCAGGCAGCCCTCCGGGGCGCGTGGCCGCGGTGGGCACACACCCGGCGCACGCGGAACGCCTGGCCGCTGGCAGGCCCCACGGTGATCGCGGGCGGGCGGGGCGGGGCCTCTCCTTCCCTCCAGCGGCCCCTCGTTCTCCCGCCCACCACGAAGGCCCTGCTGGGTAGGACCGGTGAGCGTCAGGGCCTTGCGCCCCGCAAAACGGGGTTCGGTTTGTTGGATGCGAGGCCCTCGCCTCCCGGCGCCAGAGGCCCCATCCGCCTCCTCGCCGGCCTCGAGCTAGTCCTGTCTTCCCAGCTTTGGTCTCCTAGCGTTCCGTTTCCAGTAAAGGGCCGGCGCGTTTGACCTCAGCAGGATAACCCTCCAGTGTCTGGGGTAATTACACGTTACTTTCTCTCTGTGAGTGGTTGGGGTCCCAGCTGTACTTACAACACTGTTGCCATGGGAACACAGAGTCCTCTAAACAACCCACTTAAAATCAACTTTTCTATTTTTTTAATGTTTATTTAATATTGATAAACAGAGACAGAGCGTGAACAGGGGAGGAGCAGAGAGAAGGGGAGACAGAATCGGAAGCAGGGCCCCCCCTCCGAGCTGTCAGCACAGAGCCCGACGGGGCTCCAACCACTAACCGTGGGATCCTGACCTGAGCTGAAGTCAGAGGCTTCACCGACTGGGCCCCCCAGGCGCCCCAAAATGAACTTTATTAAACATCCTGTTTATACACTGAAGCTTCCCTATAAGGATAATTCTATTCCTTTTTTCTTTTTTCTTTAATTTAGCAGCTTATGCATTTTAATTAGATTGAGATGGAGAAATTGGCACCGTCTCTTATCAGCTCTAACCCTGGACGGTAACAGCCCTAGCTGCGCCTGTTACAGGGGTTCTGGGCAGCCACCACCCGGCTGCGCTCCGCATTTTGTTTACGTTGTCTTAGTCCTCACGACAACTTTGAGTGCGGTCTGTAATCCGGCCAGTCTGTTTTGTTTGTATTTTTTAATATTTTTATTTATTTCTAGGAGAGAGAGAGACAGCGTGAACAGGGGAGGGTCAGAGAGAGAGGGAGACACAGACTCCGAAATAGGCTCCAGGCTCTGAGCTGGCAGTCAGCACAGAGCCCGACGCGGGGCTCGAACCCACAAACTGCGAGATCATGACCTAAGCAAAAGTCGGACGCTTAACTGACTAAGGCACCCAGGCGCCCCCCGGCCAGTCTGTTTAACCAGAAGGAAGCCATCGTCAGGTCCGTGGGGTCCCACGGCGGAAAGCAGGGCCCCTGGAGTCTGCCCACGGCCGTCCCACGGCAGAGCCTATGGCTCCCGGCTGCGTTTCGTCCATCTCCTTACGAGAGGTAAGACCTCCAAACAGCGACGTCCACTCTGGGAATCGTCTACCCACTGCCTCGGCGGATCTCGAAATTCAGTTTCAAAAGACCGATTTTGTGTTTTCAGTTAAACAGGACCTAAATCCAATAATGAACGTGTGGATGTGAATTTGTATTCAGGATTAAAACTATCCGGGGCTTGGAGAAAACCTGTGCTTCTGGACGAGCACCTTTTCTGTTTCTTCCCGGGGAAGTTAGTCCAGTGAAGTGTTTGACACGTTCGCCTTGACGGAGCCACGGGGAATACATAGTGACCACTGCTTTTCACCTCCGGCTCCTTTCTAACCCCGTCATTTCTCACGCCCAGATTTTATCCCCGAAACCCACATTGGAGGAAGAGACAGCCCCTCCCACAAAGACCTATTTCCTTACCTCCTCATCTGCTCACTTTGTTAAAAACACAAAAGGAAACAAAGCCAGGTGAGCACTAACGTCCTGAAAACAGCCACCACCTGGGATACTAGTCTACCATTGACCTTAAGTGTCTGCTTTTAACCGCAGAAAACCTTTCAATGACTGGAGATGGGGGTGTGGGGACACGAGTTGTCGCCCAGAAACAGAGGGATCACGACCTAACATTACACCCATCAGTCCCACAAATCACTTTGGAAATAGGGAGTTTGTTTTTACATGTCAGGCTGAGTCTTACCAAGGAATCAATTCTACTGTTTTCGTCTCCAACGCTGAGGCTTTCACCAAGAGAGGTGCCTGGAAGTTCTTCAGACTCCTGCCTGGGATTCGATTTATATCTAACAGATAGAGAACATCTGCTTCCTTGGGTCCCTGGCCGCCACCGCCGGGGAAGTGAAATGCTTTGTCGCTCTCCTTGGGCAAGGCCAAAGCATGATTATATGCCACCTTCGGAAATGCCCCGTGGAAGCTGCGCTGCCTGACGGTGGTAATCTGTGCGGTTCGTCTATAGTTTCCTATTTTGTGCATTCCTATTTTGTTCCCATTTTGACCAATTATCCATACTGGAGGGCAAAATGCCTGCCTTCCAAAGAGAAACAGTACCGTGGCCCAGGAATTAAGAATCGCCCGAGTTTAGGATCAAGTTCTTTGGAAGCGCTCAGCTGCAAATAACAGAGGGCACAGCCTTGTAAGATGAAAGGGGTGGGATCGCTTCCCAAGGGGACAAGTCCGAGGGAAGGGTGGCCTGGGAGGAGTGAACCCCACACCCCCCCGATGCGCTCAAGGACCCAGACACGTGCCGCCTTGGCACATCCCACAGAAAGAGAACACCTCTCTCCCTCCGTGTCTTTTTTAAGGTTGAAGAAAATGTTTCCCCGAAGGCGTTCCCACCTCACGGCCCACCCCTAAGTGCCTGTGCCTGAAACAATCCTTGGCAGAGGATCCGGCTCCTCCGTGTCAGAATCCCTCAGCTGCCCCGGACAGCAGAGTCTGCTCTAAGCTCACATTCGAGAAGGTCTGTCTAGTGCTGCTCATTGGGTGATGCCATTCACCAGGCATATCAGATGGGATTCCGCCAACCTTCTGTCCACCCAGCTGACATTCCCCACTCAGGAGTCAAGCACGACACCCATTAACCTGGCATTCAGTTCCATTTGTGTGTGTCACTGCTACTTCAGTGGCTGGGTGGTGCCACCCCGTTAGGAGGGTTTCTGATTCCCTGGTGGCTCATGTCTCGCTTCCGATTCACCTTCAGGCTTACGTCACGCGTCTGGTGTCTGGGAGCGATGCAGGGTGCTCCCACAGCAGAGCCCCAGCTCTGCCTGGGAAAGGGCCTCAGATCACCCGAAGGTGGGGACATTATCAGCGGTTTTCCAAAGCGCGTCTTTCTCCCTCTATTCAGCCCTCGAATAGCCCCTCCCCAAACTAGTGCCGTCATATCATTATCCCTCACCTTTTATGGGTCCTTAGAAATTGTCATCAAAACCCAGCGCATGTTTCCAGAAAGAAACTTTAAATATTAAATACCTTAAAGGCGTGTTATGCAGAAGAAAACCCAGTTAATTTTGATGGGCTGTGGATAATCATCAGAAGAGTCATTTCCGGAAATTTAAATATTATGGTTGTTTCTTTTAATGATTCTCTCTCTCTCTCGGAAGTGTAAGGAGACCACTTAACTGATTCTGCTCCAAAATCCTGTCGAGGTCAAGGATGGGCCCAAATTCTTCTTGGACCGGGAGCCCAGGACTGGCCCGGTATACAGATCGCAAAGCTGGAAGTGCTATAAAACAGTGCCCTACAAAGAACTCAGTCTCTGAGTACCAAACCTGTGTTCACTGGGCCCATATTAAGGATCTTAGAGACAGACTCTTTTGAACTCAGCTGTCAAAACCAAGCTGCCGCGCTAGCAGAAGTCAAAAAAAAAAAAAAAAAGTTTATGATTGTCACAGGTCTGCACTGGGGTCTGTGAGCCCTCGTCCCTGGAGCCAGCTCTTCTCGGAATCCTTTTTCGAAGAGGTTGATTACATGAAACATGCATCCTGCCCATGCATCCTGCCCGCATCATCAAGAGGAAACGCAGGAAGATTCTTTCAGGGCGTCAATCTCATTTTCTGACGGCAGACAAGCCTTCACAAGGATCTGTGACCCAACTTTGTCTTCCCCACAATGACGAGCAGACCCTGGGGGACCCCTCTGGCACGGCTGAGCCAGTGTCTCTGGAATCTCTGACTGAGAAAATTTCCTTCCCCAAGAAACCTGCCAGAAATTTCTTGGGCTTATTCAAGCTTATCTGTATTCCAGGACAATCCTAGAAAAAATTCACTAGTAAGTCTTTAACAAGTTACTGTGTGGTAAGTTCAGAACATACAGGGTCTCTTTCATACCAAGTAATGTCATCAACTGCGCAAGAATTCTTTGAAACGAAATTGATGTGGCCGATTATCTGCTTTATGCCACATTTAACGCTGTTGAAATGTTAAGCGTTTTCTTCCTTGGGAACGAACGACTGGTCTCTTCCGGATTTTATAACTTCTTGAGATGACTCTGTAGTGGGTCTTGGTTCTGAAAGGTCTACAACGGGAACCGTTTGGATCACTTAGTGCGCTAACTACATTCATTCTTCTGCATTCCACTGATCCTCGTTTTCCATAGCTGGTCCTGAAAATGGGTGTTGCTTCCGCCTTGTACTTAAACAAAACATACAGTCAGAGCCACGTCTTCCTCCGAGACAAGTTCCTGTTTACGACAGGACTTCTTAAAACGGGGTCCCCAGGCCAGTAGCATCAGCATGGCCAGGGAACTCAAGAGATGCAAGTTCCCAGGCCCTGCTCAGCCACACTGAACTGGAGACCCTGAGGCTGGGATCATTTGGCGAGAGATTTAACTCACCCTCCAAGGGGTTCTGCTCTCCCTCCAGGGTGAGAACCAGAGCATTGGGGTGTCAACCGCTCTCCTGTCCTTCAATAGCTTCGGGCATCAGACTAGTTAACAGAAGAGCCCTGGGGTGCTGACCAGCATGCATTCCTGGCCTCCTCTTGGTGGATTCCCCATTGTCCATCAGTACCCCGGTTTGTTGTTTTTATATGTTATTTCAGAAGCAGAGAGGAGGACTCCTCCGCTGATAATCCCATGCTGAGTCACTCAAGCCTCTGCCTCGGGTCCTAAGGTAATTTACAAGGAATTGATTCTTAATTACCCAGAACAGGCGGGCATCCGGCTGGAGCCTGACCTTTCCGGCCTGTGAAATGAGGTGTGGGCCCTCCAGCCCAAGGAGCTGAGCGTGAAGACCCCTCACACCATGAAGACCTGAATCACTTTAAATCAATTTACTTCTTATTAAAATGTACTTCAGTAAAAAATCATTTCAACTCTTAAGCCACAAAAGGATAGCCAATCATTTAAAGCTTCCTGAGCATTTCAGCTGATTAAAAAGGTTTTAAAGAGCATGGTAAATATTTTACTAGCAGCAGAAGTTATTCGATAAGGAGATTAATTATTAAAAACTAATAACTTATTGGGGCGCCTGGGTGGCTTAGTCGGTTGAGCGTCCGACTTTCGCTTAGGTCACGATCTCGCGGTTCGTGGGTTCGAGCCCCGCGTCGGGCTCTGTGCTGACTGCCGGCTCAGAGCCTGGAGCCTGTTTCAGTCTGACTCCCTCTCTCTCTGGCCCTCCCCTGCTCATGCTGTCTCTCTCTCTCTCTCTCCTAGAAATAAATAAAACATTAATAAAAAAAATAAAATAAAATAAAATAAAAAACTAATAACTTATTAGTCATTTATCTTTATTTTCGTGCACGTGCACACTCAGTCTGGGCACAGCCTCTGTTTCCCAAAGCAGGTTGGCCTGTGGGTTGATAATTCTATAATACGTAGGTGTATTGAAATAGCATTTAACTTGAGAAAGTAACAAGATTTTATTCATAACAAGCGAGAAATCTGTGACATTATGTTTTAAAAGAACTTTTAGAGGGTTTTAAGGAGAGTTTCATGCACTTAAAAAGAAATCACATTTGCCGTTTTGAAAAAAAGATCAAGTTCCTCATTTCTTCTTCGAGTTATGTTTCCTAAAGAAAGTCACTAATGCAGGACTGACTTTTTTTTCCTTATTGGTAGAAAGGAAAGCATTTTAATGCTCGAGCCTAAAATAGAGGCGCCGAGTTCAGTATTTATGGTCAAATATTTTATTTCGATAATAAAAGGAATTAGAATCCCTTCAGCTGCAAGCTGTGACTCTCAAAGGGATTTAATGACCCCATACGATGAGAAGTCCAGAGGCTCTGGGGAGACTTCACGATTCAGTTCTGCTCAGTCCTGACTCCAGGCTGCTGGCTCTCTGACACCCGGACACGAACCCCCAAGCTTCACATCTGGGGGCCAACCCACCACCACCACCACCCCCAGGCCTTTTCTCTCTGTCCACCCCTGTGAAGTTGTGTGGGTTAAGTTGTGTGCCCCCAACAGATACGTCCAAGGCCTAACTCCCGGTAACCACGAGATTGACCCTCTGTGGAAAGCCTCTGCCGCTGTAATCGGGTTAGGATGAGGTCACGCTGGATTTCCACGGCCCAAATCCGGTGACCAGGGTCCATTTAAGAAGAGAAAAGACACAGAGACCGACACAGGAGGAGCACCGTGTGGCCACAGAGGCTGAGCCTGGAGTGATGAGAAGTCCACGTGGCCGAGAACATCCAGGGTGGCCCCAGGAGAGAGGCAGCGACTGGAATCTCCCGCGCAGCCTCCGCCAACCCGCTGACACCGGACCCCCCACGCCCGGCCCGCGGGGCTGGTGTTTGAAGCTCCCAGGCTGTGCTCACTGGTTACATCAGTCTTCAGAACTAACGCAGTCTCCAACATTGAGAAGAGCTAACTGGGCACTTTTGCAGTTTTCCCGGCAGCCAGACATGGCCAGTTGATGCCGCCCTCCTCCAGGGGAAGTCCCTGAAAACCCGCCAAGTGCCTCCGGGAAAGATCCCGCTCTCCAAGTCAAAGGGAAAGAAGGGCTGGGCACTCACTCTTCCCCACTTTCCCTGCTTGAACTTGGACAGGGCTCAGAGCTCGGAGCCTCCCCAGGGCCCGAGAAGGTCGGTGTGGAGGTGAGACAGAAGAGTGTGGAGACGGGTCACAGGCCAGGGGGCCTGGGGTGTCGTTGACTGGCTAAGGAGCAGGAGGCAGCCTCACCTGGTCAGGGCCACTGACGAGTTTCAAGAAGGGATGAGGCAGTGCCCCCTCCCCCCCTCCCCCCCCTCCCCGGCAAGCCGATGGCACCCCGCAGGCCCCACCTTGGTGAGGTCACTGGGTCCCCAGGTGTGGTCTAAAACGGCCACACAGTCATTGTCAATGAGAAATAGAACAATGAAGGAGCTCCCTCTGCTCGCCAGTCTGTCCAAGCAGCTAAAACTCTAGCCGAAGGCAGTCTGGAGAGCAGCCCGCAGACCCCACAGGATGTACCCCCCTGGACCCTGGACCCTCTCCTTGGGTCACACGAGCCCTCCTCCCAGGAAGGCCAGGAAGCACAGGGCTGGCGTTTACCCCTCGGCCCTGTGCACAGTCCCCGTGGCTGGCCCACCTCCCCTTGGGCACTTTCTGGTCTTGTCATTAATATTAATACTATCAGTCAGGCTCAAGGCCAAGCTGGGGTCCTGCCCGTCTAGCATTCCTGCAAAAGGGAGGAATAAGATGAGTCGTTGTCTGGGTTCAAGAAACAGAAGCTCACGCGGAAAAGACCCCGTGTGTGTGTGTGTGTGTGTGTGTGTGTGTGTGTGTGTGTGTCGCACCCCGAGGCCAGGGGCGAGCAGCCAGGGGCGGGTGGGGTGGGGCGCGCGACCTCCTCCAAGACTCTGCATTCCCGTGCGGGGGCGGCCCTGGCAGAGCACTTCAAACTGGGGGGGCAGGGGGGTGTAAAACCACAGAAAAGCGCTGCCTCGCGGTGCTGGAGGGCGTGCAGCGGCCCGCTCCCGGGGCCCAGGCTCCGGGGGAGAACCTTCGTTCGCCTCCTGCCGCCCCAGGGGGGCTGTGGTAGGGCCGGGGTCTCGCCTCGGGGCCCCTTCGCTCCAGCCCCTGCCCGTGGTCTCGTGGCCTCTCCTTCCGGCGCGTCTGGGCCTCCGTCCGTGACCTTCTCCCCGTGCGTCTGTGTCCGCATTAACAGCCTCTTCTTATAGGGACCCGGGCCCACGTTGATCCCTTACAATCTCATCTCTGCAATTCTATCCGCCAGGACCCTACTTCCCAACATACTCACAGTCACTGGCCCCGGGGCTTCCGACCTCCGTATATCTTTACATGTTTATTTTTTAATTAATTAATTTTTGAGCGCGAGTGGGGGAGGGGCGGAGAGCGAGGGCGAGACGGAATCCCAAGCGGGCTCTGCGCTGACCCGATGCGGGACTCGAGCTCACGAACCGTGAGATCGTGACCTGAGCAGAAGCCGGATGCTCAACCGACGGAGCCGCCCAGACCCCCACAGATCTTCAACCCGGGTTTCCCCACCTCCCATCCCCGGGGCCCCCCCCCGCATTGGCCGGGTGTGGCTGCCCCGGGGCTCAATGCGGCTGGTGGGCGGGTCTCCGGGAGGTGTGATGTGGGCTGGGAGCCACCAGGGGGCGCCACCCCTGTTCGTCGGAGTCCCGGCCGACGGCCCACACTGCCCACCTCCGGCCCAGAAACGCGTGTGTCTGACTCCGACGCGCTGGTTTGCTTAGCGATTTTACAATGTAGCGAGTGGCCAGAGAACAAAGCTGCCCGCCTGCATTCCCTGGGCCCGCATCCCAGCCCCACCTCCACCCGCCCGAGCTGCCCTTGCTCGGAGCGATCTGCACAGTCCTCCCCTTGATCTGTGCCCGCCGCTTGTCTCAGAAGCTCTGAACCCCCCCTTTTCCTCCCCGTCCTCGGGTAGTAGTTCCAACCACCTCGGGGTGACTGGCTTAGCGATTTACAGCTGGCTTTTCAAAAAAGAAATTGTAACTGGTATAGCAAGGGTTGATTGGGTTTGGAGAAATTAAGATTTTTTTTCATAAGCAAGTAAATTGGGAATTAAATTAGGTCTAAAATTCATTTAAGGCTTCCGACAACTTGTTTGCAGGAAGTAATTGCTCTGTTGCTGGTGACTTTAATATCAGAGAGAAGCCTTAGAAGAACGGAGCTATGCGAAAGAAAGAGGGAAATAATAAATTTGAACTGAGAATTCATCCTCCCCACATTTTATTACGAAAATCTTTTTTTTAATTTTAATTTTAATTTTTTTATTTATTTCTAGGAGAGAGAGAGAGAGAGACAGCGTGAGCAGGGGAGGGTCAGAGAGAGAGGGAGACACAGACTCTGAAACAGGCTCCAGGCTCTGAGCTGGCAGTCAGCACAGAGCCCGACGCGGGGCTCGAACCCACGAACCGCGAGATCATGACCTAAGCGAAAGTCGGACGCTTAACCGACTAAGCCACCCAGGCGCCCCATATTATGAAAATCTTAAACAAAGACAAAGCTGAAAGAACGTCTCCAGTGAGCCCCTGGCTGACCACCGCCTGGATTCTACCATTAACACATGACTTCACTTGGTGGATGTCTGTTCTGTATCCATCTCTCTCTCTCTCTCTCTCTCTCTCTCAGAATTTTTTTCATTAGATGAGTACCAACTTGCCCTGGGGACTCTTTTCAGGGAAAATGCACACCAGACTCACTTTCCAGAGAGCCACTCACTTTCCAAGTTCATCAGCCCATGACCGACTGAAGCCCTTCATATCTGACCCCCCCCCCCCACATTGTGCCATTGTGATTTGTAAGAAATATATATCCGCTCTTCATTCCTTTTCAGGCACAGGGCTCCTAAAACCCTTGGGATTTCCTTTTTTTTTTTTAATGTTTATTTATTATTGAGAGACAGAGACAGAGCATGAGCAGGGGAGTGGAAGAGAGAGGGGGAAACACAGAATCTGAAGAAGCTCCAGGCTCCGAGCTGTCAGCACAGAGCCCGATGTGGGGCTCGAACCCACAAACCACGAGATCACGACCTGAGCCAAAGTCATGAGCCCGATGCTCAACCGACAGATGCACTGAGGGGCCTCACCCTTGGTATTTCCTAATTGCTTGATGCTAGAAAGGTGTCTTGTAATCCTTAAGAAACCCTTTTCAACCACACCCGAGTTTATGTTAATGGGGTGATTTCTAGAAAGCACCTAAGTGTGCGAGCTGGTTGCCAGAGGAAGCCACGGAGAGATTGGAGGGTTGCAATTTTCAGTCCCACCTGTAGCCTTCGGGGAGGGAAGGGTTAAGGGTTGAATCCCCCACCGGTGGCCAATGATTTAGTCAATCATCCCTAGGTAAGGAAGCCTCCATAAAAACCCAGAAAAGGTCTGGGTTCTGAGACGTTCTGGAAGAGTGACAGAGTGAGCAGTCTGCACCTTTCCCAGAGCTTGCTCGGCACGTCTTTTCTGCTCGGCTGTTAGCAGGTAAGTAAAATGTTTCTCTGGGTCCTGTGAGCGGCTCTAGCAAATTCAGTGAACACAAGGGGTGGGGGGGGGAGAGGGGATGCCAGGTAAGGGCAGAGGTACTGGTAACAACCCGGCGGGGGCAGGTTTGCAGGACTGAGCCCACACCTGGCGGCGGGGGGGGAGCAGGGGCCCGGGCTGATAACTCCCAGCAGCCAGTGTTAGAACTGAGTTGAACTGTGGGACAGCCAGTTGATGTCAGAGAATTTGCTGGGTGTGGAAAAACCTCACTGGAGTAGGGATTTTACCACCTGCCGCCAACACACTTCCCCATGTGGCGCCCCTGGAATGTGCACGCCCCCCCACCCCCCGCCTGGTAACCTCCTATTCAACCGATAAGACCCAACCCATCTAACCCTTTAAGACAAAACCAGCCTCGGTTCTTGCAAAGAGAGGGAGCCTGACCCTTGTGATCCCTGAAGTATTTCCAATGTGGCTTTAACACCACGCTGTCCTCAAATTCCTTGCCCTGCGTCGAGGCGCCTGGGTGGCTTAGTCGGTTAAGCGTCCGACTTTTGCTTAGGTCATGATCTCACGGTTTGTGGGTTCGAGCCCCGCGTCGGGCTCTGTGCTGTCAGCTCAGAGCCTGGAGCCTATTTCGGAGTCTGCGTCTCCCTCTCTCTCTGACCCTCCCCTGCTCATGCTGTCTGTCTCTCTTTCTCTCTCTCCTAGAAATAAATTAAAAAAAAAAAAAAAAAATTCCTTGCCCTGCGTCTGGTTCCTCTGCTCTGAGAGGCGCCTGGGGCCTCGGCTGGTTCATCTTTTAGTCCCCTTTGGTGCCAGCCGCAGGTCCTCGTGCGAGGCAGGTATGTAGATGGCAGGCAAATGGCCCGCAAGGATGCTGGCTGGAACTCTCTAGAACGAACTTAATCAGATCACTGCGGGATTGAAGTTCAAGCTGCCTTGTCACATCCATTGGTGTCCTCATCGCAGACCCTCCTGAGAGGCCAGATAAGACCGCCCATCCGGTGGCCCTCATTCCCCCGAGTGAGGAATGACCACCACACCTAGGAGCACGGAACAGTGTAACACACGAGCACGTGTTTTCTGAAGGGTGGATAAAAATAGCTGCTACTCAAAAAAAAAAAAATAATAATAATGTTCTTGGGCAAAGTAAGGTGGGGAACCATTATACTAAGCGATGTGCACGGATTTCTCAGAACTTTCTTTTTTTAAATTTTTTAATGTTTATTTTTGAAAGGGAAACAGTATGAGTGGGGAAGGGATAGAGAGAGGGAGACACTGAATCAGAAGCAGGCTCCAGGCTCTGAGCTGTCGGCACAGAGCCGGTCGCGGGGCTCGAACTCGGGAATGACGAGATCATGATCTGAGCCCAAGTCAAACGCTTAACTGGCTGAGACACTCCAGGACTTCTCAGCCTTCAGCCTGCTAATATCTAATGTGAATCTCCAAGCAGTGGCCGTCTGGAAGGTGTTTCCAGAACAGAGCCTTTTGTGGAGAAGCAGAGGCCAGCACTGCATGGACACACCTTGAAAGCCTTGCTCTCGGTTCTGTTTACCTGCCACAGGGCTTTGCCCTTTTGACCACCTTCGCATCCTACAACTCTGGCTTAAAGTTGAATTCCTTATATTAAATATTGCGCGAAACATGGACTTGATGGCATTACAGCGGGTTTTGCTATCTTTCAGTCTGGATGAAGCCCGCCCTTTGGCAGAATTCAGGGGATTAGCCAGAGAGGATCTAGAAGAGGAAGGTTCTAGGCACCTATTGAGATGTGTCAGTATTTTAAAAGAAACCTGTCCCCAAAAGAACCTATGTTATCAGCATCCAAAGCCTTAGAGAGGGGCGCCTGAGTGGCTCAGTCGGTTAAGCGTCTGACTTCCGCTCAAGTTATGATCTCACGGTTGGTGGGTTCGAGCCCCGCGTCGGGCTCTGTGCTGACAGCTCGGAGCCTGGGAGCTGCTTCGGATTCTGTGTCTCCTTTCTCTCTGCCCTTCCCTGCTCATGCTCTGTCTCTAGCTCTCAAAAAATAAATAAATAAATAAATAAATAAATAAATAAATAAATAAATGTAAAAATAATCATCATCAAAGCCTTAGAGAGGCCAGCATAGCCATGGAGTCACTGTGGAATTGTCTACCTGTCTCTCCCAATAACACCAGCTCCCAAAATCGATCCCCAAATTGTATCTGTGTGTTCTTTCCATCCGTGTCACCTCATGACCAGTATAGTAAGATGTTACTGTCTACTACCTACTGTTTTTTAAAGTGTGCAGTAGGTTTAAATTTTCTTGAGACTGTTTAAGTAAAAAAAAAAAAAATTATGGGGCGCCTGGGTAGCTCAGTTGGTTAAGCGTCGGATTCTTAGTTTCGGCTCAGGTCGTGATCTCACAGTTCATGAGTTCGAGACCCATGTCGGGTTCTGTACTGGCAGCTAGAGCCTGCTTGAGAGTCAGTCTCCCTCTCTCTCTCTCTCTCTCTCTCTCTCTCCCTCCCCCCTCCCCCCCTCCCTCCCTCTCTCCCTCTCTCTCCCTCCCCTCCTCCGGCTCACACACTTCCCTTCTCTCTCTCTCAAAATATATAAATTTAAAATTTTTTCAAAAATGAATAAAAAATTTTTAAAAATGTAACAAATACATATAAAAATGCTCCCATACCCTGCAGTTTCCAGATCTAAAAATGACTCGCTGCACTGCCCTTTTTTGGGCTGACCTAGAAGCATAACCATCTTTGGAATTCGGTGCCCAGCACAGTGCCTGACACAAAGTAGGTGCTCAGCAGACATTTGATGCTTGGCCATATGTGTATCTTGGAAAGCTGTGCTCAGAGAAACAAATGGACCCTGGTTAATCCGTCTCGAAGGACTACCATTGTTCTGATGAGAGAGAAAGATCCTCAGGAAGCTTGGAAACTGCATCCCCCTTGAGCGCATGTATCTCCTCTCGGGCTGGATGTTCACCTCTGCGCAAATCTCTGTAGGCTGAGCGGGAACTAAGGAAATGTGTCCAGGATATTTACATCCCTGCCGTTAGCGCACTTTTATCTGCAAGTGACCAGTAATGTAGTTCAATCCACTGATGCCAGAAAGCTCACCTGTTGACTCCTGTAAGCAAGAGTTTTGGGGTAGCTTCAGGCATGGCCAAATCCAGGTGCTCAACCATACTCCTCGGGAGTGCACGGCCAGCGGTCAGCTCGGCCACCCTCTGTGTGGGCCCCTGCCACCGTGGTCAAATGACGAGCAGCAGTTCTGACTGCATCGAAATCCCGTCCGGAAAGAGCTGCCCTGGGTCAGGGTTCCCGCAAACATCCCGAGGTAGCATCTCATTAGTCCGGCTTGGGGCAAATGCCCATCTTGAGCCAATCACAGTAGCTGAGAGAGACCGTGATCCAATCGGCCAGGCCTCAGTGTCTTCTGGTAAACTCAGAACTGGCGCTAACCCACTCACCAAAACCCTGGAATTCAGAATGGGGGAGAAAAGTTGCCATGACACCATTGGGTGCCATTCCTAGGCAAAGAGTGAACCATGTATCAATTTGGGAAGATCCGCCTAATTTCCAAGTCTTTCCCACTCTCTCTCTCTCCTCCTCACTGAACTAGCCCCTCTCCAGCCAGCCCCAGGTAGCTGGCAAACTACCCCCCACCCGCCGCCCCGCATTGCCTGATACACTCTGAGCTGCTCTTCTGACCCACCGGGAACCCAACAATGAGTCTCCTCTTGCTCAAGACTCATTTTAGCCTGAGCCCTCTAGTCAATTCATGGCTCTAAAAAGTTAGAGGACGTTTGTTCAACACCCACTGAGTGCCCGGCCCTCCACCAATGGGGCTGCAGCCTGGCTGCTCATTAGAACCACTTGGAAAACTTTTACATGACAGTGCTGCCCCTCCCCCCTCCCCACAGAGATGCTGATTTTATTGTTCTGGGAATATGGCCAAGAGCCTCCCTATTTTTCCCCAACCTCCCCGCCTCCAGTTGTTTGCTGTCCATCAATGGATGAGTGGGTAAAGAAGATGTGTGTGTGTCACATACACTGGAAGAATGGAATCTTGCCCTTTGTGAAAACATAGGTGGGTCTAGAAGCTATTATGCTAAGGGAGAAAGACAAAAAGTGGATGATTTCACGTAGAGATGGAATCTAAAAAAACAAACCAAATAAAACAGAAACAAACCGATAGATCCAGAGAACAGTCCAGGGGTTGCCAGAGAGAAGGGCAGGGAGCAGAGGGGATCAAAAGGTATAAACTTCCAGGTATAAAATAAAAAAGACCTGGAGATAAGGTATACAGCACAAGGAACACATTAATAATGTCTGTCGAGTTTGTGTGGTTACAGACGGTAGCGAGATTTATCATAGCGATCACTTTGTAACGTATGACTGTTGAATCGCTGTGTTGTAGAAACAGTGAAACCCTATCTATAATATTGTACGTCAGCTATAGTTTTATTTAAACAAAGAAACCCTGCGTTAGGAAATAAGACGTTTCGCCCCATAGGTAATGGAGAGCTGTCTTGGGGGCCAACCCAGGAAATGCGAGATGTGCCTTCCAGACACAGCCCTGAGGGAGGCGCTGAGGCTCCGGGTTTGGAGTGAGCAGCTCTGGTTCGAAGCCCTCATTCTAGCAGCAAGGCCGGCCGCACCATTCGTGGGGTCCAGTGCAAAATGAAATGCGGGGTCCTTTGTTCAGAAGCTATTGAGTTTCAAGATGGTGACAACAGCGTATTGAAGGAAAGGTGCGGGGGGGGGGGGAAGGGGGGTTCTGGCATAAGATCTGTGCATGGGTCCTACGCCAGGAAGCGGACGCAGTCTCACTGCTCACTAGCTTGGGAAAATCCTTTGACCCCCTAAGCTCCTGCCCCGTTGCTGGAAACAAGATAGCAACATCTACCACTGGGGTGGGGGTGGGGGTGGAGACCACGGCCAGAACGTGGATGTACAGTGCTCAGGATGGGGCTTAGGTGCCATTTAGTGGTTCAGGGGAAGAAGAGAGATTGACCATCTGGTGTGTGAATGGAGGCCCTGTCTCCACCCGCAAACTGAAAACGGAAGGCTCTCCATGATGCGTGGAGTCCTGCGCCTAAGAGCGGCCCCACACCCCTGGCTGTGGCCAGCAGAGGGCAGCTTTGTGCAACAAAAGCCCCCGGACAGCGGAAGTCTCCAAAATCAAGAGACCCGCTGGCAGGAAGGCATGGCAGAGAGCCTGAACAATTTATTCGCAATTCTCAAAACTAAAGCAAGCAAAGACCCGAGTAGTAATATGAACCACTGACATTCAGGGTGAGACTGGGTCAATAAACGGGTTAAAGCAAAGGGCACAGGACCTTCATGCAACAGAGGCAGCATAAAGCAGTTGCTTTCCTGGGACCTAGAACCCAAACCTCTCCCCCCTCTTCTATCCCCAGGTTGAGAAACTTCGGGGCCCTGCTAGCTTTCCCAAGACTGGAATGATAGGCACCTCCCTGCCCACTTTTTCATTTGATATTTACAAGGACCTGGAGAGCTGGGCATTTTTACAGATTTTGTTTCTAAACAGATGAATAAACAACACTCTCAGAGCTATTTCTAGGACCCGCTGGCTCCCTCCACCCCAGGGCCTTTGCTCATGCTGTTTGTTTTGTCGGAAATGCTATTCTTCCACTCCACGCCATACTTGGCTGACACTTACACATGCTTACATCTCCACTCAACATCACTTCATCCGGAAGACTTTTTCAAATCTTGCAGACCTTGCTAGTATCCTTGTTTCCTTTCATACCTTTCAGAGCTTCTACTGTGGTATATATGTATATCCGTGTGGTTATCTGATTAATGTCTTTCTCCCTTACTAGTCTGTAAGCACCAAGAAGGCAGGAACTCACCACTTTGCCCGCCACTGACTCTCCAATATCCTGGACATTGCTTGGCACACACCCACAAATATGTATTTATTGAATGAATGAATATACTTGCCCAACAACACACAGCTTCTAGAAAGAGGCAGAGCTGGCATTCAACCCAGACCACTTGGCCCCAAGTCACCCCACTTTCCACTTTACCTTGCTGCCAAATATGAGCCCACGTCCATTACAAATAGGATAAAGAAAATCGCTTTCTTCTTTTTCAATAAAACTTTCCGCTGCGTTACCATGTCATGTTTTCTTGAACCCATGCAAAAAACATAAGCCTGCCCCTCAGAGACAAACCCCAGTTTCTACTTCTTCTCTGCCTCAAAATCATTAATAAATAAAAAGTTATAATAAATAGATGAACCAGACAAAGAAACTGTTGAAAGTCGGGGTGGGGAGAGAGACGTGGTTATGGGATTCTAGAGTCCCAAACGCACGAAGGAGCCTCCGGGTCATCTGGTCCCCCCCTCGCCATGCTAACGGTGGGAAATGTTGGCACAGAAAGGTTAAGTGACCTGCCCCAAAGCACACAGCCAGTTAGTCCAACGTGAGTCTCCTGTTCCCAGACGGACGCTCTCTCCGGATGCCTGTTTCTGCAGCCAGACCTTGTTGCAGATGCCGTTTCGCCGGCTCCACGAGCTGCTGCGCCCAGGCCTGCTCAGCGGCGCCGCCTCCGGCCTGCCCCAGGGAAGGGCTACTGAGCCCAAATAGCCTCATTTGGGGGCTCTTCCAGAAGCAACCCCTGACCAAGGATTCTGCTCCAAGTGTGAGAGGCGCCGGAAACACGCGACTGGAGAGTTGGACCGAGAGGGAACTCGCACAGGGCGGCTTATCAAACCAGCCACCGCTATGGGCGCCGGGGAGCCTACTGAAGGCAGGCCAAGTTCATGAACACCACCGACAGCCGTACACGTTGTGGCTGGCAGGGTCAGCGCCAGGGCTTCGCTCCCAGGCGGTCTGGTCAGGGGGGTCCCCTCCCCCTCCAGCTTGGGACTCGCTGTGGGTGTGTCCTTCTCACATTCTCCTCTCAGGCTAGGCCACGTGACTTGCTTTGGCCAATGGGAAGGGGCGAACATGGTGCGTGGAAACGCCTGAAAACGTCCTGCGGCTTCTGCGCAAGAGGAACGCGGGCAAGTTGCCTGCGTCCCGTCCCCGGGAGCCTCGGAGCCGAGCTGCTGGCCAGCGCCCTGGATGCTGCAGGCAGGTGTGAGCGGGGGGGCAGGTGTGCGTGGGAGCAGGTGTGCACATGCGGGCCAGTGTGCGCTGGGAGCAGGTGTGCGCTGGCAACAAGTGTGCACGTGGGGGCAGGTGTGCACATGCGGGCAGGTGTGCGTGGGAGCAGGTGTGCACATGCGGGCAGGCGTGCGCTGGCTACAGGTGAGCGTTGGTTGCAGGTGTGCTCTGGCAACAAGTGTGCACATGCAGGCAGGTGCTCGTGGGAGCAGGGGTACACATGCGGGCAGGTGTGCGCTGGCAGCAGGTGTGCACTGGAGCAGGTGTGCGCTGTCAGCAAGTGTGCACATGGGGGCAGGTGTGCACATGGGGGCAGGCGTGCGCTGGCTACTGGTGAGCGTTGGTTGCAGGTGTGTGCTGGCAACAGTGTGCACGTGTGGGCAGGTGTGCGGGGAGCAGGTGTGCACATGCAGGCAGGTGTGCGCTGGCAACAGGTGCGCGCCCAGAACAGGTGGGCGCATCTGTTTCGTTTCCGGCAGGCAGTAACTTAGAATCATCGTGTGAGAGCCTGACGTAATCACTGCCGAGAAATCATCTCGGGTGCTCGTTCCCCACGTGACTCTGGCAAATTCCCCTCGTGACCACGTGGGTCACGTGAGAGAGCCGCCGCGCCCCCCCCCCCCCCCCCCCCCCCCCCCCCCCCCCCCCCCGCCGTGGTACAGTCCTGCTTTCAAAGATGGCCATGTGGCCAAGGCAGCGCAAGCAGAATGCTTTGTCAGGCGTTGACTCCAGGCTGGGAAGATGGGCTCTATTTCTCCTTCTGGAAATGACGGGCTGTAGGGAGGCCGAAGGCTTTGGGGGGATCTCAGCGGCCACATTGGTTCTTTGTGGGAAGTCTGTTGGGTCCTGAACCCCGAGCCTTATTTATTCAGAAGGCGCGAGGTCCAGGGCACAGGGCCTACAAACTTGTCAGAACATATAAGTCTATCGGGGACCTGGAAGAAAATGGTATCGACCCCAAAATACAGAAGGGAAATTGCAAAGACTAGCCTGTGTTTATATAAATATCTACAAAATCTGTCATTATGCCGCCTTTATGAATGGTTACAGTGAGCATCCGCAGGATGTCACTGCATTTGCCAGTAAGTGGCCGGCTTTGTTTTCTCACGTCACAAGGTCCCCAAGGATGCGGGATAACCCCTGAGCCCACCTGGCCACGTTAGCTGAGCCACTACCGGTGAACTAAATCAGAAAGGTTTCTGCCGTGAGGAGTAAGCAACCCGCTCGATGCCTCGGCACATGTCGTGTGCTTTTCTCACATGACAAGAATTCCTGGGCAAGGGGACAGGGGGTCAGTTCCCAGTATCCATTCCTCAACCCAGTGCCGGTAAAGACAGTGAGATTGGTTTTATTCGTTTAACCAAACACTCTGTGCCCACCCGCGTTGTAAACACTATAATATCAACTCAGTCCTTTTACAGCCCTATAAGCTGGGTGTAATTACTATCCACATTTTACAGGTGAGGAAAGTGGCCCAGAGAGCCTAGGGTACTTGGTCAAGGCTGCACAGCTTTTGTAAGTGGAAAACCTGGGATTTTAGCCCAAGTTATGTGACTCCAGAATTTACTTCCACACCCTACTGCCCTCCGATGCCCTTGGATAGTGCAGAAGCCAGAGGTAGGAACAGCTTCTCCAGGGGGCAGAGGGGGTGGTGACTGCTTTGAGGACAGGGTAGTGCAGGAATGAAATGCAGATGCCGTAAGGAAAGAGAGCAGGGGTGGATCTGAGTAGGTCCCAATGACAGCCCCTCTCTGCTCCCCCTCCCTGCTCCCCTTCTCCCTCCTGCCCCCTCCCCTTCCTCCCCCCTCCCCTTCCTCCCCTGGGGACGTGCTGGCATGAAGCCTGCGAGGACTGCAAAGCCAATGATTCCTCTTTCCCACCTCGGTGACCCTCGGCACCCTCTCTGCCCTTTCCCTTCGCTCGCCACTTCTCGCTCTTTGATTTGCGTCAGCAGGTGACTTTTGCAATGTCAGCCATAAATGGATTATGAGAGGAAAATCTTTTGTTTAAACAGAAATTCTAATTTTCTGAAAGGCGGTGAATACACAGTCCAGAATGCATTAGAGATCAGCAGATCTTGTTTGCGTAAAAGCGCGCTTCAGTTTCTTTATAGAAGCAGAAAATAGCAGCCCTCAAGTCCTCCCCAGAAGCTTCTCTGTGTCAAAGGGGTGGTCTCACCATTTCAGTTTGCGTTTCTCAGAAGATGCCGAGCGTGCCTGCCCAGGTGGGAAGCCGCATCTCATGGCCCCGGGTGGTCACAGGCTTGCCCCCTCCCCTGGGCACTGAGCAGCTCCCTCCCCCCCTGCTTTCTACCGCAGCGGTCCAATCCCTTCAAACAGATGCATTTTCAGGGTTGAGGATGAATCACAAATTGCCTTTACGGGAAGGAAACGCCCATGGCCTGGGTCCAGGAGGGCTGAGCCCAGGCCTGGGAAAGGCCCCCGGTGGTTGTCTAGGTTTCGATGCTGTCAAAGGCAGTACAGTCTTTCTCGCGTCTCTCGCGAGAGGCTCCAGCAACTGCTTAAACCACAGGCCAGGGAGGGTCTTCAGTGAAATGCCTCAGGGTGGATGTCACAGAGGCCACCAAATCCATATAAGCACGAGAGGGGAGTTTATCGTAAAGAGGCAGCGTTCCGGTACAGCTACATGACATATCATAACTCCCAAACCTCGTGGCTTCACAGGACCATTTTGTTAATGCTCCCAGATTCTGTGGGAATTTGGACAGGGCACATTGGAAAGGATGTGTCTTCGTGTCCCGGGGGCCTCTGCTCTACTGGCATGGAGGCTGGAGGCAGCACCTGGTGGTGCTGAGGACCTCACAGGGACCCTCAGAGGAGCTCTGACACGTGGCTTCTCCCTGTGGCCTCAGTATCTTTGAGGAGGTGTCCTGCGCATCTCCATCTGCAGGGAAGGTGACCGCCCCACAGCCCCAGCTCCTGAAATCCATTGCCGTCTCTGCACTGAGGCCAAGCTTGCAGTGGGCTGTTCCCAGCCAGTGGCAGAGCGTGGCAGAAATTCTGAGCCTGGCTCACTGCTGGCGAAGCAGGAGGCCTCCGACAGGTCACCTTTGACTCATCGGTTGTCTCCGTCAAGCCTTCCTTACAAATTGTGCGCTACAGGGATGCAGAACTTCCCCCTCCTGGGTATGGCTGCACAGCGTGATGGCCTCCAAAGAGCACAGGATGGAAGGGGGGAAAGTGGAAAGACCCAGCAGACAACACGTTAGCCAAGTGATCAGGGTCAACATCAACATTTAAATCATGTTGCTAGTGCTCCCTGGATGTGACAGATGAGAAGGACACTTAGCCTCTGAAAGACACTGTCCCAAAAACTCATGACCAAACTCTTTATCTTGAGAATAACATCAAACAGATTCCAGGAGAAGAACATTCTACAAAAGAACCAACCCGTACCCCTCAAGGCCGTCAAGGTCATCAAAACAAGGGAAGTCTGAGAAACAGATGGGCTACAAGGAAGTATATGGTGCTGTGAGAACCTGTCCAAGGGGACTTGACCTAGCCGGGTGGGGTCACCTAGGAACATTCACAGGAGCGGGAAGAGTTGGCCGGCAACCCAGGCTGCAAATATGGCTGCCATAGGTGGCCATTGTGCACGGAGGCTCTGAGTGTGAAGGGGCTCGGAGCTTCCAGCAACTCAGAGAAGGCGTGGTGGGAGCCCAGACAGGGAGAGGGCGCCCCAAGTAAGAGCTGGAGCACTTTTGGGGAACAGACAACCAAGAGCCTCATCAGGACTTTCTTGTGAAAGACGCAGAAAGCCATTGGTGGGTTTTGTTATTGCTGTTAGTTAAGTAGGGGTTTTGTTCTAATCCTGGTACAGTCAGCATACAGCGTTGACTTAGTCTCAGCTGTACAATACAGCGATCCAACCTTTCCATACAGTACTCAGCCCTCCTCGTGATACGTGTGCTCTTAATCCCCATCACCCATTTCACCTGTCCCGCCACCGGCCTCCCCTCTGGTAACCACCACTTTGTTCTCTGTGGTTAAGAGTCAGCTCTCTGGTTTGTCTTTTCTTTGTTTGTTTTCTTTCTTGAATTCTACCTCTGAGTGAAACCATACGGTATGTGTCTTTCTCTGACTTATTTTATGTAGCATAGTACCCTCTAGATCCATCCATGTTGCTGCCAGATGGCAAGATTGCTTCCTTTTTTGTTTATTCATATTTGAGAGAAAGAGAGAGGGACAGAGAGAGAATCCCAAGTAGACTCCACGCCGTCAGCGCAGAGCCCAGTGCAGGGCTCGAACCCATGAACTGTGAGATCTTGACCTAAACCAAAATCAGGAGTCGGATGCCTAAACGACTGAGCCACCCAGGTGTCCCAAGATTTCCTTCTTTTTTATGGCTGAGTAATATTCCACCGTGTACCTACCACATCTTTATCCATTCATCTGTCGATGGACACTTGGGCTGCTTCCGTAGTTTGGCTATTGTAGATAGCACTGCTGTAAACATAGCGATGTATGTATCTTTGTGAAATAGTGTTTGGATATATACCCAGTAGTGAAATTATCATATGGTAATCCTACTTTTAATTTTTGAGGACCCTGCATACTGTTTTCCACAGTGACTAAATCATTTTCCCACCAGCATGCACGAGGGGTCCTTTTTCTTCTCATCCTCGCCGAAACTTATCGTTTCTTGTGCTGTTGATTTTAGCCATTCTGACAGGCGTGAGGTGACATCTCATTGCAGTTTTGATTTGCACTTCCCTGACGATGAGTGATGTTGAGCATCTTTTCATGTGTCTGTTGGCCATCCGTATGTCTTCTCTGACGAAATACCTGTTCATGTCTTCTGCCCATTTTTAATTTAAAAATTATTTGGGTTTTTTTTTTGAGTGTTGAGTAGAATCAGTTCTTTATACATTTTGAATACCCTTCATGGGATATGTCATTTGCAAATATCTTCTCCCATTCAGTAGGTTGTCTTTTAGTTTCATTGCTTGTTTCCTTTGCTGTGCAGAGGCTTTTTATTTTTAATGTAGTCCCAATAGTTTATTTTTGCTTTTGTTTCCCCTTTTCTCAGGAGACCTATCTAGAAAGACATTGCTGCAGCTGATGTCAGAGAAACTACTGCCTGTGCTCTCTCCTAGGGCGTTTATGGTTTCAGGTCTCACATTTAGGTCTTTAATCCATTTGAGGTTTATTTGTATGTGTGGAGTAAGAAAGTGTTCCAGTCTCATTCTTCTGCATGTGGCTGTCCGGCTCTCTCAACACCATATGTGCAGAGGCCGCCTTTTCCCCGTTGCATATTCTTTCCTGATTCATCAAAGATTAATTGAGCATATCATTGTGGGCTTATTTCTGGGCTCTCTATTCTGTTCCTTTGATCTATGTGTCTGTTTTTGTGCCAGTCCCATACCATTGTGATTCCTATAGCTTGGTGGCATGTCTTGAAATCTGGGATTGTTATACCTCCCAGATTTGTTCTTCTTTTTCTTCTTTTTTTTAATTTTTAAAACTTTTTTTTTAGAGAGAGAGAATGAGTGAGGGAGAAGGATAGTGGCAGAGAGAGAGAGAATCCCAAACAGGCTTCATGCTCATCACAGAGTGGGACACGGGGGACATGACCCTGGGATCATGACCTGAGCCAAAACCAAGTGTCAGACACTCAGACGCTCAACCAGCTGAGCCAGCGGTGTGGCCCTGTGCTTCTTTTTCAAGCTTGCTTTGGCCATCCGAGGTCTTTTGTGGTGCTGTACAAATTTTAGGACTATTAATTGTAGTTCTGTGAAAAATGCTGTTGGTGTTTTGATAGGGATTACACTGAATCTGTACGTCAGTTTGGGTAATTCGGACATTTTAACAATACTTTTTCTTCTAATCCATGAACGATGGAATATCTTTCCATTTGCTTGTGTAGCCTTCAATTTCTTTCATCCGTGTTTTATAGTTTTCAGAGTGTAAGTCTTTCACCTCTTTGGTTAAGTTTATTCCTCGGTTTTTTGTTATTTTCAGTGCAATAAATAATAAATACAAACAATACGTGGGATTATTTTCTTAATTTCTCTTTCTGCTACTTCATTATTGCCATTGAGAGGTTTTAAGCTGAGAAGGAAAACATGTTAGGAGGTTTTTTATAACCTCCCTGAGTGGAGAAACCATGGGTACTGCAAACATTAGATGCTCTCCTACAAGTAATGGAAATCCCAGACTCCCCATGCCCCAGAACACTTTTTCATTTTCAGTGTGAACCTTGGGGAGCCTGAGTGGCTCAGTCGGTTAAGCGTCCGACTCTCGATCTTAGCTCCGGTCATGATCTCATGGTTTGTGAGATTGAGCTCCGTGTCTGAGGGGGCAGCACAGAGCCTGCTTGGGATTCTCTCTCTCCTTCTCTCTCTCTGCGCCTCCCTCACACATGCTCACTCACTCTCAAATTCAATAAATAAACTTTAAAAAAATAAGTGTGGGCCTTCAGAAAGGGGTGTCCACATTCTCTGTTAGTAACGTAATATGAAATTCCCCCAGAATAATGACCCCATTTTCCAGGAGTATTTTCTATCCCCACCAATGACTTCACCAAATGTTCCAGTCCTGAGAACTTAGACTCTGTTCAGCCCAATTTGGAGGGGGGAAAAAGTTGCTTTCAACCCATTCCATGTTTAATAAAATTATGCCACTTAAGATTTCAACTTGATTAAATTTAAAATATAAATGTCTAGGTATAAAGTAAAACATAATCGCTTTTATTAAAGCAGCTCTGGTCAAAAGCCCAGTGCAGATTTCATGTGGTTTCATGTCTGCCTTTCCTGCTGACTCATACTTTCTGTAAACAGCCTCGGAGATGATAAAGCCTGCATTTATCAACAGGGATATTACCGTCTTATCTTGATGAATACAAGGAGTAGAGCATTATCACATTTACTCTGCTCAGAAGGAAAGGTGGCCTGCCAATTTGTGTTATTACCCCAAAAGGAATTCTGTAATGAATAAGCCCTAGACAAATCATGGATTCCCTGTTCATATATGCTCTAGCCTTATAAGTACTTTGAAATTGCTCTGAGCTGTACTTTGATATCCTTCAGAGCCATACACTTTGCTATAAACCTTAAACTTCATTTGGAGGCAATTTAACCTTCAATTTATCCACAAACTTTTAAAGAAAACTGAGCAATTTCCCAAAGCAAATTACTCCTGAAATGTGAAATAGTGGCTCACAAACACGGCCACTTTAAAATTGGTAAGACTGCACTGAAAATTAAGACAATTTATATCAAACTAACTGAACAATGATTGATCAGGATTTTTGTTGTTTTTTTTTGCTATTGTTGTGATTTTTTTTTGGCCTTTCAGATTGTTAAGTATTTTTTAAATGTTTATTTATTTTGAGAGGAGGCAGGACAGAGAGAGAGGGAGACAATCCCAAGCAGGCTCCATGCTGTCAGCACAGAGCCCAGTGCGTGCCTCCATACCACAAACCATGAGACCATGACCTGAGCTGAAATCAAGACTTGGATGCTCAACCAACTGAGCCCCCCAGCGCCCCTGAGATTATTAAATATTTAAATGATTGATGATATCCCATGTTGGCAAAGGAGCGAATACTCTCTACAAGTTGATGAGATACAGATTGCTATAGCCGTATCAGGAGGTATTTGTGGCCATCACTAAAACATTAAGAACGCAACGGTTATTACGCTAGAGAAAACTTACCCACATGCGAGGAGACAACAGAGATGTGCCTAGTAGCACTGGTTACAAGAGGAGAAGATTAAAAACAGCCTAAAGCCCAGCAACATTTCTTTTTATGTTTATTTAATTTTTTGAGATAGAGAGAGATACAATGTGAGCAGGAGAAGACAAGAGAGAGAGACACACACACACACAGAATCCAAAGCAGGCTCCAGGCTCCGAGCTGTCAGCACAGAGCCTGAGGTGGGGCTCGAACCCACGAACAGCGAGACCATGACCCAAGCTGAAGTCGGACGCTTAACCGACTGAGCCACCCAGGCGCCCCAACCCCAGCAACATTTCAGTGTACAAGCACACACATACGTTCAAAACAGATGAGTTGGACCAATCAGTACTGATGATTATCAAGACATGTTGTGAAGAATGTGGTAAGAAATGAATCAAGCTGGAACTCGTGTTAGAGAATGCCCCCCCCACCAAAGTAATTCTCTGTATGGGTGTGTATGTAGGCAGCTGCCTCGAAAGGGGCTGCCATCATAGAGTCCAGTGGACACTCAATGAGTGAATAATTGGACTAACACACATTGCCCATATTTCTCTCCTATTTCGCATCAGCCTTTTGACTTTCGTTCATGGAATTTTCAGAAATACAGTTTATTTTCAAAATACGTGAATGCATTTCCTAAGACAGGGTGACTGCTCCTCGATGTCCCACGTGAGGGATCCCCCCCTTACTGCCTGGCACGGGGACTTCTTCACCTGGTCTAGAGTTCACTCTACTCTCCATGGTGCTGATTCTCAAGCAACATTCTGCCTCTCGGCTGGTGGCTGTGCTCACGGAACCCTGTCTTCTTCCCACCCCTGTCCCTTTCCCTGATTATGTGTTTTATCCTTTAGATGGGAGTCTAAATGTCCCTTCTGTGGAGAAACCATATCAAACCCCAAGGTCACCCTGTGATAGGTGCCCAGATGGCACTACGTCCCATGCCTCTTTGTACTCGGCATGGGTGCAGTGATACAACCATCACGTTGTTAATTATGTTAAACTAAGAAACACTCCCAACCTGCAGATAATAATATGAGTAGACTTACGTATGGACCCCCTAGACTTTTGTGTTTCACTTATTCAGTACCCGTCTGTCCTAAGATCCACGAGTTACAGAACCTCTTTGTATTTCCGTTTATCGGTGTTAAAAATGGGGCTCATACTATTATACTGTAAGGTTGTAAATTATTTAGGACTTAATACTTGTAAATTGTTTAGGACAGTGCCTGGCACAAATGTGAGCTCTTATTGCTAATTGTTATTATTATACTCTGAGCTACATGAGGGCAAGCACCCCATTCATTGTATTCACTGTGGTGAATTGCAAATTATGGCCTCAGATTTCTCTTACCACAGTACCAGCCCCCAGCAGTGGGATTTTGCCACTCCTCCCTCTAGACGTGGGGTCCTAGCTCCCCTCCCCTTGAATCTGGGTTGGCCCCATGACTTGCCTTGACCAATAAATGCTACAGAACTGATATCCTACCATCTTTGAGGTTAAGCCTAAGATTGCATGTAATTTCCACCTTCATTCCTGTGTAATGCTGCCCTCTAAGGAAGCTGGTCTAATGTAACCTCAGCAGGAGGAGAGCTGAGGCACCCCACCAATGCCTGCCACCAACCACCATGGTTATGAGGCCATGTTAGGACTTCCAGCCCGGCTGACCCTCTAGCCATGTGCCCTGGTGAGATCAACAGTAGAATTTCTAGGTGACCCACAGAATCATAAATAATAAAACATCACTGTTGTTTCAAACTAAGCGTGAATACTAAGTATTGGGGTGACTTGTTACTCAGCAAACACAAACTGATATATCACCATTGTTTCTGTCACGCCTAGCACAGGACTGGCACTGGTGAATGCTCGATAAATATTTGCCAAATGCACGAGTGGGGCCATGAGCAAAAGAAACCATGAGTGAATGAATGAATGAGTAGAAAGAAATGTGAGAGATGCAATCCTTTTGTTCTGTTGGAGGGTCATTCCACAGAATAGGATGTCCAAGTGACAATAACCGTGATCGCTTTAATTGCTGATTTCAAAGACCGTGTGCCTAGAAAGGGAAATGCGATCAGACATAATCTTCCAGTCCCATCAGACCAACTTTTCGCGTCTTCTCTGTGGATTATAGAAGGACACCCAAATTTCAGAGGCAGGTACCTGGACCGTCTTAAAAACTAAGGTGTCCATTAATATATGTCAGGAAATTATGCTCAAACTGGTTATCTTAGTTATTAGTAGGGTAGATATTTCTTCTGTCAACCGCAGATAAAAAAAAAAAAAGTGCCATGCGGGAATGCTGACAGTGATTTGGACTCTATGGAGTGCTTTAGTTTATCTTTATCGTGTACAACAGAAATCTTAATTTTCCACTTGTATTAAGTACTTCTTGCTCCTGAGGCAAAACCAGAAGGCAAAAAATTCTTCAAAGCCATTGAACTGTGTTCACGTCTTCATGTTGGATTTCAGTTTTTAGGACAGAGTTGAGAAGGCAAAACAGATTAATTAATTCAGGTGTCACAATTGTAATTATCTAATTGGCTTTATTCCCCAGACTTTCAATACTTTTAATTCAGCCAATAGTTAAGTTTTGAAGACTTCTGTGGCATAAACATTTGTTAATCAGCTACCATAGAATGTAGTTTTCTTTTTACAAAATGATTTCCTGGGGCTGGCAGGGGGGGAAACAGGAAGAAAAAAATAAATGGGCCAGGATTCTCATTTTTCAAGCCACGGAGTCAGTAAATACTCTTGAGAGTTAAAACGTGGAGCCTGAGAGAAAGTCAGTCGCTTTAGCTTCTGTGATTTTCATAATCTTTTTTCTCAACTCTGAAGGGATGGTGAACTTGTTTCTCCTGATTTGGGAGGGGGCGGGTGCATGTGCAGGCACGTGTGTGCTTGGGTGTGTATGCGTTATGCGCACACATGTATGAGTATGCATGTGTGTGTGTGTGCATGGCCAGCGATTGGCAGTTTCTATGATTTAAGATTCTTTTATTGTTAAATGCAAGTAAAATCAAAATGCTTCCTCGTCAAATATAATATGTATAGTAATATACTCCGTTTTCCGCAAACTGTGTTATTGGGTGTTTATCCATATGGCAGAGACCATATGCTGACCGTGGTGCTGATTTGGGGAGGAGGGTGTGAGGGCAGTTTTTTCTTTGGCATTATTCTTGGCACTTGTATACCTTGTTCAATTTTTTTAAGCACTGACCACATATCACTTTATGAAAACTGTAAAGTTATTATATTTTTTAAACCAAATAACCAAATATACTTTTCCTAGTTTCCTCCAAGTTAGACCTTAACCTCAGAACGTCTGGCTTTAGAAGCCTACGGCAGAGCTGGTGTCCTGAGAAGCCATCAGCAGGTGGAGGATCCCGTGGGGCCTGAGAGGGAGCCCTGGGGCGGGAGAGCAGAGGGGCTGAGACACTCTGAGCAGTGAGAGCATCTCTCCATCACAGGCAGGTCGGCAGCCCCGGAAGACTAGGAAGGGGGGAGCAGAGAGGTGGCCCAGACAGACCAGACCCTGCTACGGTCAAGGTGCAAAGGTCTCCAGGGGCGCCTGGGGGGCTCAGTTGGTTAAGTGTCTGACTTCAGCTCAGGTCGTGATCTCACAGTTTGGGGGTTTGAGCTCTGCATCGAGTTCTGTGCTGACAGCTCAGAGCCTGGAGCCTGCTTCGGATTCTGTCTCCCTCTCTCTCTGCACACACCCCCCCCCACTTATGCTCTGTAGGTTTCTCTCTCTTTCAAGAATAAACATTAAAAGAAATTAATAAGAATAAAAAAAAATTTTAAGGCACAAAGGTCTCTAAGAAAGGGACCTTAGAGGCTCTCCTGCCCTCGAGTGTACTCTCTGGTTAGCTCACAGTTTGATTTCTCTGAACCACAGCGAGATAGAAATTCCAGAACACTAGGTGCCAGAGACCTATCGCAGGAGGTCACATTCCCAGTGTTCTTCTGCATCAAATGCAACGTCAGAAACATCCAGAGATGCTCGGGACCGCCTCCAGCCAGGTGTCCCAAGAGTGGTAGTCGTCTGATGACCTGCTACCACTCTCGGGGGTCCGGGACGGATGCAGGGGGGCAGCCCACGCGCGGCCCGCAGCCCAGCCTCCACGGAGACCGCTGGAAACACCTTCTGACCAGAAGCATGACGCTCCGGCTGTCTCTTCTGTTATCCCTGCGTCCAGGGTCACAGCTTCTGGTAAAATCCACGTGTAGCGCTGCAGGGAAGAGAAATGAGCCTACCCCAAATCTCAATGTCCGCATACGTTATCAAAAAGCGAGCAAAAGGACCACACAGAGACGCGGGAGAATTCTGGTGTAATCTTCGAGTAAAGAACCCTTTTCTGAGTGTGACGCATAAGTTAGAAGGGACGAGGTAGATGAACAGATTCGACACAAAAGCGAAGCCCCAGCTGGAGAAACGTACGGTCAGCTGACAACATACTGAAAACTTCACACATCCAAAAGCCTGATTTTCTTTTCATTAAAAAAAATTTGGGGGAGGGGAGGGAGGAACAGAGCGTGAGTCGGGGAGGGGCAGTGAGAGGGGGAGACTCAGAATTTGAAGCAGGTTCCAGGCTCCGAGCTGTCAGCACAGAGTCCCACACGGGGATCGAACTCACGAACTGTGAGATGATGACCTGAGCTGAAGTCGGACGCTTCACCGACTGAGCGCCCCCACAAAGGCCTAATTTTTTTACTGTAAGAAGAGCTCCTATGAATCAGTAAGACAAACACTGACGAGTGTATAGAAAAGGGGTGAGACCATCAACAGGCCAGGAAAACAAACAGCAGCTGCCCCTACGCGCGCAAGCAGCCCGGTCGCCCTCGAGAACAGAGACGCAGTGGGGGTGACAGGCGAGCCGCCTTCCCGTGTGTCAGGCTGGCGAGGCGAGGGGCTCCGTGCATGGGGCGGGGTGCGCCGGGCTCCCTGTGGACACAGAGATCCGTGTCCCTTTCAAACTGGAGACCAGGTGTGTATCTTGCCTTCTCAGAAAAGTGTTTTCAGTGCAAGCAAGCGGGATTCCCGAGCAGAAAGGTCCAGAGCGGAGAATTTGCAGGTGCTACTTCCTCTCCCACAGGGCGGCTCCCTGGCCCGCTCGCTCACTCACACAGCAGATACTCTCTGAGCAGTTACTGCGCCTGCTGTTGTTCCGGCCCTGGGGGAACAACTCACATATCCCCTGTCCTCACAGCCCTTGCGCTCTGGCATCCGAGACAGACAAGCCAGTCTATACCAGGCAGGCAGGTGCTGAGATAAGATAGAGGGGAGATGGAGAGCACTGATAGGGAGTTCGGGTGGACCTTGCTTCTCTATTTTTGTGGGGTTTTGTGTTTTTTTTTACATAGGGTTCTCAAGAAAGTCCCTAAAGCTAAAGTGACATCTGAACTGAGATCTCCAAGAAATGGAGGAGCCAGCCATGGGGGTATTTGGGGCAGGGGCAAGTGTTGTAGGCAGAGGGAACCGTGTGTGCAAAGGTCCTGTGGCAGAAGCAAAGCTCATATGCTCCAGGAGAGCAGGGAGGTCAGTGAGGCTGGTGCTAAGTGAGCCAGGGGAAGATGGGAGATGAGGCCAAGGAGGTGGGCGGGGCCAAACAGTAGGGCTAAGGACCGGGTGAGGCCGGCCAGTGCCCTGGCACAGTGCCAATCCATAAATACCTACTGGATTTGAATCTCTAATGCAGTGTCATCGTGTTAAGGGAACATTCCCTTTACACATGGTGTTTCAGTCTTTATGCAAAGGAGGCGTCGAATACTTTTTAAAATTTTCTGCTTCGATTGTTAATGTTTTTAAACGTTTTCTCTTATTTGGTGATAAATTACCTTCAGAACAAAGCCTATTTGATCTGGGTGACTTTAATGGGTCGCTTTATGCTGGTTGGTAGGATTTTATCAAAGGCTTTTGCATCTATCATTATAAGTGGTATTGATCTGTAATATTTTTCAGAAATGGGATTTGTTTTTCTTGGTTCTGGAATATTCCACTAGAAGAGTGTCCCCTAGTCATTTCAGCGAGTTTCTGGGATTGAATACTGGAGAAGGGTTTGATGGAACAATCTCCCTCCTCCTTTCCCTTCCCTCTTTTTCCCCTTCCCTGTTCCTCCCCCCGCCACCACACACACACACACACACACACACACACACACACACACACCCGACACCAAGGGAAGGAGGTTAGGACAGCTGATGTTATTCTCATTGTCTGTTTGCCCCCCTGCTGGGTCCTCTCCTCCAGGCCAGCTCTGTGGGGCAGCCCGTCGGTGGGTTGCCGCGTGGCTTCCAGCCCCTGCGGGCTTCAGGGCCCGCGCTGCCCCCTGCTGGCTTCCTCCGGCTCTGCCACCATCTGGGTCACGTCCCCAGTGTGAGTGGCTTGTATATCCTGCCAGGAGCTTGCCGGGTCCTCCAGGCTTCTACTAGCCTCTCTGCATCACCACCCTCCCCTGATGAGTCCAGGACCACCCGAGAGGCAGCCCCCTTCCGCATCCTAAACAGGAGCCAGGGCAGAAGCGCTCCCCCCTCAGGTTCCCCACAGCTCCCGAACGAGGGTCTCCTCTGTGAACGCCAGCCACGGGAAACCTCACGAAAATGGAGTCAGGAGGTGGGCAGGGGGAGCTCCCACGCCCCCCCCCACGCCCCCACTCGTAGCGAACTGCAGACCCAGCTGGGGGAGGGGGACTTAGCCTTGGAGTTGGGTGCTCCTCCACTAGCCAGGAGGAGAGCTTCCCTCCTCCCTGGGCAGCGGCTCCGCCAACAAGAAGTCACCACACTCGGAATTCCCATGGGCTTTTTTTTTTTTTTTAATGTTTATTTATTTTGAGAGAGAGAGAGAGAGAGAGAGAGAGGGAGCATGAGCAGGAGAGGGGCAGAGAGAGAGGGAGACCCAGAATAGGAAGCAGCTCCAGGCTCTGAGCTGTCAGCACAGAGCCCAACGTGGGGCTCGAACTTGCAAACCGCAGGATCGTGACCTGAGCCGAAGCCGGTTGCTTAACCGACCGAGCCCCCCAGGCACCCCAGCCATGGCCTTTTGGTTCGTAAGCGCCCTCCCAGCTTCCCCGTTTTCTCCTTGAAAGGCTTGGCTCTGTTCCCCCATTGCCTCTGGTTTTGCTGCAGCTTGTATGTCCCAGACCACGATTCTCTTTCATTCCTGGATGAACCTGTCAGTTGCTGGTAAAAGAACTGGTGGTTTTACGTTTAAGGTTGGCTCCTCCGAAGGACACACACCCCAGCCTCCCCTTTGCTCCCCATATTTCTTGTTTTCCCCCAAAACTGCAGCGCCATCGGGAGGGGGCTTTCCCCATGCGGCAGCCTGTATGCTGTCTTTGTTCAGCTTGGAAAAGAGGCGCCCCTTCCTCAGGACACTTATTTCCATTTGGCAGAAAATCATTACAGTGGCTGATTTTGTATCTAGAAAGCTGTCAGGATAACTGCAGAAGTCTACAGAGCCTCTGGTGTGAATAGCAGGCTCCCCTTAGAGGACGTCTTTGTGCAGTGCACAGCCTGCTCTCCCAGACCCTCCCTTCTTAGCTTTTCTATATATATCATGTGTATGTTCTTCCCAACTCTATCTTCATGACTGAGCACTAGGCATTTCTGCATCTCAGGAGGAACTCTAATGTCAAGTGTTTAAAACCAACATCTTGCTAGAAAGATCAAGTACCCACCTGTCCTATTCTATCTGGAGACGTTAAGTTCCTGTTTAGTCTTTTTTTTTTTTAATTAATGTTTATTTTTGAGAGAGAACAGGGGAGGGGCAGAGAGACAGGGAGACCCAGAGTCTGAAGCAGCCTCCAGGCTCCGAGCCCAGAGCCTGATGTGGGGCTCAAACTCACGAACCAGGAGATCATGACCTGAGCTGAAGTCAGATGCTTAACTCACTGAGCCACCCAGGTGCCCCAATTCCTGCTTAGTCTTCAGAGATGGACTATTTCAAGGAGAACATGTTAAAAGGGTGAGGTTCAAAGGTGTTGACCTAAATGTTGGCAAATATATTTTTTCCTGTACATGTGCTAGAGGCTTGAGTAATCTTCTCTCAATCCTCACTAGCTTCCCCCACTTTACAGGTCTAGAAATTGAGTCCCCCCTCCTGGGCTAAGGAGCTCCTCTGGGGTCACCTTGTGAAATGCTATACTGTGTGGTCTTCCCAGCTTCGAATCCCCTACCCGTTCAGTAAACTGGAACAAGAGACCAAAGAACGAGGGAGATGTACCCACCAGGACGCCCTGCTCCCAAACTTACGGCTTCCCACTTGGCCACTGGGCATCTGCGGCCATCCGAATGCCTCAAGATGAGCGGGAATGTCAGTTTTCGCTTCGGGAAAATTTTTGCACTGCAGTCAAAAGCCGTTTAAGAAATAAACGCCGGGAAGATGATAATGGAAGTGCTGGTAACCTTTAATGACAGCGGCTCTTGCAAAATGTACAGTTCAGGAAGGGCCAATGCCTGCTCCAAAAAGCACTTGTTAAAATCCAATCATCTTCCACAATGAGCATTAGCAGGAAATGCCTGCAATGAACAAAAACACGGGAAAGGTTAATGGCCTTCTTTGCTAAAACGATTCGGGGTTTTATCTCACGTGCCAACTCGTCCTCAGAGGTGCATACGCTGAAGATTTTTTTTTCTTCTTTTTGGTAATCAGGAGACAAATTGATTACCAAAATTATAATTAAGAGGTGGGAAAAGCTGCAACAATTTGGCTGCTTCATTTAGCACATATTTCAGGTTAATTGCATGATTTTCCTAATGAAGATATTTGCATGAATATTTTCAGTGGCTACATTCAACTTACTGTGGAGTGAAAACTGCCAAGTAGATACGACGTTCTTTTTGTTGAATTCAGGATTGGACAGAGGCTGAGATTCCCAGTGATGTCCAGAGAAACTGCCTAACTTCATGTGTCAGGCTCCTGATTGATAATCCGTCAAGCCCCCCCTCCGCCTAGTAGAATTCACTGGATCAGTGAATGTACAGCTGGATCCCGCTCTAATTTTGAAGAAGACCGGAAGATTCCAAAGACGCTGGAAAAACCACCTCCATTACCAGTCTTTGAAGAAATATGTTAAAAAGAAGTATTTCACTGATGCCTATCCAGTCCTACCCCGAACAGATAATCACAACTCATTCTCATTAAAAAAAAAAATTTAATGTTTATATTTGAGGGGGAGGGGCAGAGAGAGAGGGAGACACAGAATCCGAAGCGGGCTCCAGGCTCTGATGCGGGGCTCAAACGCACAAGCCATGAGATCATGACCTGCGCCAAAGTCAGATGCTTAACCGACTGAGCCCCCCAGCTGCCTCCTTATTCTCATTTTTTAAAAAACAAATGTGATTCCTGGAAAACTGTAGAGAAATTGGAAAATATAAAACAGCAAAAGAAAATAAAAGTTGTCTTCCTACTCAGGAATAGCAGCTGTTAACTTTTAGGGAATGAACTATCCTCAGTGTTTTTCCTTTTTGCATAAATGGACTTCTTTCATTTTTACCAAAATGGATTCTACCATAGGTATGGTTTTTAAAGTTTGAACTGTTATCTCGCTCAACAATAAATCATGAACACTTTTGATACCAGTAAACGTTTTGGTCTGCCACTCTGTGAAGGTACACAGGCTTTCAGAGTGTGGACGTGCCGTAATTTATTTAAAGGATTCTGTTTTAGGGACGCCTGGGTGGCTTAGTCGGTTAAGCGTCCGACTTTCGCTTGGGTCATGATCTCACGGTTCGTGGGTTCGAGCCCCGCGTCGGGCTTTGCGCTGACCGCCAGCTCAGAGCCTGGAGCCTGTTTCAGAGTCTGTCACTCCCTCTCTCTCTGACCCTCCCCTGCTCACGCTGTCTCTCTCTCTCCTAGAAATAAATAAAACATTAAAAAAAATTTAAAAAAAAAAAGGATTCTGTTTTGTTGGACATCTAGGTGAAAACCACTTGATCATACGCAGCAGGCGGTGAACACTCTCAAAACTCCTAAGCACACCCATCGTTATTTCCTGAAGATAAGTTCACACACACTAAATGATTGACAAGCCTCAATAAATGCTGCCAGCTTGGCCCTACAATGATAGAAATTTAAAGCCCCACCAGCAGTGTGGGAGGAAGGCACACTTTCCTTAATTCTCACAACTACTCGGGCCTGATGCTATCATCTGAAAATGATAACTAAAACTTCATCTCTTTGTTGATTTAATCTGCATTTTTTTTTTTTTTTTTTTAGTTACTAGTGATTATTTATTGGCCATTTATGGTTCTCTGTGAATTGCCGATACAAGCATTTTGCCCATGTTTAAAAGTTGGGTCCGTTTTTTTCTTTTTCTGTGTCATAAGGTCTTTCTGTGTTTTAAGGATGTGGCCATTAAACTATATATACGGCACCACATTTTTTTTCCACTGACTTCAGCATTGTTTGATGGGTGCAAAAACCAAAACAGTTAGGTTTTGCTTGCCATGTTCATTCTGTGTGCGGGGAGGTTCAGAGGGCGCCATACTCGTCCCAGGTCACTCAGGGAACCACTTCAGGACTTGAGCCCTAGCAGGGGCTCCGGAGCTAGGACCTGACTGCCCGCTGTCGCTACAGCAACAGACGGTAGTCCACACTTCTGTCGTTGGAAGCTCAGGTCCCAGATCACTGTAGGTAGGAGCCTGTATGGGTTAGAAATGCGTGGCACGCGTTAAGTGCGAGTCCAGTTACACTTGCTTACACAAATGGGGTTTTTATAAAGGGACCTTTCATTACTGTTCCGCAGGACGTGTGAGTAGTGAGTTGTGTGTGAACGTACTCGTCAGACCCTCGGAGCCTCGCTGATGGTGTCCACGACCACGTGGGCTTTATAGGAGTCAGAGCATCTCCTGGCCATCTTCGGGGTCGTGGCCTGAGAGAAGAGACAGTGGCTGGACAGATGTGTGAAGTCAAAGGCATGGATGATAGCAGAGGGCGGCCCGGGGCTTGGCGCCCGTTCCCTGGGGGCCCCCTGGGGCTGGAAAGGGTGGGAGCAGCTCTTGGGGACTGAAAAGCGTCACCACCCGGCTCTGGTCAACTAAGGAGCATGTTCTTCCAAACCCAGCAACTGTGTCACATGCAAATGCCTGAGAACCCTGGTGAGGTCAGGACCCCCCTTAGGAGGGCTTCACTCTCCTGCCTGCCTCTGGGAGGCACCATCCAATGACGCCTTCGCCAGGTGGCATTAGCACCTGGAGCAGGTGCAGACAGAGGGCAAGAGCGAGGCGGGGGCGGGGGGGGGGTCGCTTGCGCGGACCCAGGCGTGGGGCTGGGCTGCAGCTGGGAGGGGAAGGCTTCGCTTTCTTTCTTTTTTTTTTTTTTTTTAATATTTTTATTTATTTCTAGGAGAGAGAGAGAGAGCATGAGCAGGGGAGGGTCAGAGAGAGAGGGAGTCACAGACCGAAACAGGCTCCAGGCTCTGAGCTGGCAGTCAGCACAGAGCCCGACGCGGGGCTCGAACCCACAAACCGCGAGATCATGACCTAAGCGAAAGTCAGACGCTTAACCGACTAAGCCACCCAGGCGCCCCAGGCTTTGCTTTCTAAGCTGAGATGCCCCAACAATCTGGAATTCCAGATGCCTAGAATCTGGAAAATGTCAGGAAAACTCAACAAAAGCAAAAACTATTGTTCTTTTAGGACGCTGTTTACCAGGACTCTGAAATGCAGTGAATGGCCCTAGATTGGATCCTTCCTTTCGGGGGAATTGCGCCCAGCATGATACTGGATAATGTCCGTGGATTATTATGAAATAATAGTACTGACTCTATATAAAGCTTTCTGAACTTGACATTGTACTCTGATTATGGGAGAGGAGGTCCTTGTTTTTCGGGGACACGGGCTGATGTAGCGGAGAATAAGCGGGCATGATGCCTGCAACTTAACCTAACTTAGAGCGGCCAGAGGCTTCCTGAGAAAACGCCAGGAAGGTGACATTATTTGTTGATGGTGTAGGTTCCCCAGCGAGGAATCTCGGTGGGGGGCAAATGCACGTGGGTGTTCGTTGTCCTGTTTTTGCAACATTTTTTGTAGGTCTGAAGTTTTCCCAAATTAAACTTTTTTTTAAATGTTACCTAAAATTCTAGATATAACAACCATGAGTGCAAATGAATGACAAGCAGTGACAGAGTCAAGTGCAGATTCCGGAGTCCTTCATGAATTCCCCCCAAATGACCTGACAGGACAGGTGACCCATGGGGCCACCCCAACCCCCCTGAATGGGGACGTGTCCTGTTTGCTGGCAGTGCTGTCAGGTCGCCTCTCAGGGTAAACCTCAGCCAAGGTCAGGCCCTTCACGGGCGGCCCGTGCTCAGTGACCCATCGACACTGGGGTATAAGGGCCCGGGCATCTTGGCCCAGTGGTGGCAGCTCTGAGGGCCACACGGCCCCCCACAGCTCTGGGGGACCAGGCAAGGCTGCGTGGCAGTCCCCTCCCCCTCCCCCCATGGTGCTAATCCAGGGCGTTCCCACCAAACCTCCATGATGTCGCCTCCCTCCCTCGGCTTCCTGGGGGCTCCAACCTGCCTCAGGCTCCATGTGACCTTCAGCCACCCAGCCGCCACCCCACGTTCCCCCTTGTGCACACACCACACCCTGGACATTTCTTTCTCTAAAGCAGCTTTATCTGAAATATTTCCAACACAGAGACAAAGAGGAGCCGAGGGCCCCTCACAGCTCTATCCTGGCTTAGCCTGCTGTCCCGTTTGCTCTTGCTCGGGATCTTCCCGTTCTGGAAGGAGTGGAGAGTCACCCACCCTGGGCTGAAGCTTCCATCCCTTTCCGGCCCTCTCCTGAGGTCCTTCGTCAGCTCGGCGTTCCCCTTCCTGCACGCCTGTCTGTACTCTGACTCCGTAGCAACGGGTGGTAGTGTTTGGGGGCTTTGATCCTGACACAGATATCGTCATTCAGACTCCTACACTCCACAGCTTGCTTTTCCACGTCCGCGTTGTTCCCGAAAGGCGTCCCAGTGCGGATGTGTGGGTCCAGTGCCCTGAGCTTGCCTGCGTTTCGCATGCCACTGGATTCCAGTGCCCCGCATGGGCTTTGCCCTTCGGACTCTGGCCGGACGTTTCGGTGGCTCCTCATCACAAACTCCTGCCGTTACCGTCACACCCACGGCCCCTGAGTACCCGGGACTGTCACTGAGGCACATTTACCTATGAGGGAAATAAATCTGGGACAACGAAGGAGGGGTGTTCAGCAGGAAGCCATCACGTGAATGTCAGACGAGGCTCGTGGCAGATCCCCACCTCGTTCCCTCCTCCGCCTCTCGCTTCCTGTCCCCCAGCGCCCGGGGCAGCCGCTTACACAGCAGGCAGGCCTGGCCACAGCCACGCCGGGTAGTGAAGAGCCCCAGACGCTAGGGCCTTACGCCGGGTATTTGTTTCTCACTCCTGCGTCAGTGAAACCCAGCAAACGGGCTGGGGTTCCATCGACTTCATGGGCTTTTTATTCTTTTATTTTTTTGAGTTTATTTAATTATTGTTAGTAATCTTTACACCCAACGTAGGGCTCGAACTCACCACCTAAAGATCAAGAGTCGCATGCTCTTCTGACTGAGCCAGGCGCCCCTGAACCTTTCATTCATAAAGGGTCAGTGGCTTTCCGGGACATGCTCTTCTCTGGGCAGCAGTTGAGGTGCGGGAGACCAAGCCAGACCCTGAGAGCTGAGACCCAGTAAAGGCTGGTCCGATGTGGGGTGTATCGTGTCCACTCATATTCCGTTGGCCAGAGCAAGTCGCAAGGCTAAGCCCTGGGTCCTGGGAAGGGAATGGACCCCACCCACAGTGACATCTAGGCAGGGACAGGAAGCAAAGGAAGGTGTGCACCACCCTTGCTGGCCGTAGGCCACTGGCTGTGTCTGGGCGGAGAAACACACCCTCTCAATCCCATTGTCTCCTCCCCTCCCTCCACACTTAGCTCCGCCCACCCGCCCCTCCCCCACCCCTCCCATGTGTGGCCAGAGCTGAAGTGGGTTGGGAGTGATCAGCCAGGCAGGTGCCTAGGCCAATAAGGGGAGCCAGGGCTCCCCTGGCTTGTAGGGTTAGAGTTCCCCAGAAAAAAGCAGCCAACAGCAGGTGTGCCTGGCTGGGGGTGGGGCTGAGAGGCCCCAGGAGCTGCCGTCCACACGCAGGAGGCCAGAGGTCTGGTGGCGGCGCCAGTCCAAGTCCAGAGGTACAAGAACGAGGGGTACCCGTGCTGTAAACCCCCCCACCGGAGGCAGGAGCTGATGCCCACCCACACTGGGGAGGGCAGGCCGCCATGTCTGCCGAGTCAGACGCGGAGCCCACCCAGAAACACCCTCGCAGACACACCCAGAGCTGACGATCCCCCACATCTGGGGTGTGCGGGCACCCCACAGCCAGCCCAGTGGACCCACAAAAGGAACCATCACGTACTCCTCAGCCTGATGCTGTGGATCGAGGGTTATCGACTCGGGATTTGAAAGGAGTCGGTCTTCTATAGAACACGGAACGTGGGCTATACATTGCAGACCCCATTGTCACGAAGCCACCGGCTCCCGGGCGCACAGAGCCGGGACAGGTGCATGGTGCTCACAGGGGAAGCCGTTCAGCTTGCTAATGAGGAAGACGGGGCTGCCAGCACACACTCTGGGCTGTGGTTTGTTTAATTACACTCTGAGAGAAGAGGCTAGAAATCGATTCTCAGGAGCCAGAGACACCCAGATTCTGTGGGTCATTCGAGCTTTGGATTAACATGCCCCCAAATAATAAGGCAAATAGCCAGCCGTCAGCATCCTCTGGCCTCTCTTCATTTCACGCTGGCCGGAAAAACGGGAGCCATTAGCTGTGTTCTTCAGGGTTAGGAAATCAATAACGGGCCAATTATTGATAGATTCACACACTGCGAAGCCGACCAAAACCTACACGGGGACTTGAGAATGATTGCTGTGTTCTTTAGTGCAATAGCCATACAATGCCAGCTTTCAATTCCCTATAACATATGCACCAAGATTTATGGGGCTTTTGTAATAGCTAATTGGGATCGGTAACAAGACCCTCACTTGCAGCCTACGGAACGTTCGAAGCATTCATCAAATCTAGGTGAAAAGGAAAGAAGAACTGAAATCACACCCAGTCTTAGAAATGGTACAGAAAGGACCTCGGGGTAATTGGAGGCTCCCTGATACTCTAGAGCACCGCTTACTCCGCACACATTTATCCCCACCTCACAGGCCGAGGAACCAAGGCTCAGATTGCTGATCTGCCTTGACCAGTGTCGCTCAGCTGAACAGTGGTGGAGCCACGATTCAAGAGGACAGCTGAGTAGCAAGACCACTCACCTTCCACCGGGCTGGATCCCAGGGTCTCTCAATGCCCCGACACTGCAGTGGTGTCATCAACATGCCAACAGAGTGTGGGGGCGGGAGGGGGGGCAGTATGATTCACAAGTCAAGAATAACTGCCTCCCCAGCAGGACTGTCCCCTCCTCGCATCTGGACGCAATACCTTAGTTAATATAGCCAATGGTTTGCATTTACTTTGCTGGTCGGGAAGTAACTGAACCTCCCAGGATCCTTCATATGATTTTCTCTTAAGCTAGGTCTCCTTTGTTCTGTATTTGTGGGATTGGGGAGAAGAGGGTAAAACCCTGATCCCACACACAGCTGATTGACTCTAGTTTTCCCCAGCCATCCTTTCAACATATTAAGATTTTTTTCAAATCTTAGGGCGCCTGGGTGGCTCAAGTCGGTTAAGGTGCTGACTCTCAATTTCGGCTCAGGTCATGATCTCATGGTGCATGAGTTCGAGCCCCACACTGGCCTCTGTGCTGACAGTGCAGAGTCAGTTTGGGAGTCTCTCTTTCTCTCTGTTCCTCCCCACGTGTGCTCTCCCTCTCTCTCAAAATATATAAACTTAAAAAAAATTTTTTTAAAGATTTTCTTCAAATCTCAATTCTTGCCATCCAGTGAAAGAGCCGTCTCTTGTTCTCACGTCCAAATCTGATACATATGTCTTCCGTTTCTTGGGAGATGAGCAGACAGGTGAAAATGAAGCGTCACAATCACCAGCACCCAGCCACGAGGTGCAGAGACCTTCCCTAGTTCCTGTAGCTCCGTCCAGCACATTCTGTTAAGCCAGTAATGGGGCAAAGCTCCTATCCAGCTGCACGTCCGAGACCCTCCCTCTGGCCTGCATTACAGTTCCGGGTGGGGAGCCCCGTGAAGGCAGGGACTAGGTCGGGTTTTCGCACGCCCGGGGCCCCAGCACGCAGCCCGTGCAAGTACACACACAAGTAAGTGTTGGAGGAACGAGGGAAAGAAGGTGGATGCTACGCCGTCCCTCCTCCACCTGCACCCAGGCGGTCCAGCCCAGCAGGTTAGCATCTTCAGGAGTAGCCAGTGCTGGGGGGCGGGGGGGTGCTCGGGGGGGGGATTCTGGCGGTCACAATGCCCGGTGTGGCCTTCAGGGGGACGCTAGATGTCCTGGGACCCTCAGCCAAGAAGGGTCCCTGCTTATTCATGCACAAAACTTAGAACTCAGAGAAGCCCAGGGGAGAGTGGTTCGCAATGGGGAGAAGTTAGTCGTCGGTGCAAACTGTCAGATGCAAGATGAAGTTCTGGGGAATGTGATACACAGCGTGGAGGCTCTGGTTAATACTACAGAATCGTATACTTTAAATTGGCTCAGAGTGGGATTTACGTGCTCTAACCACATGCACACGTGCAGAGGAAACTTGGGGGGTGCCTAGTGGCTCAGTCCGTTAAGCGTCCGACTTCGGCTCAGGTTATGATCTCACGGCTCGTGGGTTCGAGCCCCGCGTCGGGCTCTGTGCTGACAGCTGAGAGCCTGGAGCCGCTTCAGATTCTGTGTCTACCTCTCTCTCTGCTCCTCCCCTTATCATGCTCTGTCTCTCTCTCAAAAATAAAGAAGTTTAAAAATTATTAAATTAAAAAATAATCTAAAAAAGGCTCTGGACCCCACGAACCCCACCGTCACCCCAAAAAACCTCATCAGTAGAACCAGACATTTCAAAGACATCACTATTTTTTTTTCATTCTGCCTTACACTGCTGCTGACTTCATATCTAATTCTCATACTAGGTTGAAAGCTTCTTGAAGGCCAAGGCCACCTCTTACCCATCACCCTATCCTCCAAATCCCTTGCACGGTAGCGGACGCCCAGTACACAGCCCACAAGTGTTAGTGTCATTGCTCTGAAGGCAGTAGGTACTATAAAGACCAGGGCAGTCTTTATATTTGGAGGAGGTTCCCAGGTCCCCTTCCACAATCTGCTGCTTTTCTGATCCAATGAATCACTTCCTTTCTTTGGGTCTCAATTTCTGAAAAGGAAAATGCGAGCATTGGGTCAGCTGTTCAGGAAGGCCTTTCCTGTAATGGCAAATAGAGACCTGAGACAGGCCAATCCGTGCCCCAATTAAGAGTAAACACAATTTTTTTTTAAGTTTGTATATTTTGAGAGAGCGCCCTCGCGAGCCCTATAGCTGGTGAGAAGGGGAGGGAGAGAGGAGGAGAGAGGGAGAATCTTTTTGTTTTATTTTTATTTTTTCCCATTTTATTTGATTTGATTATTTTTAATATAATTTACTGTGAAATTGGCTTACATATAACACCCAGAGCTCATCCCAACAAGTGCTCTCCTCAATGCCCATCACCCATCTCCCCCTCTCCCCGCTGCCCCCATCAACCCTCAGTTTGTTCTCTGAATTTAAAAGAGAAAGAGAGGGGCACCTGGGTGGCTCAGTCAGTTAAGAGATCAGGTCATGATGTCACGGTTCGTGGGGGTTCGTGGGTTCAAGCCCCGCGTTGGGCTTTGTGCTGACAGCTCAGAGCCCGGAGCCTGTTTCAGATTTTGTATCTCCCTCTCTCTCTGCCCCTCCCCTGCTCATGCTGTCTCTCTCTCTCTCTTAGGAATAAATAAAACTTTTTTTTTTTAATTTTAAAAATAGAGAGAGAGAGAGAGAGGGAGAGGATCTTTAGCACGCTCCGGGTTCAGCACAGAGCCCTACCTGGGGCTCCACCTGGTGACTGTGAGATCATGACCTGAGCCAAAATCAAGAGTCAGACGCCCGGTGACCTGAGCCACCCAGGAGTAAAGCACACCTTTTAAAGACACTGATTTTAATCCAAATTAGATGGCTCTCAACCTCAGACACAGTAGGCTGTTTTGAAAGGGAACTGACCCCTCTGGTTGTAGAGAGAGACCCGAGGAAGAGGCACAGCCAGCTCTAAGGCCTCTCCGCTCAAAGTCAACGTCAGGGCTTCGGAGGAGGGAGGCCGACATGCTCTTCCTTATGCCCTCCAAGGAAACTGAAAAAAAAAAAAAAAAAAAAAGAAGGAGTGAGGAACCGCTGGAGGGGGTTCTCTGCGCCACCCCACAGGCTTTCAACCGCTCCCCATCACAGACCTAATCATAAAGAGAATGCCTTTCTGGAATCTGCATTAATTACCATCATCCGAGAGACATTATCTATATTTACATAATCGCTTCCCAGGTTTGGCTGGTTCCAAGTCAAGCTAACAAATTTGTAGCTATTAAGGAACACAAATTGCTCTGGTATGTTTTAAATTCTGCAAATGGAAAACTTTGTCTGTTTAGAGAGGATGCTGGAATCCAGAGCAATTAGTGTCTGATAATTCGTTAATGTTGGAGACGCACAGAGATTCGGTTTAAAATGTCTGCCTTAATATCTTCCGTGAAAAAAAGAAAGGCGTGTGAAGAAACCATAATCAGTTTAGGCATATTAATATAATAGCATTTTGTTTTACAAAATGTGAAAGGCTCCTTGCTAGGTCTCTACACGGGACAGCTGAACCCACCCACATCCTTTTTACCACTTAAGTGCCCTGGCTTGGATGCCGGTGATCCGATGATCACAGTTTGTGAACAGAAGGGAGTGGGAAGGAAGGTCAGATGCGTCGGGGGAAGGAGACGGGGTCAGGGGTTGAAAGAAGCCCGCGGGTTGGAAATGCATCCGGGGAAGGCTGACGTCAGGGTCCCCCTCCCCCAGCGCACCTGTCCTGATGACGTCATCATATCCCAGGGTCTAAGCTCTTGCAAGGTCCCAGGGGGTAATTTTAGCAAAACGCATGAGAACTCACACATGAACTCGGTTCAGAGAGGCTGGTGTGGATCGGGCAACAGTTTACTGATTCCTGCCCAGAACCCTTCTGCTCTGGAAAGAGCCACACCTCTTCACCCAGGTTCGGACCTCGCCACCCCTCCCCTCCCAGCACCTGCGGCGGAGGCCCTGTTTGAGGCCCAGAGTGTGCGGCTGCCCCGGCTGTGACCTAGGCCTGGTGGCTCCCCTGTGGTGCCCGGCAGGGGTGGGGTCAGGGAGCAGAGCCCGTGAGTGTGACCGTGACCGTGACCGAGCACAGGCCCTCACTGAGAGGGACGGACCAGGGACCACCCGAGCGTGGATTCCTGCTCCAGGCCCGGAGGCCTGTCCTTTCCAAGGTTGGATACTATCAGCTAACAAGCTGTTCTTTTGCCTGACTCTGTCTGCGTCCGATTTCTGTCTTGTGTAACCGAGAAAATTCAGGTACAATTCGGGGCGCACAGCTAAATTTGAATTTCAGATAACGAAGGATTTTGTAGGATGAGTTTGTGCCAAATATCGCATGAGACATACTAATCAAAAAAAAAAAAAAAGTGTGGTTCATCTGAAATTCAAATTCAATTACACACGCCGTGGTTTGTGAACTAAATCTGGCAACCTGAGTTTAGGAACAAGGCAGGCTTGGGTTTGCCTCTCCGCGCATCACTGACCCTGTGGCATTTACAATTTCCATGTCTGGCTTCTTGGGCTGTGCTTCCAGGCTCCCATGCTAGTGGTCTGGGCAGGGGGAGGGAGGGAAGGGAGAAGCCAGCGTTTCTGGCCCCGTCCAGGGCCCCAGGTTCCGCTAGAAACCCTGTGTCCTGATGTTTAGACCCTACCTCAGCTTACTGGTCTAGGAATCCCTCAAATGGAAGTCATACACTGCGTGCTCTTGGCGTCTGGACTCTTTCACTCAGCAGAATGTTTCTGAGATTCATCTGTGTTGTGTTTACCAGTAGCTCACTCCTTTGTCCCCCAGCTTGAGATGCAACTGACATATAACATTGTGTAAGTTTAAGATGCACCTGTGTTGATTTGATAACACTTACATATTGCAAACTAAGTAACACTGACCAGAGCATCAGGTAACAACTGGGTCCAATCACATAACCACCCCTTCTTTTTCCTGGCGAGGACAGTTAAGATTTACACTCAGCAATTTTCAAGAATATAATACAGTGTCATGAACTAAAATCACCATGCTATACATTGGATGCCCAGAACTTACCCATCTTAGAGCTCTAAGTTTGTAATCTTGACCGATGTCTCCCCCTTTCCCACAGCCTCCTGGTAGTCATCTTTTGAGTCTGTGTTTCTGTGACCTTGGCTTTTTGAGATTCCATGTGTATGACATCATACAGTATTTGGTCTTTCTCCGTCTGATTTATTCCACTTAGCATAATGTCCTCATGGTTCATCCTTGCTCTTGCAAATGGCAGGATTTCCTTCTTTCTCGTGGCTGAATAATAGTCCCTTGTATATAACACGCATACCACATCTTCTTTATCCGCCCACCCTTTGGAGGACACTTAGGCTGTTTCTGCGTCTGGGCTTTTATGAAGCACCCTGCAGTGAACGTGGTAATGCCGACATCTTTTCAAGATCCTGTTTTCGTCTTCTTTGGGTATAGACCCCGAAGTGGAATGCTGGGTCATAGGGTATTTCTGTTTCTTGAGGAATGGCCATTCTGTTTCCTATAACGGCTGCACCGGTTTACATTCTCACCAGTAGGGTACTCAGTTCCCTTCTCTCCACATGCTTCCCAACACTTCTTACCTTTTGTTCTTCTGATGGTGGCCATTCTATCAGGTGCGAGGGGATAGCTCATTGTGGTTTATTATTTTTTATGTTTATTTATTTTTGAGACAGAGAGACAGAGCGTGAGTGGAGGGGGGGCAGAGAGAGAGGGAAACACAGAATCCAAAGTAGGCTTCAGGCTCCGAGCTGTCAGCACAGAGCCCAACACAGGCCTTGAACCCACAAACTGCAAGATCATGACCTGAGCCAAAGTTGGACCCTTAACCAACTGAGCCACCCAGGTGCCCCTCATTGTGGTTCTGATTCACGTTTCCCGGGTAATTAGGAATAGTGAGCATCTTTTCATACACCAGTTGGCCATGTCTGTGTCTTTTTGGGAAAATGTCTTTTTGGTTTATCCCATTTCTGAATCAGATGTTCAGTAGTCCATTCATTTTCATTGCTGATTGCTATTCCATTGTCTGAATGTATCATTCCTTTTTTAAAAAAAATTTTAATGTTTATGTTTGAGAGAGAGAGTGGGGGAAGAGAAGAGAGATACTGAGACAGAATCTGAAGCAGGCTCCAGGCTCTGAGCTGACAGCACAGAGCCTGATGCAGGGCTTGAATTCATGAGCCATGAGATTGTGACCTAAGCTGAAGTCCAATGCTTAGCTGACTGAGCCACCTAGGCACCCCTGAATATATGACTTCTAGGAAAGAAGGAAGGAAGAGAAAGGAAGGAAGGGAGGGAGGGAGGGAGGGAGGGAGGGAAAAAGAAAAAGAAAGAGAAAGAGAAAACTCTTTCTCCTGTGGATGGACATTTGGGTTGTTTCTATTTGGAGACGATCACGAAGAAAGCTTTGGAGAACATTTGTGTATATATTTTTGTGTAAACACGTTTTCATTTCTCATGAGTAAAAACACAGGGATGGAATTGCTTGGTTGCAGGGTAAAGTCGATGTTAATTTTTAAAGAAACTTACAGACTTTTCCTAAAGACTTTCGCCATGCCAGTGCACACGGGCGTCAAGTTTCTGTCCAGATGACACAGCCTCTGATTGTAAGGCTACAAACCAGAATCTCTGCGCTCCCGTCAAGTCATGTAGGGAGCACAAGGGTGCTTGCCTCCCTTGTAATGTCAGAGTCACTGTTTTCTAACACAAAATTCTCCGGGCAGTTAGCTGCACAGGACTTTGCTGAGTCGGCACATCCTCCCTTCCCCCAGAACATCTGCAAAGATGAGAAATAAGGGGCAGGTACTCTCAGCACAACCTTTTGTATCTTATCAGCTTTATTGAGGTATAACTGACAAATAGAAATTGTGTACATTTAAGGTGTACAGCTGGATGTACTTGGATACGTGGATACAGCTGGATATGCATGGAATCGATACATGGATAACCACAATCCAGCTAGTTAAGGTACCCGTCACCTCACATAATTACCATTTTCTTTGGGGCAGGAGGTGAGAACAGTTAAGGTCCACTCCCGTGGTAAATTTCAAGTATTCGATCCAATTTTGACAATTGTTAATGTATTTAAAGTACTCTGGGAGGGGTGGGGGCGTGAAGCTGGTGACATCCCTGTTAATGCCATCGGCTCCAGCTGACCGAGTAGAGAATTCAAAGGGCCTTTCCATTCAGGCCAGACGGAAACCCATGGGTGACATAACACACACCACAAAACCTCAGAGGACACAGTCCCTCGGCCCTGTGTCTTCACCACAGACCTTTATAATTAAGAAACAGCCTTAAAGATAAAGAATAGGGAGTGGTGGGTCCTCAGATTTTCTTTAGCTTGACAATGACCATAAAAAAACCCAAATAGCTATAAACAAAAGGGGAGGGGGAGGCATTTTTTGGCTTATATCACGACGGATAGGAAAGGCTGAAGGGGGAATTCAAGCTGCGCCATCAGGCCCAGTGTGGTTTTAGGAAGACTGTCTTCCCTACTGGTCCAGGTGTGTGTCTTCAATGGAAGGGAAGCTTCTCCTTCCTAATATTCCAACAATATCCCAGAACTGACTCTCATTGGCCTGGCCTCAGGCATGTGCCCTTCCGTGAGCCAATCAGGGCCAGGAAGATGGAATAGGCTGATTGGCTGGGCCTGGGCTGTGTGCCCGCCTCTAGGGGAGACGGGCTGGTGTCCCTGTGCTGCACTCCCTGTGCTGATTTTTCCAAATCAGATCAAGATGCTAATGGAAGGAAGGAGGGGTAGCCAGTGGGTCAGCAAAGCGTACCCGTTTCTCGGCCTACCTGATATGAGGCCAGTGTGATTAGCTAATGAGAGCCAAAGCTGCCACGATTAACAAGACCTTGAAAAACCAAACCTCCAGACATGAAGACCAAACCGCACAATTTTTTTTTCAGCACTGTGTAAAATCATACCGTACTCAGTCTAGCACTTTATAAAATTGCACAGAATGTAATTATAAACATATAAAAGCCTCTCTTGAGATTCTTAGCGAAAGGCAAAAGAGACACATGCCATTGGGGAAAAGCTCATTCTTCCTGATACAATAAAACATGGGGAAAATAATATAAAGAAAAATGCAGAAGGTAAAATCCATCACTTTGTCAGCCTTGCCGTTGGAAAAGGCACCGAAAACACTGAAGATCTGAACAAACTGGAATTAAAAGAATTCTGTGGGAGGGTTTCTATGTAACTGGATGAGAGCACAGATTTAAAAGAAAGGAAAAAAAAGAACATGTCCTAGCTAATGGTATTTGCTAGATTTTGTTTTGATGAAGAAATACACAAAAGGCCACTTTTTGTGAGCCATTAAGTGAAAACTGTACCAGGGAGTACATATTCTCAATAGTATATCCTCTGATGAGAATAATGTCCGTGGAAAAGCTGTGTAAGTACAACTACTTCAGGAGCTCTCAGACCTGTGTGCACGTGTGTGTGTGCTTGTGCATGCGTGTGTAAGAATTCCACACGCAATAAAGGTAGCATCACAAGTTGCTTTTGGATGGTATACAGAAAACTCACTCACTAGACAAGACCCCCACATAAAGCCTTACATAAAAGTAGCCTCCGCTGAATTGAAGAGTTAAAAGGGAAAGAAGAAACAGGAAAATATCTTTGTGAGCCAGGACAGGGGAAGAAATTCTCAAAACACATTTCAAAGGGTCAACCATAAGGCAACAAAATCAATGAATTTGACTAGATCAAAATGGAGACTTTTTCAAAAGTAAAGGACCTCCGTGAATAAAGTTGATACAAAGGAAGCAGAACAAGGAAAGACATTTACAATGTCTGAAATGCACCAGGGAGTGATCTCTAGCCTTGAATATTTCACTGGAAATCTAATGTAGCCCCTGACATAATCAAAGCTTTCCATATAAAAAACATAAAAATAAGTGAAATTGTTACTATACTTCATGTAACCTGATATATCTAGAGTATCCTTTCAACATGCAATTGGTATAAAAATTATGAAGAATTTTGCTATCTTTTCGTCATCCTGAGCCTTCACAGTTGTGAGTGCATTTTACACTGCTCGGCACACCTCACTTCAGACCAACCGCGTTTGAAGCACTCCGTAATCACACATGGTTAGGAGTCACGGTATAGCTCTTCCAGAACTCCTCGAAATCGGCAAGAACACGAGAGGAATCCCTATATGAAAATGGATTTAAAAACATCAACAGGTAACTTATAAGAGAAAAACCCAAAAAGAGAGCAAGCATCCGCAAAGATGTTCCAATTCATTAGTAATCCTGGAAATTAAAACAACAAGAGGGCGTTTTATACACATAGGACTGATACCCATTAGAAAGCCGAATCCTGTCGAGTGCTGGTGAGGACGCTGACGCTTGGGACTCTGTCCCGTGGCCAGAACACCTGGTGTAGCTACTCTGGGGAGGAGAAAACCAGCACTTAGTAGAAGCAGCACATGTGCCCAATCGCCAGCAATGCTCTTCTAAGGTCTGTATTTCCCAGAAGAAGTCGCACAGCTTTATAAAGGGACATGTACAAGGCTGCCCTATGTGTTATTTTTTGTGGTGGCAAGGAGTCGGGCAAGCTGGATGCCCATTGCTGGGCGAGAGAGAAGATACAGGGTTGCTGACCGCTGCAAGGTGTTTAAGGGAAGGGCTCAGAGGCACACACAGCAATGTGAATGGATTTAACAGATGCTCAGTGGAAAAGGTAATCAGATTTGACATAATACCATTTACATACAAAAATACATCTTGGGGCGCCTGGGTGGCTCAGTGGGGTGAGCGTCTGACTTCAGCTCAGGTCACCATCTCACCGTTTGTGAGTTCGAGCCCCACGTTGGGCTCTGGGCTGACAGCTCAGCTCTGTGTCTCCCTGTCTCTCTGCCCCTCCCCTGCTCACGCTCTCTCTCTCTCTCTCTATCTCAAAAACATTTAAAAAATATTTTTAAAAAACACATCTCACAACAATGGTATATATTTTGCAAGGACACATACCCAGAAAACATTAAATACACGAAGCGTTGCTTGGTGAGCCAGAGAAATTGGAGTGTGACCTATGGGGACACAAGGGAGTATTTATTTTCAATGAAAGATTGTGGGTGATCAATGAGGCTGATGTGTTATGAGTGGAAGAGTGCACTCAACCCAACTCTACCCAAGGTCAAGAAAGGAGAAGAAGAGGGAGAGGAAAAGGAAGGAAGAGAAACTGGTGAAGTCAGAAACACGGCAAACATTAGTGCCCCTAGATGTCATTGGTGCAGGTGCCCCTGGGAAAGCCAGGGCTCACAATGAGACAGGGAGAAACCTCACAAACATGTTGAAGACCTTGTGGCAAAAGCTATGGAAGAGTTGTTGAACTTAAAGATGTTACACTTGTTTAAAAACAAATTGGCGCTTCTGGGTGGCTCAGTCGGTTAAACGTCTGATTCTTAATTTCAGCTCAGGTCATGAGCTCATGGTTTGTGAGTTCAAGTCCATCGTTGGGCTCTGTGCTGACAGCGTGGAGCCTACTTGGGATTCTCTCTCTCCCTTTCTCTCTGCTACTTCTCCACTTGTGTTCTCTCTCTCTTTCTAAACATTAAAAAAAAAAAAAAAAGAACTTGCTTAAAAACAAAATGACAGGGGTGCTCGGGTGGCTCAGTCAGTTAAGCATCTGACTCTTGATCTCAACTCAGGTGATGATCTCAGGGTCATGAGTTTGAGCCCCACGTTGGGCTCCATGCTGGGCATGAAGTCTACTTTTTAAAAAAAAGTGATGTTTAAATTTGCTTAAATTTTCCATAATGACAAATAGTTCTGAGGAATAGAGAACCCTTCAATAATTTCAAAAGAATAAGCACCCCAGCCTGTCACATAAAGATCCCATTCTTGATACAGACGAGAAGGGGATTGCTTTTCCAAAGAAACTTGCTATGGAGAGAGCGTTTGGGGGAACGTTTTCACTATTATGTCATTTCCCCCCCCCAAAATAAACCACTTTTAAATGCACCATCTATAAAAGTGCTCACAGCTGCATGCCTAAAATCTTGGAAATAACGCATTCTCACTATTTACAAAATCTCTCAAAAACTGTTAGTGAGTTTTGAACCGACTTGTTAAAAAAAATACCTTCCACTTAGTTTGTAAAAACAGCATCAAGATCAGGAAATATGGAAATTTACTAGCCAGATGTCAATGAAAATCTTTGCATAATTGGTGGTTGGGGTTGAAAAATGAGCATCATGAACTTCTTACACATCGAGCCACGGATCTTAGTGCGGAATACTTTTTAGTTGTGATAACCTTCCAAACCATATATGAAAATCTGACCCTTCGAATCAGGTGCTTAAATTGTGATATCAAAAAAAAAGTCAACGGGTTAAAACACAGTGAATCATACTCAATCCTTCACTCTGATTTAAAATATTATAATATAGGGGTGCCTGGGTGGCTCAGGTCATAATCTCACCGTTCATGAGTTAGAGCACCGCGTCGAGCTCTGTGCTGACAGCTCAGAGCCTGAAGCCTGCTTCAGATTCTGTGTCTCCCCCCATCTCTCTCTCTCTCTCTGCCCCAACCCCCGCTCACACTCTGTCTCTGTCTCAGATACAAAGAAACATTGAAAATTTTTAATATAAAAATAAATAAAACATTGTTAGAATATAAAGAATCGTAATGATGACCAAAAAGTTCCGTATGGTTAACTTCAAACTTCCAATTTAAACATTTAAACTTAACATGCATTTTAAAATATTAGGGCCTTTTGATTTTAACCTTTTAAATTTCTTTTTTAAGTTTTTAGTGTCTTTGTTCGTTTTACGATATGCAGGTTATCTGCATGGCAAACTTTTTTTACCGAGGAGTATGTTTGGTCAAAAATGTCTGGAGATTGTATGAGTTTCCTGTGAGTGGCGTTAACAAAGTACCATAACGTTAATGGCTTAAAACCTCACACAGGTGATGTTTTACAATTCGGGAAGTCAGAAGTCCAAAACCATTCTCACTGGGTAAAATCAAAGCGTCAGCGGGACCAGGCTCCTTCCGGGGACTCCAAGATGAATCATTGCCTTGCCTTTCCTCTTTCCGCAGGCAGCCTCATCCCTGAGCTCCTGACCTTGCCTCACTGTTACATTTCTTTCTGTGACTCTGTCTCTCCTGCCTGGCTTTTACAAGGACCTCTGTGATGAAGCTGCCCCCCCCCCCCCATCACCTGCCCTCTCAAGGTCCTTAATTCAACCACATCTGCCAAGTCCCTTTTGCCATGTAAGGTAACATATTCACATCGTATGTTAGGATGCCGACTACTTTAGGGGCCATCATTTGCCTACTCCAGAGACCTTGAGCAAGAACGATACAGCTGACCCAGAAAAGAAAGAAATTGTGCCAGCCGGGGTCAGACTGGGTGCGGAAGCTCCCAGCAGGGTGGTCCCCACAAGCTCACTTTCAAAGCCATGCTTCGAGGGGAACTGGGCTCCCATATTCAGCTAATACATTTGGTATTTCTTTTGTCACATCTCTGCCCTTTTGGCTAAAAGTAATAAGTCTCCTCCTGATTAAGTAACAGGAAGTTGGGATGCTATTTTGCGGTCTACTGAGTCAGCTGGACCAAGCTTCAGATCTCGATTCGGGCACTTCTCCCTGTATGACCTGGACACATTTCCTGCCCCTCTGATCTAGAGTTACCATTTCTTTAAAACAGAGAAAAGCTAACCCAGGGTTGCAGGGTGGCGGGAGGGACTAAAGGCTACCATGTATCAATTGCCTGCACAAGGATCCTGCTGAGAAATGTCAGTTTCTCTCCCTCTCGGAGTCAGGATTTCCATCTTTCCAATTCTGCATCCATGGAATAAGCCTCACTGGTGAAGATGCAGAAATGTGAGAGCACCAGGCGCCCAAAAGAAAACACCACTTTGCACTGATTTCCAGGTTTCATTTAGGGATTAACAGACATACAGCTCTAATTATAGCTTCCTCACAACAGCGCCAAGCATGACATTGATAAGTCAACCAACTTAGAACCAAATGCATCCTTGACCTCGAGATGGATGTCGAAATAATTTCCTTAAAAACAAAGATCTCATTCATTCAGCAGTGGTGGGCTTTGACAATTTCCCAGATTCACAGAACAGAAACGCAATCACCCATATTTGTTCTACAAAGCGCCTTGATTCTCACCGGAGATCTCTAAGAGTGTGGGTGGTGGAGACACCCATTCACAGGTGGACATCTCCCAAAAGAAACCTCCTCATCTTCCTGCTCTGGAAGGCGGGGCTTGTCACTTTCCCTTTTCCTGCCAAAGGCTTTTGCTTACATGCAGTAACACCCCCCTCTGCTGGAACTTACAGATATTACAACAATATTTATTAAGATGTGTTTATTTTTATTTCATTTTATTCTATTTTATTTGATTTTATTTTTATAGTTTATCATCAAGTTGGTTTCCATATAACACCCAATGCTCATCCCCACAAGTGCCCTCCTCCATGCCCATCACCCCCCTTCCCCACCCCCCCACCCCCATCAGCCCTCAGTTTGTTCTCAGTGTTCAAGAGTCTGTCATGGTTTGCCTCCCTCCCTCTCCCCAACTATTTTCTCCCCTTCTCCTCCCCCATGGTCATCTGTTACGTTTCTCCTGTTCCACTTATAAGTGAAAACATACGGTATCTGTCCTTCTCTGCCTGACTTATTTCGCTCAGCATAACACCCTCGAGTTCCATCCATGTTGCTACCCATGGCCAGATTTCATTCTTTCTCATTGCCATGTAGTATTCCATGGTATAGATAAACCACATCTTCTTGATCCATTCATCCGTTGATGCGCACTTAGGCTCTTTCCATGTTTTCGCTATTGTTGAGAGTGCTGCTGTGAACATTGGGGTACATGTGCCCCTGTGCATCAGCACTCCTGTATCCCTTGGGTAAATCCCTAGCAGTGCTATTGCTGGGTCACAGGGGAGTTCTGTTGTTCATTTTTTGAGGAACCTCCACACTGTTTTCCAGAGGTGCTGCACCAGTTTACATTCCCACCAGCAGTGTAGAAGGGTGCCCGTTTCTCCACATCCTCGCCAGCATCTAGAGTCCTCTGATTTGTTCATTTTAGTCACTCTGACCGGCGAGAGGGGTATCTCAGTGTGGTTTTGATTTGTATTTCCCTGATGAGGAGGGATGCTGAGCATCGTTTCATGTGTCTGTCGGCCATCTGGATGTCCTCTTTGGAGAAGTGTCTGTTCACATCTTCTGCCCATTTCTTTACTGGATTATTTGTTTTTCGGGGTGTGGAGGTTAGTGAGTTCCTTATAGAATTTGGATACTAGCCCTTTATCTGATAGGTCATTTGCAACGATCTTTTCCCATTCCGTCAGTTGCCTATTAGTTTTATTGATTGTTTCCTTTGCCGTGCAGAGCTTTTTATCTTGATGAGGTCCCAGTAGTTCATTTTTGCTTTTGATTCTCTTGCCTTTGGGGATGTGTCAGGTAAGAAATTGCTGCGGTGGAGGTCAAGGAGGCTGTTTCCTACTTTCTTCTCTAGTGTTTTGATAGTTTCCTGTCTCACATTCAGGTCCCTCATCCATTTTGAGTTTATTTTGAGTTTATTTTTGTGTATGATCCTGTCGCTAGATGCAGAAAAAGCATTTGACAGAATACAGCATCCTTTCTTAATAAAGACCCTCGAGAAAGTCGGGATAGAAAGAACTTACTTAAATATCACAAAAGCCATTTACGAGAAGCCCACAGCTAACATCATCCTCAGTGGGGAGAAGCTGAGAGCTTTGCCCCTGAGATCAGGAACACGACAGGGATGTCCACTCTCACCACTGTGGTTTAACATAGCGCTGGAAGTCCTAGCCTCAGCCATCAGACAACAAAAGGAAATAAAAGGCATCAGAATTGGCAAAGAAGAAGTCAAAATTTCACTTTTTGCAGATGACATGATAACTCTACATAGAAAACCCGACAGACTCCACCAGAAGCCTACTGGAACTGATCCATGAATTCAGCAAAGTTGCAGGGTACAAAATCAATGTACAGAAATCGGTTGCATTTTTATACACCAATAATGAAGCAACAGAGAAATGAAGAAATTGATCCCATTCACAATTGCACAAAAAACCATGAAATACCTAGGAATAAACCTAACCAAAGATGTAAAAGCTCTGTATGCTGAAAACTTATGAAGGAAATTGAAGAAGACACAAAGAAATGGAAAAACAGTCCATGCTTGTGGATTGGAAGAATAAATATTGTTAAAATGTCATTACTACCCAAAGCAATCTACACCTTCAATGCACTCCCAATCAAAATTGCACCAGCATTCTTCTCAAAGCTAGAACAAACTATCCTAAAATTTGTATGGAACCACAAAAGACCCCAAAGAGCCAAAGTCATATTGAAGAAGAAAACCAAAACGGGAGGCATCACCATCCCAGACTTTAGCCTCCACTACAAAGCCGTCATCATCAAGACAGTATGGTATTGGCACAAAACCAGACACATAGACCAATGGAATAGAATGGAGAACCCAGAATTGGACCCACAAATGTGTGGCCAATTAATCTTTGACAAAGCAGGAAAGAGTATCCAATGGGAAGAAGACAGCCTCTTTAACAGATGGTGCTGGGAGAACTGGACACCAACATGCAGAAGAATGAAACTAGATCACTTTAGTACACCAAAGACATGTTTTAAAAGAAAGAAAAGAAAGAAACAAGTCCTAAGTGGGATCATCCCTCCCTCACCCCCACCCCAAGACTGAATTATAGTTGTCATCTCTCCTGGAATAGGACCTTCAGATTATGAGACTGACGCGCTGCCTGATGCACTGATAAGGCACCTGGAATAGGAACTGTTAATGGTCCATCTGAAATTTCCTGGTCAGCGGTGGAGAGGTAGTCCGCGTGATAAAAATCCTGCCAGTCTCTTCCCCCAAAAAACTATGTCCTTTCTTTTTTTTTTTTTTTTTTTNCAACATGCAGAAGAATGAAACTAGATCACTTTTGTACACCAAAGACATGTTTTAAAAGAAAGAAAAGAAAGAAACAAGTCCTAAGTGGGATCATCCCTCCCTCACCCCCACCCCAAGACTGAATTATAGTTGTCATCTCTCCTGGAATAGGACCTTCAGATTATGAGACTGACGCGCTGCCTGATGCACTGATAAGGCACCTGGAATAGGAACTGTTAATGGTCCATCTGAAATTTCCTGGTCAGCGGTGGAGAGGTAGTCCGCGTGATAAAAATCCTGCCAGTCTCTTCCCCCAAAAAACTATGTCTTTTTTTTTTTTTTTTTTTTTTTTGGTTCATCACTTCCTTGCCTGACCCTCTTGCCAATAAAAACCTTCCATTTTGTCAAATTCCTCCAAGCATCTGTCTACTTGATAGAGGGGTGGCTACTCAGTTCATGACTTGCTTAATGAAGCCCATTAGATCTTCGATTTACTCAGTTGAATTTTGTTTATTTTATTTTATTTAATTTTAATTCTAGTATAGTCAACATACAGTATTAACTTAGTTTTAGGGACAGCTGGGGGCCTCACTCAGTTGAGTGTCCTACTTTAGCTCAGATCATGATCTCACGGTCCTTGGGTTCGAGCCCCGCGTCGGGCTCTTTGCTGACAGCTCAGAGCCTGGAGCCTGTTTCACATTCTGTGTCTCCTTCTTCTCTCTGCCCCTTCTCTACTCGAATGCTCTCTCTCTTGTTAAAATGTTTTAAAAAAACTTAGTTTCAGCTGTACAATGTAGTGATTCCACAATTCTATACATTACTCAGTGGTCATCATGATAAGTCTACTCTTTATTTTCTTTTTTTAAGTGATCTCTACAACCAGCATGGGCTTTGAACTCATGAGCGCAAGGATCAAGAGTCCCATTCTCCACCAATATTCCACGATAAGTGTATTTTTAATCCCCTTTATCTGTTTCACCCATCCCCCACCCACCTCCCCTCTGGTAACCATCAGTTTGTTCTCTGTAGCTAATAGTCTGTTTTTCAGTCTCTTTCTTTTTTTCTTTTGTTTATTTTGTTTCTTAAATTCCATATAGGAGTGAAATCATATGGTGTTTGTTTTACTCTGACTTATTTTGCTTAGTATCATACTCTCTAGCTCCATCCATGTTGTTGCATATGGCAAGATTTCATTCTTTTTTATGGCTGAGTAATATTCCTTTCTGTGTGTGTGTATCTGTGTGTGTGTGTGTGCGCGCGTGCACTCATGTGCACATGTGTGCATGCACACCACATTTTCTTTATCCATTGATCTATTGATGGACATTTGGGCTGTTTACATACTTTGGCTATTGTAAATAATGCTGCAGTAAACATAAGGGTACATAATACCTTTCAAATTAGTATTTTCTTTTTTGGGGGGGGGCGGGTAAATACCCAGTAGTGTGATTACTGGATCATATGGTAGTTCTATTTTTAACTTTGCGCGGAATCTTCATATTGCTTTCTCGAGCGGCTGCACCAGTTTGCATTCCCACCAACCACGTACAAGGGTTCTTCTTTCTCCACATCTTCGCCAACACCTATTGTTTCTTGTATTTTTGATTTTAGACATTCTGACAGGGGCGTGGCTTCAATATGCATTTCCGTGATGACAAGAGATTGAATTTTGTTTTTTAACAGAACAAATAAAAATGGAATATGAGATGCATTTTGCATTTCAGCCAGTGTTTCTTAAACTTTCGTGTGTGTAAGAATCTTCCAGGGTATGGGTTTTTGAAAAATGGAGATTTTGAGGGTGCCTGGGTGACTCAGTCAGTTAAGCATCTGACTCTTGACTTGGGCTCAGGTCATGATCTCACAGTTCTTGAGTTTGAGCCCCACATCGGGCTCTGTGCTGACAGTGTGAATCCTGCTTGGGATTCTCTGTCTCTCCTTCTCTCTCTGCCCCTCCCTGACTTGTACTTTCGCTCTCTCTCTCTCAAATAAATAAACTTTAAAAAAATAAAATAAAATCTCTGTTTTTAAAAAAAGTGGAGACTTTTGTACTCCATGTCCATCTCTTAGGAATTAGAATGAAGAGTCCTGCAGCAGAGTCTGGTAGAGCCCCCCCCCCCCCCCCCCCCCGCCTGTCCCAGGGAGCCTGACATGTGTGGCTTTCCCAGGAGAATTCAGCAGAATTCTGAACAAAGGGCGGCAAGTGGTGGGGAAATGGAGGTGCAGGCATCGAATTTGTCCCTCTAGGAAGATTCAGCAGGAAAAGGGAGATTTTCTTTTATTTTTATTTCTTTCATTTAGAGCTTTATTGAGGTATAATTGATATGTAAAAAATGTACGTATGCACAAATGTAATGGATACAGTTAATGAGTTTGGGCATAGACCTACAGTCTGAAGCCATCACCACGATCAAGTTAATAAACATATCCATCACCCCCAACGGTTCTTTGTGCCCCATTTGTTTTATTTTTCATTTGTGTGTGTGTTTGATAAAAACACCGAATATGAGATCTGAATACATTAGGAGCACAGGACGGGATTGTTAACGCAGGCCCTGTGTCAGACAGCTGAGGTCTAGAACTTCCTCGTCCGGCACAACTGAAACTTCATACTGGTTGAAAAGGAATTTCCCCTTTCGCTTTCTCCTTCAGCCCCTGGCAGCCATCAGTCCGAGTTCTGCTTCTGTGAGTTTAATTATTTCAGATACTGTATATAAATGGAATCATGCCGTATTTGTCCTTCCCCGTTCGGCTTGTTTAACTTTGCATAATGCCCTCCGGGCCATCCATGTTCTTGCACAAGGCAGGATATCCTCCTTTTTTTTATTTTAATTGAATAATGGTCTGTTGTATGCATAGGCCACATTTTCTTTGTCCATTCATCTGTCTTGGATGTTTTGATATCAGAGACTGGGGTGGGGGGTTCTGGGGCCTTGCAGACTCAACCACCAGCAGATGCTGGGTTCTTGACTTTGCCCTGAGAAAGAATTCAAGAATGAGTCGAAGTATAGCAGGAGAAGCTTTATTGCAAAAGCAGAAGTATACGCTGGACGGGATAGTGGGGGGCACACTCCGGATCTGAGTCCCATGGGTAGACGTGTTCTGCTTTGTATGCGCAGTCGCCGTAAAGGGGTGCGGTATTCAGTTCGGTTCCGGGAATGGGCGGGAACTTACAGTGGAAATGGGCGGGGACTTACAGCGGGAATGGGCGGGGACTCGAACAAACTGCGTCATCATCGCACTTGCTCCATGCTAGTTACTCTGCGCAGGCGCAGTATGATTTTTCTCTTGTAGAGCCTCCGTATAGCGTCAAGGTCTGCAAGGTGTCCTCTAGTGCCCCTAGTGAAGGGGTCATTCTTGGTCATTTGCCGGCCAACTGGGTCTTTGGGTTCATGCCTGGCATGGGCTCTAGCAACAGCAAGATGCTTTGTGGCTGTGAGAAACCACAGAGCTGTCACAGGCTTGACTCAATTGTCGCAAACACTGTCAGGTGTCAGATTCCATCCCCTTCTTTTGTTCTTCCTGAAACTATCTAGCGGTTCCCTATTCTGCATGCTTATCAGCTTGGCCTGTGCTCACTTTTTGGCTGTTGGGCGAAGCACTACAATGAATGTGGGAGTGCAGATATGTCTTTGAGATCCTTGGTTTTGGGGGGAGGTGGCTGGATCACATGGTAATTCTACTTTTAATTTTTTTGAAGAACTTCTTTACTGTTTTCCGCAGTGGCTGCATTCCCACCAGCAGTGGAAAGGGGCTCCAGGGTTCCCGCGTCCTCACCAACACTTTCTATCTCTTGTCTTTTTGACAGTGGCCATTCTGAGGGCTGAGGAGTGATACCTCGTTGTGGCTTTGATTTGCATTTCCCTGATGATGAGTGATGTTGAGCACGTTTTCAAATAGCTGTTGGCTGTCTGTATGTCTTCTTTGGAGAAATATCTATTCAAGTCCTTTGACCATTTTTTATTTGGCTTGTTTGGGGGGTTTTTTGCTATTGAATTGTCAGAGTTTCTTATATATTGGGGGGTATTAACCACTTATTAGATTTTGCAGATATTTTCTCCCATCCCCTGAGTTGCCTTTCCACTCGGTTGATTGTCTCCTTGGCTGGGCAGAAGCCTTTTAGTTTGATGTAGTCCCATGTGTCTATTTTTGCTTTTGGTGCTACGTCCGTGAAATTGTCACCAAGATCAATGTCAGGAAGCTTTCCCTCTGTGTTTTCTCCTGAAGTATTACGGTTTCAGCTCTTCCATCCAAGTCCTTAATCCATTCTGGGTTGATTGTGTGTGTGTGTGTATATCTTCTTGAAGGCAGACAGAAAAAAGGGAAAGAAGAGATATGGGAAATAAGAATAGTGGTCATCGTAATCCTTGTATCAGCCTCCTGTGGCCACTGTAGCAAATTTTAGCAGTTTCAAACAACAGAAATTAATTCTCTTACAGTTCAGGGAGGTGGTGGGGAGGGATAGCATTGTGGGGTAAGGAGGGGCCACCGCTTTCTCTAGGTCCCGGGTTGCACTCATTTCACAGAGGGACAAAGCGGCGTTCCCACGGCCAGTACAGCCTCAGAGGGCACTCCGCTTCTGTGCATCTCCAAACACACGAACTCCATCTTCTCCCCATCTTCCTCTCATCCCCCCAGAACTTTCTCAGGAGGCAAGTGAGGGTGATGCGGTGATTAACTTGTGAATAACTTCAAACCCATGGTTTTTATGGGGCTGCCGTGCACAATTTCTTTTTTTTTAATTTTTTTTTATGTTTTATTTATTTCTAGGAGAGAGAGAGAGAGACAGCGCGAGCAGGGGAGGGTCAGAGAGAGAGGGAGTCACAGAACTGAAACAGGCTCCAGGCTCTGAGCTGGCAGTCAGCACAGAGCCCGACGTGGGGCTCGAACCCACGAACCACGAGATCATGACCTAAGCGAAAGTCGGACGCTTGACCGACTAAGCCACCCAGGCGCCCCTACTGTGCACAATTTCTAAGGGCACCACTCTATCCATACGTATATACATACACGCCTTTGCAATCCAGTTGTATAAAAATGCGGAACTTTTCCAGCACCCCAGAATTGCCCCCTTCCCAGTGACTACACCCCACACACACATAGATGTAACGACTCTTCTGCCTTTTGTCACCATAGATCAGTTTTCCCTGCTCTTTCATTTGGTAGATATCTTCCAGAAATTTCCAATTTAAAAAATGTTTAAGTCATCCACAGACAGCTGTATTTTAACTTTTCACAGCACCAGGTTATTTGGAACATAACTCACACATGCTGCGAACCCCGAATGTTGTAGCTTTGAACCACAGATGACAAATGTGTTTCGAGTGGCCGAGGCTGTTGACGGGCTCTGAGCCTGAGAGTGATGCAGTGGTTTACGATTGTGAAACGATCCCTCTGGCAGCCACGCACCACCGTTGGTGACCGAACTGATGCCCTTGCTTGCGGCAGACCCGCGCTTTGGCTGCAAACACAGAAAGTGGTCAAGAATCAAGGACGTCCACTGCAGTGAGCTTGCTTGTTTTCCTCTTTGAGGCTGCCATTTTTCACTCCATTTTGGAAAAGCCCACGGCTGTGATTCAATTTCAGCTCAAGGAGCAGATCTGGGCCCCTCTGCCCTGCTTCTGTCAGAAATACCGATTGAACCGCCGAAGGTCCCGTCCGGTGGCGACAGGACTTCCCTGCCATTGCCGTCGACCTCAGCAGAGTCCCTGTTGCCTGTAGCCTGTGTACACGGTGCCTGGTGTCGCCTCCTGGGAGAAGACCTACACACAGTGTTGGTTTCACCAAGGAAACCCTACCCGAATGGCAGGCAAGGAGTTTGGGTCAATGTGGAGGATGAAAAAAAACATGCAATGGGATGTGCTCTGGCTGTTCCTGGAGCCACTTCTACATCCGCTCTCACTGCCTTCAGGAGGCGACTCAGACCTCAGCTCGTCGGATCAGAGCCACCCATCAGCCTCAGAATCTGGAAACGGAACTTAGAGGCTCTTAGCATCTGCAGGACCTCCTCTCACAGGACACGTGAGCTGGGAATGTGAGATGGTCACGTGCTCCCGCTCACCCAGCAAACGCTCTGGGCCCAGCACTCCTGCAGAGCCTGGGATGTGACAGAGAGCAAGATGTGGGGTCCCTGCTTTCAGGGAGCTTACATCTTCATGGGGAGGAGAAGAAACAAAAATCAGTGAAAGCTCAATCAATAAGTATGTATTTGTGATGCAAGCTGTGGTGGCAGAGGAAGGAAGGAAGAAATGAGCAGGTGGTAGGGAGAGGGAGGTTGTGTCGGTGAGAATCCACCTCTCTGAGATGGAGCCGGTCAGCTGAAGAATGAGGAGAGCATGTGTCCCGGCAGAGAGGATGCATGTGCAAATGCCCTGAGGTCAGAAAGCAGAAAGAGCCTGGCACACCGGAGCGGCTAAGAGATGCCTCAGAAGGAGGTAAGGTGGGCGCAGGAGATGAAATGCTGGAACTAGAGGTGCCTGGCTGGCTCAGTCGGTTGAGTGCCTGACTCTTGATTTTGACTCATGTCATGATCTCACAATCGTGGGATCAAACCCTGTGTCACACTCTGCACTGAACATGGAGCATGCTTGAGATTCTCTCTCTCTCTCTCTCTCTCTCAAATTTGAATGAATGAATGAATGAATGAATGGTGGAAGTAGATGGGTCAGAACCCAAAGGGTCATGCAGGCTGTGGTTTGGAATATACATTTGGTTTGGCATGCAGCAGGAAACCACCACCTACCACAATGCTGGGGAAGAATTATGAGACCCCTGAAGACTGGCAGAACAAAGTTCAAGGTGCCTTGGGGGAGGGGGCAGGGAAGGAGTAGGTTATAGTCCCTTTACTGTCATTTCAGTGTCCTCCGTGGCTATTGAGATTTTCCACTTCTTCTTGGGTTAGTTCTTTTAAACTTCTGATGCACAACGTTCATACAGAGTAGTAAACCCATCATAATGAGTTTTCTGTAAGTGAATGCACCCCTGTAACCAGCATCCAGATGAAGAAACAGAACATTACTTACCTCCCCAACCCCTTATATCCCAGCCACCGCCACTCCCCACCCCAACCCCCCCGCCCTGCATAACCACCATCCTGACTTCTAACAGCAGAAGTCAGTTTTGATAGTTTCTAAACTTTATAGGATGGGATTACACAGCCTGTGTGATTGGAAATTCGCCCTTCAGCAACTGTGTGATTGGAAATTCGCCCTTACTGGTGATGGGGTTGAACTTGCTCATTCTCATTAGAATGTTTCATGGTGTGATATTCCATGCTTTATTTACGCGTTGCACTGTTGATGTGGTGGACAGGCCCTAAGGTGGTCCTGTGATGCACACCTCCTGGTATTTGTGCCTATGTGTGGTCCCCTCCCCTTGACAGTAGGCAGGCTGTGTGATGTGATTCTAGCCAATAGAATACAGCAAAGGTAATGGAATTCATTTCCATGATTACCTTCCAGAGGATCGTGACCTCCATTTTGCAAGGAGACTCTCCCCCTTGCTGGCTTTGATGAAGCAATGGCATTTTGGGGAGGCCCACATGGCAAGCCTAGAGACTGTGGCCTAGGGTGGCCTCTTGTGACTAAGGATGGCCTCCAGCCGACAGCCAGCAAGAAACGAAGGCCCTAGGTTTTACAGAGATCTAAATTCTGACCTTGGCAGTGACCCCCTCCCGGCTGAGCTTTGGAATGAGACCATGACCTGGCAGACCCCTGGGCTGCAGCCTTGTGGGATTCTGAAACAAGGTCGATTCCCAAATTCCTGACTCCCAGAATCTGTGGAATATAAAATGTGTGTCATCTTAAGTCACGAATTTCGTGGCAATTTGTCATGCGGCCTATAATAGGAAACTAATATTACGGACATTTGGGACAGCGTCGAGGTCTGGGCTTTTAAAACCCAGGCTGCTATGAACATTCCGGAACTCATGTTTTGGTGAACATATGTAAGCACTTCTGTTCGGCGCATCCCCGGGACAGAACTGCAGGGTCATATGGGAGGCATATGTTCTGCCTGCGGAAGTTCTGTCAACAGTTTTCCCAACCAAGTTATGTTTACGTTGGTAGGGACGGGCTTCAAACCCAGGTAGGCACAGCTCAAAAGCTCCGTGTTTTCAACTGCTGTATTTGCTTTCTGAGCTATATGACGGGCAATCTCACAACCAGGAAATAAATGCCTCTTCCTGGTAATCTTCAATCAGCAAAGCTTCCGTGTGTAAAGCACTTGAAGGCAATAAAACTCGCTTGTATATCTCATTATGTATCACATAATATCTCCTATCTCATTGAATTCCCACAACAGTCCATTAAGGGAGGTGCTGTTGTTATCCTGCATTTCCAGATGGGAGCACTGTGCCCGGCCATGGTGAAAGGGAGGCCCCGAGACCGGATGCCTCTGCTGGTCTGGGGCCACATCGGAAGGCTGACATCAGATCTCCTCTCTCCTGGGCCTGGACTTTGATATGAACCATTGCTTCTTTTTTCCTTTAGTCTTCCTTTCTTTTTCTTTTCTCTTTTATTTACTTATTTGTGTGTGTGAGAGAGAGAGAGAGAGTGTGTGTGCACATGGTCATAAGTTGGGGAGGGGAATTGAGACAGAGGGAAACAGAATCCGAAGTAGGCTCTCGCTCCAAGCTGTCAGCACAGAGCCCGATGCGGAGCTCAAACCCACGGACTGTGAGATCATGACCTGAGCTGAAGTCAGACGCTTAACCAAGTGAGCCACTCAGACGCCCCTCCTTTCTTTTCCTTTCTGTCTCTTCCTTTTTAAAGAGACCTTGGCATGTGTCTGGACAGGGGGAGGGGGCCGGAGCAAGGAGATGCTAGAACAACTTTTCTTTCCTAGTGTCAACCACAGGCATACATCCAGATGTACACCTTGGTCAGGGGCCAGTGCCTCGGGACAATCCTCTCTGTTCCTTTGACACTAGAAGTCTATAATTCTGCGTTTCATGGTCTCATAAAATAAAACCCGGATCTCAGAAGCACCTTCTGTTTCTCTAATCAACAGATATTTGCAGGGTGTCTTCGAGTGGATCCTCAGCACAATTTGATGAGAACGTGGTTGTAGTTGCTACACATTTATTTCCAAGCGGTTCAGAACGAGCCCCTACGTGTAAACTCGTGGAGCAGGCAAAGCAGGAACATACTGACTGCGAGCTGAGCTCTCAGCCGCAGAGAGGCCTGCACAGCGTGAAGGAGGTCGGGCCTCGGGCTCACTGACCTCCCTCCTGTCTGGACTCAGGACTCACACCAGTGACCTACCACTGAAGAACAGATCAGCCGAAACTCGGACTTGAAACAACCAATGAGAGTTTGCTTCCCACCGTCTGGGGGCATCAGGAATTTGGGAGGGGCTGAGCCAGGCGGTCTGGCTCCCGGAGTCTCCTGTGGTTTCAGGCCAGCGATGGCTGGAACCCCAACAGGGAAGGGCATTGGAGTGTGTGGTGCAAGGCCTCACTCTCCCTCCATGGAGTCCCAGGGCGTCTCTGGGCTTTCTCCCAGGCTGGGAGCCTCAGGGGGGAGTTGACCTGTTTGCCTGGAGGGGGAAGAAGTGCCTTGCCTTTGATGCCCCAGGCTCAGCAGACATGCAGCGGTACTTCCATTACTGTCCTGATGGTCACAGTACAGTGATCGGCTGCGTCACTGAGCCCCGCGGGAAGCAGGTACGGAGACGAGATGGGGCGCACGAGATTGCTCAGGGTAACATCGAGAGAGAACAGGGCACGGGCAGGATGGCCGGGAAAAGCCTTCAGAGCACAGGGTGGACTGACACCTGGAACGGAAGGTTTCCGGTGGAAACGGCCAGGCCCTAGCCCCGTGCCCTGCTGCAGCGCAGGCAAGGCTGCCCGGAAGAGCCCAGCCTTGGCTGGAGAGCTGGGCGGATGCCGCAGGTGCAGTCGTGGCGACAGCGCTCCTGGCCTCTGGACAGGCCACTTTCTTAAAGCGACAGCCGAGCAGCCAGCGGCGAACCTGGTGGAGGCCACGCAGCCCCAAGGGGGTGGAGACTTAGGCCCTGCCCCTTGGGGGGTGGCCAGATGCTGGACCCGCAGAAGGACCTGAGTTCTCAGATGCCGCCGTTTGGGGACGCATCATCTGCTGCAGCCCGTGGCGCGTGTTGAGCACACAGAAACGTGCCAGAGCCTAGAGATGGACATCTTCTGCCTTGGGAGGCAGCTGGAATGGGTTCAAATCTTGGCAGTCCCCCTGACTCGCTGTGTAACTTTGGGCAAATTACATAACCTTTCAGTTTTCCCATCTGTAAAATGGGGAAAGTAAGCCCCCCCTACATGAAGTCACCTGGGAATTAAATGAACCGCATAGCACCTTCCCCGGCATGCGGTCAGCGCTCCGAGGGTGTGAAGATCATTATTATTATTATTGCTAAGACCACTTAATCCTGGTTATAAGGGACCCATGTGCTGCAGAAGCCCCCAGGGAATATCCCAACCATGCCGTGAAACAAGAATTTTTATCTTCCACACAGTATTGCGCTGTAACTTGGGTCTTGGTGAGAACAGCAGCTTAGCAAGAGGAGATTGCATTAGATTTAAGACCGTTATTAAGGCAGAAAAGCTGAGACTTTGTTAAACACCAGAAGGGGAGGCCCGGGCTCTCTGAGCTCCCTGGAAGCAGAAGCTGGCTTTAGGCTTCTTTGTCCCAGTAGGGCCGAGAGCCGGCTCTCCGAACGTTCACGGCATCAAATCGCACCTAATGAAGGAGGGAACGCAGCTTTCTAGAAGCTGCCGCAAAATTTTGAGCTAGATAAACGTACATTCTTGTTTGCCATCCCAAACGGAAATGGGGAAAATATGGCTTTTTCTTATTATTAAAAGCCCTGCGTGCTCGTTGTAATTTCTTTTTAATTTCAGGCAAAAAAAAAAAAAATCAGGCAACTCAAAAATATATTTAAAAGATAGTTAAAAAAAAAAAAACTCATCTCCCAGAAATAACTACTTTCAAAATTTGATGAACTCTTTTTTTCAAGTGCTTTTTAAGAAGGAAAAATAGAAGCCTGGTATAATAGTGCTTTGTAACCTGATACTTTTCACGTGGCAGCGGGATCGCCAGACGTGCCAAGCGCGTTGCAGGGAGTTAAAGCCTCTGAGCAGCTGCTCTGTCTGTCTGTCTGTCTCACCCCGCTCTTTCTCTCTCCTGCTTTGCACTACAGAGTGTAAGCTGAGGGCTATCCCTGCAGGGTTGGGTGAAGCACCAGCTCTTGGAAATGCCTGGTTCTCAGGCTCCATGCCCGCCCCTAACCCCCTTCAGCCCTTCCCTAGAGGTCCCTGTCTCCTCCTCCTCCCCCTCCCTGTTAGGCAAGCAGAAAGGCTAACACTAATCTTCTGGAGCCTTCAGCGCCGTGCCAAGTACGTTACACACCGTACCCCAATCAGTGTCCACTAGCGCTCTGTGAAGGGTACTGTCACCATCACACCCATTTTACAGGCGAGGAAGTTGAGGCTACAGAGGTGAGTACCTTGCCTCTGTCTGCCGTCAGCAAGGGGTGGCTTAGGATTTGAACGCAGGAAGTAAGACTCCGTGCCCTCTGTCTTCACCACCTAACCGGTCTTGTGCCTGGTGGAACCAGGCAGGGGCAAGAAGTGGAAATACACGAACTGAGTGCTTTTCTCATACTTTTTTCATACTTTTCCTCACGTCACTGAAATGTCCACCCTTGAAAGTAGAGTTGTGTCGTCTTGTTATCCAGCAAGGAAATAAAGCTCAGAGAAGTTAAGTAACTTGCCTGGAGTCTCACAGCTCGTAAGGCAGAGCCGTCACTATAGCCCTCACCTGCCTGATGCGGAAACTTGTTCGTGACACAAGCTTATTCCTCTCAACACCGATGCCCTGTGGTTAGGACCCGTCACATGTCCGGAAAGGCTGTAGTCTTGCCAGAAAGAGACTGACCTTCGGAGTGAGCTATCACAAGCGTGCCAGGCAGTGTGTCGTGTGGGCTCTGGAGCCAGACTCCAGTGATTTAAGTGCTCTGTGCCTCAGTTTGCCTTATCAGTAAAAACGCAGATAAAAATAGAACCTAGCTCTCAGAGCTGTTGCGGGGGCGAAGCGAATGGGTTCCTGGGAAGTGTGTGGGACACGGCGTCCGGCACCTAGTAAGTTCAAAACCAAGCATTACCTCTTCTTACTAATTTTTTAAGTGTATTGATTTATTTTGAGAAAGTGGGGGAGGGAGAGAGAGGAAGAGAGAGCATCCCAAGCAGACTCCACACGGTCAGCAAGGAAAGGAGCCGGGCGGGGGAGGGGTCTGAACCCATGAACCCTGAGATCATGACCTGAGCCAAAGCCAAGAGTTGGACACTTAACCCACTGAGCCACCCAGGCGCCCCTGCCTATTTTTGTATTAACAAACCCCTGGGTTTGATACAAAGCATACCTTTCCCATTGCATTTCCCCTTGGAACAAACAAAGGAAGCCTTGGAAAGTATGTGAGTTTCCTGTGGCTGCTGTAACAAATGACCGCAAAATCCCCAGCTTACAATGACACGGGTTCATTCTCTGACAGTTCTGGAGATTTGAAGTCCAGCCCTGGTCACACTGGGCTGAAATGGAGCATCTCTTCCCTTGTCCGTCCCACCTTCTGGAGGTGCCCACTCTTCCTTCGCCCGTGGCCCCTCCTCCATCTTCCCGCACAGCACCTTCCAATCTCTCTCCAGCTCTGACGTTCCTGCCTCCCCGTCCCCTGAGATGACTCGGGACACCCTCCCTGTGTCAGGGTCCTCTCATCAGCAACCGTCATTCCACCTGCAGCCTCTCTTCCCCTTTGCCATGTGACCTAACATAACCACAGGCTCTCCAGGGATGCGGATTTGGGCGGATTTGGGGGGACAGCGTTCTGCCCACCGCAGAACAGTAAGTAGGGAGTCCCTTCCCTCCCGTCTGCATTCACTTGCCCTAGCTCGGGCCTCCGCATCAAAGCTCCGACCCCTCTCCACCAGCACCCTGAGCCCCTCGTTCCTGACGCCTCTTCAGACAGCAAAGAGGTCCCGGTCTGAACGGTCTCTGGTTCCACAGTTGTCGGAATGTGGCACCTACAAGAAGTCAAATGCACTGATAACTGCCCACCTCTCTTAGCTTGATTCTGAGGAGTGTGTTCCGGGCTCCGTGGGGGTGCCGACCCCCACGCCCAGTCACTGTGATTCTGTTTCTTTGCCTCTTGGCTCCAACAACAGGTGTTTGTAAATTGCAACTGAATTAGAACTCGTTTCCAGTCATTCAACAACAGATACACATAATACCATTAAGCGGCTACTGTGTGCGGGGCAACAGACATGTAGAGATATATGACACAGACCCTGCCCTCACAGAGCTTAGTGTTAGAGTAACGGGTGGGGGAGAGGAAGGCAGACAGGGATAAAATCGTGATGGGAAGCAGCTGGCCATGACTCAGTATAGTGAGACCCTGCAGCCCAGCAATTTCGCTCACACGCATCGGCCCCGTGGTTTCTAATGTGGCTGGACATTAGCTACACCTGAGGCTTTGCTATTCAGAATCCCAATGCCCCGGCCTCGCTCCAGCCCAATTAAGTCAGAACCTCTGGATGTATGGCCTGGGCATCAGCATTTTATAAAGCTCCCTAGGTGGCTCCAGGCAATATGAGCACCGACGCTGGCAATATGCCCCGAGGTTCTAACTTAATTGGACCTGGTGCGGTCTGGGCATGGAATATTTTTAAAACTCTCCTATGTGATTCTAAAGGTCAGCAGATTTGGAGAAACAGCAGTCTAGAGCAGTGGCTCTCAACAGTGGGAGGGCCATCTTGTCCTCCGAGGGACAGCTGGCGATGTCTGGAAACATCTCTGGTTGTTGCTGTGGGGAGTGCTACTGGCATCTAGTGGATAGAGGCCAGGGATGCTGCTAAATATCCCACAATGCGTAGGACACACACACCTGCCCCGCCCATGCGTGGTCCATCCCCAAGCGTGTATTGTTTTAAGGCTATGAGATGTCTAGAGATAGCCTTGCCCCTGTGACCTGGGACCAGGAGACATATCTAAAGATGTTCGTAGAACAGTGGAATCGCGAAAACAAACCAACGTGGATACAAACCAAATGAAGAGGTGAATGTACATTAGCGTATTCATAGCGCACACAACTTCAGGGAACTATTTGAGAGGAGAGAGGCCATAAACACATCAGGGGTGAGAGAATAGAGGCTTCCCTGGGGGTGGGGGGCAGAGGGGGTCTCCAGAGCCAGGCTGCATTCCCAGCTAGCACCAGTGAGTTGATGCGTCTCTCTCTTTCTAGGCTTTTTGGTTAGCTTGCTGTTTCCTGGGGAAATTTATCCTATTTGGTCTTTTTCAGTAATTTGGGCAACTCCAGTAAAGGAAAAAAAAATCAGTATTCATGGAAGTATTTCCTGCAGTGTAATTGATATATACATAATAGGAAAAAATTAGAAACCATGTAAATATCCAGAAATGGTAAAGTGATTAAGACATTATGGTACATCAACTCAATTGAATGTTATGAAGCCATTAAAAAGGATAATTAGGAAGGTGATTTAGAAACGTAGGAAATGTTTGTGATACGATGGGAAGCGAAAAAAAACAGGAAGTAAACAGCGCAAACACAGTGATTACAACTTAGAAAAATATGTTGGCCTGTGGACAAATACTGAAAGGATTTGCAGAAATAAAGACTGTCGTAATTAGGATGCCAGAATTATGGGTGTTTTTTTTCCTTCCCTAAAATTTTCTTTAACGCTCGTTTTTTATACTCAAAATCTTTTGGGACCACTGCCCAGCCCATACCCCTGTCTGCTGAACACTGAACCCCCTCAGCCCTACTTGGTCCCTGAGTCACTGTATCCCACCCTGGACACCATTCCTAGGGAGACCAATCACATTCTCACTACTGATTGGCTAGAGAGACTCAAGACGCTAATCCCTGTGGGACAGTCTTTTTTTTTTTTTTTTTTTGAGATTAAATTCACATAACATAAAATTTACCATTTTAAAGTGTGCAATTCGGTAGTTTATAGTACATTTACAGTGTTGCGCAATCATCACCACCAACTAATTAAAGAACATTTTCATCACCCAGGAAGGAACTCCATACCCATTGGCAGTCACTCCCAATTCTCCCCTCCCCCAGCCCTAGGCAACCGTTAAATTTACTTTCTGACTCTGTTGACTTGCTTGTTCTGGATATTTCCTACACGTGGGACCATACTGTATGTGGTTTTTGTATCTGGCTCCTTTCGCCTGGCATAATGCTTTCAAGGTTCATCCATGTTGTAACATGTATCCGTACTTCATTTTTCATGGCTAAATAGTATTCCATTCATCCACTCATGGACACTTGGGTTGTTTCTCTTTGGGGGCTATTATGCATAATGCCTCTGTGTACATTCATGTACATGTGTTTGCACCAACAAATGTTTATAATTCTCTCAAGTACTTAGGAGTAGAATTGCTGGGCTTAGTGGCGCCTGGGTGGCTTAGTCGGTTGAGCGTCCGTCCGATTTTCGCTTAGGTCATGATCTCGCGGTTCGTGGGTTTAGGCCCCACATCAGGCTCTGTGCTGACTGCCAGCTCAGAGCCTGGAGCCTGTTTCAGTCTGTGACTCCCTCTCTCTCTGACCCTCCCCTGCTCGCGCTGTCTCTCTCTCTCTCTCTCCCCTAGAAATAAATAAAACATTAAAAAAAAAAAAAAGAATTGCTGGGCTTATAGGGTAACTCTTTGTTGAACTATTTGAGGTACTCGGATGTTCAACCACCTGAGCCTCCCAGGCGCCCCAACAAATCTCCCTTAATAACTGTGACTATTGGATCTCCTGGGTGGCTCAGTCAGTTAAGTGTCCGACTACGGCTCTGGTCATGATCTCATGGTTTGTGGGTTTGAGCCCCGCATCCAGCTCTGCACTGACAGTGTGGAGCCTGCTTAGGATTCTCTCTGTCCCCCCCCCCCCTCTCTCTCTGCCCACCGCCCTCAAAATACATAAATAAAAACAACTGTATTGGAAAATCATTTCAAAAGAAAATGTCTTTTCGTCATCCTGGCAGTTGCTCAGGGATGTGACTTTGGGTCCCTCAGCCCCACAGCCCTGCTGTCCCCAGCTGCCTCTCTCCAGAGCATCTCAGTTTTAGTTACTTACATCACTTCACTTCATTCACTTACAACAGTGTAGCCAAAATGTTACAGCTTTTACTGCCTGCCCTGTGCTTGCAGTGAATGTCAGAGTTAACCCCTGCAAGCCTGTGAGATAGGCATGACTGTCCCCCACATCTCCCAGATGTGCAAATAGCCTTTAAAAAGTGGCGATTTTTATTTATTTAGTGGCAATTTTTATTAGTACGCCCCCCCCCCCCCGCTTGCTTCTGCAAATGCTTCTGCTCAGACAATCCACGTACCACACTCCAGTTTCTTACTGGCCAGAAGACTCTAGAGCAGGATTTTTGAAGCTGAGTCCTCTCCATCATCAGAGAGGGTCCTCTGCATCCCCTTGCGGGGACCCGATATTGTCCTGGTCCTGCTGACTGAGTGCCTGAGCCTTATCCCATCTGTCAACAACCCATCCAGCAGATCAGGTATTCGTTAGTAAAAATTGCTGGGCCAGTTTGCAACGTGGATGGATATTGCGAAGGCACCCTCCACCAGGCTGGCACCAGGATATACTCCCAGCAGCGATGTAAGAGGGCATTTGTTTCACAGCCTAGGAGCATGGGGGCTAATCAACTTTCTGATCATTACAGGCCACAAAATGAAAACTGGTAGCTCAATGGATTTTTAATTGGCCTTTTAAAATGATGAACGTAGTTGAGTACTTTTCATGTTTTTAAGAGCTGTTTCAATTTCCTCTCCCAAGAGCTCCCTGGTCATATCCCCTCTCTACTTTTCTGTTGGGTTGATGGTCTTCTGCCAGAGTCTAGCTCCGGCCGGGCCCACGGGTCCCTGAAGGATGGACGGTGTCGGCGAGGGAGGGAGGGAGACAGCCACAAGAATCTTTCTGGTCACCAGGCAGCCATCTCTGTCCTGTCCGTTTTGGTGTCTTATTTATAGGTCAAACATTAACATGGCATCAGAGAATGGAATGTTTACAATGGATAGTTCTCTGTGATAAGATGTTTTTGGAAAATGTACAGAAACAGGTTTTACAGAAGGATTCTTGCAGAACTGCCCCAGTCACAGCGAGGTTGAGTAACTAAGAAAATAACAGGGTGTTCACATTATAACACTAAGAGAAATAAATAAACACTAATAATAAATAATAAAACACTAAAATAAATAAAGCTAAGTCATAGGTTTGTAGATACGCTTATCCATCCTCATCACAGCTGCCAGGGTAAGGGAAGGGGTTTGTGGAATGTAGGCCTTAGGGAAGGGGCTGCTATACATCACCAGTTAGCAAAGGTGTATGTATATAACTTACATTCTGCCCTTATCTGTTCCTTCTCTGTAAGTTAGGCTCTTTGTCTCCGGGCAAGACTTAATTGTCCAGTTATATTCTTTATGGCACCGGAGAGCCAACCGTACCTTTAAAGAGTTTAGCTCATTTCCAATACATAGAATAGCCTCTTCGAGTGCAGTTACCTTTGTGTCTAGTTTTATGATTTCTCGAATAGCTAGGGCGTGAGAGACATTTTTGGTTAGTTGATTTACATGTTGAGCTGTATGAACCTCTTGGACTAACACAACGGTAGAAACAGAATTATACATGTAAAGGTTGATCTTTTATGAGTAAGGGTTATTAGCCTGTTCATAGCTCAAGGGCAAGTATGGAGGGAGACAGGACCTGCTGGAGGCATGATATCTATTCCCATAATCAAAAGAAGAAGTTCCCACAATAAGTTCCTTCACAAGGTGCAGTCATCATACCGGGGCCAGAATAAGAGGACAAGTCCCTCCCAATACCCATCAGCAAGGTACCTTGGGGGTCGGTGCTCAAGCAGAAATAAGTGAGTGGGGGTGGATATCGGTTGTCATCTGATTAGCAAGAGACCGTACAAACTTACTTTAACTTCACCAGGAGTTTTCTCGACTAGTGGGCTCAGAATGGTTCCCAACAGTCTTCCCACATTGCCTTGTAGGTTTTTTGTTTGTTTGGTTTTGGTTTTTTTTGGGGGGGGGGGGGTTTGGGATTTTTTTGTTTTTGTTTTTAATTTTTTAATGTTTTTTATTTATTTCTAAGAGAGAGAGAGAGAGAGAGACAGAGTGAGCAGAGGAGGGTCAGAGAGAGAGGGAGACACAGACTCTGAAATAGGCTCCAGGCTCTGAGCTGGCAGTCAGCACAGAGCCCGACGTGGGGCTCGAACCCACGAACCGCGAGATCATGACCTAAGCGAAAGTCGGACGCTCCACCGACTAAGCCACCCAGGCGCCCCTGCCTTGTAGTTTTTTATAGATTAGGGAAATTAGCTGTTTTATGCAATGTGCCTTGCAAATATTTTTCCAAGGTAGTGTTTGTCCTTTGATCTTGTTTTTAAGCATAAGGAATTTTTATTTTAATGTTTATTCATTTTTGAAATAAACAGAGCATGAGCAGGGGAGGGGCAGAGAGAGAGAAGGAGACGCAGAATCCAAAGCAGGCTCCAGACTCAGAGCTGTCAGCACAGAGCCCGACGCGGGGCTCGAACCCTCAAACCGCGATACCGACCTGAGCCGAAGTCAGATGCTTAATCAACTGAGCCGCTCAGGTGCCCCAAGCTTTTAAAACATTTATTTAAATGTTTATTTATTTTTGAGAGAGAGCACAAGTGGGGAGGGGCAGAGAGAGGTGGACAGAGGATCCAAAGCAGGCTCTGTGCTGACAGCAGCGAGCCTGATAGGGGCTCGAACTCATTAACCGTGATCATGATCAGAGCCGAAGTCGGACACTTAACTGACTGAGGCACCCAGATGCCCCAGTATAAAGAACTTTTTAAAAAATTGTATGTACTCAGGTCACCTGGGTGGCTCAGTTGGTTAAGCATCAGACTTCGGCTCGGGTCATGATCTCATGATTCACAACTTTGAGCCCCACGACCAGCTCTGTGCCGCCAGCTCAGAGCCTGGAGCCTGCTTCAGATTCTTTGTTTTCCTCTCTCTCTGCCCCTCCTCACTCATTCTCTCTCTTTCTCACTCTCAAAAATAAACAAACATTTAAAAAACTTTTAAAAATTATGTACTTAAATTTGCCAATCTCTTTCATGGTCTGTGTCATATCTCAAAAGACCTTTCTCTCTCTGATAGGACTTTATTTTTATTTCATTTTGTAAAAATCTCAATCCTTAAACCATCTAGAATTTATTCAATGCAGTCTGAGTTTAGGCAGGGTTATTGTAAAGATTGAATGAGATAATGTGTTTAAGTGCCAGAACTGCAGAGGACATTTAGTAAGTGCTCAGTAAAGTGTTGTTAAGAGTGTGTAGAGGCGGGTACAGGGCGTAGCCAGTGCCTACACACGTCTCTCTCCTCAAAGACATGTCGGGGACATCCAAGGGGCTTGAATGGGACATCAGTTAACCACTGTGTGACTAAGAAAGAAAGGGGTCCATTCTCCACTACCCACAGCTCACAAGGTGCCATGTAGATCCCCAAACGAGAAAGCCCCTTCCCCAAAGCCCACTGCCCACCCTCTGATCTCAGCAGGGTCTTCGATGCTGTCCTTCATCCTCTGTACCTAGAAGAGGCTTCTCTTTTTTAAAGAGCACAGTGAGCTCTTGGCTGGATTTTCTTTTGGACTCCGCAAAACTTGGCATCGGACTCTGCAAACTCCCGCCAGACCCTCCCTAATGTGGTGGAGCTCTCACTCAGGTCAGGCGAGACAGAAATAGATGTGTGTCTGGGGGTTTACAGACTGACTGTGAGTCCACCACCGCGGACACCAACAAGGCCACCGGCTGCGGCATTCCTCACTCTGTCTTGTGTTTCAAGAATGGGCTCCAAAATCTACAAGTCTGGGGGCCACCAGGCCACAGAGTAAGAGAAATGAGGTGGGAAGCACGAAGGATGTGGCTAGAAAGGAAAGCAGGGGCTGTTGGTGAGGGCTTTGCCTGTTACACGAAAGCATTTGGTGTGTGATCAAGTGAATGACACAGTTAGGTGGATAATTTCTTCAAGATCGCTCAGCAGCTGATGCAGAGAATGGACTGAAGGACTGAGTCTGGAAGCCAAGAGGTTACTGCAGTGGCCCCGGTGAGAAGTGACCTGGGCTCTAGGTGCCGGGGGCCAGACAGAAGGAAGGAATCCAGGAGTCCTTTTCAAGTAGAAATCAGTAAAACTTCCATGTTGGGATGAAGGGCAGGGCAGAGGTTATAAAACTGTGCTTCTGAACTTGGAAGAATGGATAGGTCAGCTCCCCCTTGCCCTTCAAACCATAACTTGCTTCTGCTCGTAGTTTAAATGTCACCTCCTCTGAGACTTTCCCTGCCCACCCTGTTCACAGTGGAAAGTCCTCCTCGGCCCTGCTGTGTCATATCACGTCACCTTGCTCAGTCCCTTCATATCACTTATTCCAATTTGTAGTTATGTCCTCTGCGTTAGGCTGTGAACTCCATGAGGCACCACCGGGTCTGTCTGGCTCACTGTGTTATTCCCGTGCCTAGTATAGGAGCCGGCACATAGCAGGCGGTTCATAACGGCTCTGTTGAATAAACAGATGATGAATGAACGAGGACTTGGGAGGGAGGGCCAGGTTGGGCACCAGTTAGGAAAGCCCCACTAGGTGATCCATGAACAGCCATGCAGCAGGCAGCCGGAAACCCGGGTCCCGAGCTCAGGACGGAGTGGAGCTGCAGCTGTGGGAGCCGCCTGCATAATCAGACCCCGGCAACGAACGGGCCGGAGGGAAGACCAAGGCCACCCGGTGAGCCAGTGAATTACCACGCGGGGTCCTTGGCTCCGCCCCAGACGCGACGGACCAGGAACCCGCAAGTGTGGCGCGTTGCTCAGGTGACTCTGATGCACCTGCACGTAGCAGAGCTCCGCTACAGGGCCGGGGAGGCGCGTCCGCAGAGGCGCAAGAGGTCAGCGGCACAGACGGTGACTTTGGGCGGCGAGGGGACGAGGCACGCCCGCGCCTCCGCCCCGCCGCGACCTTTGCTCTCACTTGGCTCCGCGCCGCGCTCCGCCTCGCCTCCCGCCCCCCCTCTCCGATTGGCCGCCGGCCCGCCCGCGCCCCCGGCCTCGGCCAATGGGGACGGCGCGCGCCGGAAGCCGGAAGCCGGAAGCCTGGCGGCGCCGGCGTCCCCCGGGCAGCTCCAACGCGGTGCCATGCGAGGCTTCGGGCCAGCGCTGACGGCGCGGCGGCTCTTCCCCCTGCGGCTTCCTCCGCGGCCGTCGCGGCGGGCCGGACCCCGGCTGTCGAGCGGGCCGGCGGAGGCGGGCGCCCTGGAGCGGGCCATGGACGAGCTGCTGCGCCGCGCCGTGCCCGCCACGCCGGCCTACGAGCTGCGCGAGAAGACGCCGGCGCCGGCCGAGGGCCAGTGCGCGGACTTCGTGAGCTTCTACGGCGGCCTGGCCGCGGCGGCCGAGCGCGCCGAGCTGCTGAGCCGCCTGGCGCGGGGCTTCGGCGTGGACCACGGCCAGGTGGCCGAGCAGAGCGCCGGCGTGCTCCAGCTGCGCGAGCAGCCGCGGGAGGCGGCCGTGCTGCTGCAGGCCGAGGACCGGCTGCGCTACGCGCTGGTGCCGCGCTACCGCGGCCTCTTCCACCACATCAGCAAGCTGGACGGCGGCGTGGGCTTCCTGGTGCGGCTCCGGGCCGACTTGCTCGAGGCGCAGGCCCTCAAGCTGGTGGAGGGGCCGCACGTCCGGGTAAGGCCCCGCCCGGGCCTCCTCCCGACCCCAGGGCGGCGGGGACAGCCCGGGGCCGCGCCCCCGCCTTGCACCAGGTCCCGGAGCTCCGGACGGCCCTCCCGGGATAGCTGTCACGTGCTCCTGCAGCCGCAAGCACTCCACCTTCCCCAGCCCGAAGCCGGCACACTCTACCCCGAGTTACAGCCCCCTGACCCCCGTCCCCTCCCTTCCCGGGCTTTCTGGATCCCCGCCTTGCTCCAGTGTTGACTGTGTCGTGCTTACTAGAAACCCGGCAACCGCCTACGTTTAACGTCTGTCAACGCCGCCTCCTTCGTGGTTAGTGCGCTCCACGAAGTCTTTATTATTTTAGCTGGGAGTTTCAGCTGTGGGGTATCCTTGAACAAGTACCTATCTGAGCATCCCGTAGCCTCCAGAAACCTAGATGGTGGCAGCAAACGTTAGTTGCACACTCACTGCGTGTAAGCCTAGTGTCTAAGAAGCCCTTCGGGATGCCCAACGGTGATGTCTCTGGTCTCTGCCGCATGGCTGGGCAAGGTCTTGCACTTCCCCAAGTTCAGCCCTGAAATAGGATGATTCTAAATCGAGTACTTGAGTATTCAGGTGCTCAGTACAGTGAGCGCCTATTAGATGCAAATAAATACTGTAGGTTTTAAATAATGGTGACTGGAGGGATCACTGATAGTTGAATATAGTGTGCTTATTTGAACGGTTATGCCCTAATTTATGTAGAACTCTAATGCTGGCATGTTCTTTGCCTCATTCTTATGTGGGTGAAGGAAGCAGATACCGAGGTGGGGAAGCTTGACCAGGAACCTAGAGCAAATAGACCTGTGTCCGATCATCTATGCAAATCTTAAATCTGGGGTTCTTTGCTGCGCACTTTACAACCACATCATGCTGTGGGAGATACGGTGTTTGTGAGAGACTCTCTTGATGCGTAAACATCGGGTATAGTTAAGGATGGGGTTAATTTCAGTGATTATAGTGCTGTGACTTGATTACTCGTGCTGGCTGGTTAACTTATAATGCCAGGTGTTACCCTGGAGCCAAGATCTGAATTGATCATGATTCTGCCTCAAGCCCAGTCTGAATGGCTGAGATTTCATGTTGTGCACACCGCATATGTTCCCATCTGCTTGGGTTTAGTCTTCAGTCCAAGCATGCTTTATTTTTCTTAAAGCAGGAACCAGCGCTCCATGGTGCGTTTTCTGAAACTCAATTCTTCTTGCATAGGAGACTGAGAATTGGGTAGAATGTCACCTGTCCCAGAATGAAATCATCCACCTATCCATCCATCCATGCAACTTGTGACCATTGGGTATTTATCTTACACCGGGCATCATCTTGGCACTAAGGTCACTTGGTCCAGAAGCTTCCGTTCTAGTATGGGAAGAGTTAGTAGCAGACATGCTGGGTGTGGTAGAGGCTTTTCACGCTCTTTCTCATTTGACTGTCACCAAGCCATAGGGATCTGTTGTACAGATGAGGTGATTAAAGCTTGTTAAGGTCAAGTGCAGCACCCAGGGTGCACAGCTGGAACTCAGGCCCCATTTTCATACTCCAGAATTGTGTCGTTTGTGGCTACACGGTGGTTCTCAGAGTTGACGACTTCACGAGGTCTAAAAGAGATTTGTTTTCTTAGAATCTGCCTTTTTCTCCAAAATCAAGGGCAAGATAAAACAACCCAGTTAATGAATGGGTTGGTTTTATTTAGTTTGTACCAAATCAGGAGTTTAGCATCTAGTTGTGACTGTATTTACACTTTCCAAGACTGAATGTACGAACTTCCATCCAGTCGGTAACCACACTTTCTCTGAAACCACAAGTCAGTCTTTACTCCCTTGAAGGCCAGAAGGATCGACGTTTCATGTCTTTCTGTTGGTGTTTTTGGTACCCACCAAACCATCCTGGACATCTCCAGCTTTGCCATCCATCACTCGCCCCTCTCCAGCCAAGCTGGCTCTTGGACAGAAAGTTTCCGAACCCGCATTACCCTGTGATTCTTGCTTGGGACGCAGCTGTTCATCACTTAGCTGCGGCGCTTCGTAACAGACGTTATCATCTGCGTGCCTCACTTGCATTTTATGCCTTAACCACGGACTTTAGCATCTGAGATGTATTATTCGGCAACCCCTCCCCTACCCCAACTAGATGCTCTGCTCCCTTGAAGACTGGGAACCTTGCCCTAAATGTCTTGCATAACAAAATGCTGAATGATGTATGGGACAGACTCCCAGGTCCCCGCCACAAGAACCAGTCGGCACACTTACTGCTCCCAATCGTCCTGACGTCAGACTGTTCCACTCAGAGCCCTGAGCCTGGAGGGGATCCCAGAGGGCTTGGAAGGGCTCTGCACAGCTGCAGAGGTTTCAGGCTGTTGGCCCCCATGATTTCGAAGGTCCAATCCAGGCCTGAGTCCTCTGATTCTGTGAGATGTCACCGAGTGTGTCCATCCCCTTGCTAGCGTGGCTGTCACGCAGGCTGGAAGGGAAGTGCAGCTGGGAGCTGTGACTCTGAGACTTCTTTGGAGCCGAGAGGCTTGCTCCTGGGAGATCCGAGCCGCCAGCCGCGCCGGTCCCCCGCGGTTCAGGCTCCCTTGTTTTCTCAACCAAGACCGTCCCCACACGGAAGAAACATTGCGTACCCACAGGCAGAATGTCACGCGGAGTAAAGATCTTTCTTGAACAGAGGATGGGTAACTGTAGCCTGACCTCTGTGTCTGCATGTGGTCTAGACACGCTGGGTGTGAGAAGCCTTTTCCAAGTGCTGGATCACAGCCCTTCCCTTTCTCTTCCTGAAAATTCTGGCCTTGTATCCAGTGCATGTCACCTTTAGAGCTGAACTCAAGGATTCCCTTCTGTGTACTCCATGGTCAGTTTTCTCAGTCCATAGAAAATGTCACTGGGATCTGATCTTGTACCCCACCACCAGAATCACTTGATGCGTGCTGTGCACTTGGATTCGGTTTCTTCCACCACATTCTGGATTTTGCATCCAAGCTAATGAGGCAACGCAGCTAGAACTTTCTGGCTTTTAGGAATACAGTGTTAGAATGCACCGGAAGTTTGGCACGCGAAGCTTTAGAGCAGGACTCTCGGACGCCCAGGGGCCTGTGGTGGCCCGTGGTGCCGGGGGAGCCGGGGCTCACCCCGCTGACGCTTGGATCCCGGCACACTTGGCTGCGGGCACGCGGCACCTCGCCACCTGCTGACCTCCGGCCACACTAGAGGACATCACGTGAACACGCCCCAGGTTCCATGAGGGCTGCAGCAGGCTCGGCCCTGAGCATTTACCCTGAAACGCGCTCAGTGGGTACTGGGTCCATAGGATGCAGTGGTATTTTTAGGAGAACCAGCTAGTGTGAGCCCCGGAACGATGCCAATCGGGTGTCTCTGACGGGACAGTGGGTCTAGTGGAAGAAGCACCATGTGGAGATGGAAGGGGCCGGTTCCCGGGCTGTCTGCCATCCACCGTTACAGTCACGATCTCGGGTGATTTTAGCCATGTCGTTTGACCCCTGGGCGTGTTGGCTGCGCGCTGAGGCGAGCAAGTGCGCTCAAGGTCAGCCTGCTTGCCGTCTAAGAGGTGCTCCGAGGGTGGCTGTGCAGCTTTGCTAAAAATAAGGATACAGAGGAGGGCGCGGCATGCCCGGGTCTCGGCCTCTGCCCGAGGGTGGTGACTACCGGAGGTCCGGCTGTGAGGATGGGTGCGTGCTTTCTGTGCCTTTTGTTCTCCGGAGGCGTCTCCGAAGGCTGATTGGGGTTGAGGAGTTGGGTTTCTCAGAGAGCAAGTACCCGTGGAGCTGAGTTGAGTCTGTATTCTAGAAGGTCCGAGCACCGTTCCACAGTTCAGGGGCACTGGAGGGAAGTTGCCATTTAGAAAATGGAAGGGTCTCCTGATGGCGATTTGAACGTGGAAATTCCAGTGCGATGAAAGGTGTGCGGGCCTTGGCAGAAGCCCAGGGCCAGTGGGCAGGTTGCTGAACTCGTGCCAGATGCGCCAGCGTTGTGATGTCCAGCCGGGCTGGACACCTTGTCGTTCGACCTCTTTGGGTGGCTTGTGCTGCTTTTCAGTGAGCCCAGGGGTCCTTGCTGGCTCTCCTAAATTCTGTGCTTAGCTACATGAAAAAGGACCTTATTTGTGGTTCCTCAGGGCTGCCCCAGTCCCCGGGGGGTGGGGACACAGCATCTCTCAGTTAGAATTGGGCCCAAAATGTCTCAGCTGTAGCCCTGTGACCCTGTCCTGTGCTTTCAGCCCCCTTGCCCAGCTCAGGGCTTCCGCGCAATGACAACTAGCTGCTCTCCACGTTGCACACATCGGGAGTCTGGAGAGCCAGTAACTCCGGAAGAGAGGGTGGGAGACCACCTTTTCTCTGCCAGAAGCGGAGGCTGGCTGGCCTTCCGCTCGGTGTCCTCCAAGGTAACCGGAGTTGGCGGGTCCAGAAAACTGAGCCCACGCCGACTGGCGTCACCAGCGGTTGTACATGTGAGTCTTGGATTGAAAACCTGACAGCCGAGGGCTGGATTGAGGAGCATGGGGCAGAGGCACCGTGTCCCTGGTGCCGTCTGGGATCCCGTAGGCTTCGTGCGCACTGGCGCCTTCCAGCAGGAGCAGCTGCGGCCGCTGAGCACTGAGCCTGGGGACGCGTGCCCTCTCACCTAGATTCCCAGCTCTCACGTAGCAGTGTCACCTTTCATAGCCGTCAGCCCGAAATAGAACGAAGGGAACTTGGAGGGGGAACTCTCATAGCCCGGCCGTTTCTTCCATAATTAATCCTGAATTGGTACCGAAACCAGCTCCTTCCCACACTCCCCTGTTGGGAATGTGCTAGAGATGCCAGCACGTCTTCCATCGAGCTTGGCCAACCCAGTCCTCACCGTCCAGGACTCAGGTTCCTAGCCGGACGTCCATGATCCCCCGGGGTGGTCCACAGATGAGTTTCAAAGGGACCCGAATCCCAAGAAATCGTGTGCAAAAATTGATTAATGTGTTTGCATTTTTCTGGGGAGCGGGCCCCTGGTTTTTGGCAAGTCCTCGAGCGTGTGAGGCCCCGGGAAAAGAAGAGCCACTGTGGTCCAAGGCAGTACATACAGTTGGATGGGCAGCTGTCTGTACTGCCTGGCAGAGGCCTCTCCCTTCCTGCTCCTCCCTCCTCTCCGCCCCCCGGTGTGTCTCCTCTGTTTCATTTGACATCAGTCTGTTAACCATCCTCCTCGTGGGAGAGCCGCCGAATGTTCGGGCCCCAGGAGGTGAAGGCAGAGCCAGAGAGCAGAGAGCTGAGGGAGGGGGACCACGTTATGGGATTGAGAATTAAGGGAATCGCAAAGGGCATCTGGTCCAACTGTTAAGGCCTTAGAACAGCACCAGCCGGTCCTCGTCGGCCCTGCACTTGATGCCCACCCGTGGTGGGGGTTCCCTCTCCCTGGGTGGCATCTGTGGTCCCTTCTCCTTCACGTGAAGTTCGGTCCAGGTCTAACTGTCTGTAGACCCCCTCCCCCCACATTGGTCCTAAGCTTACCTCCTTCCTCACCCCTGTGGCACGCCTTAGACATTTAAAGAGGGATCCCACGTCATTCTGAAAGCTTTTCTGAGCCACCAACCCTATGCTTTACGTACTTGAAGCTTAGCCTCAAGGGACAAAAGCTGAGTCCTTTCACCTTTTACCAGGGTAAAAGGTTTTACAGCTGTTGCGGTGATCGCTCTCTGTCAGTTCTGTACTGGATGTACTGAGATGTTTATTATTATCCAGTAATGCTCAGTGTATCTGTTAATATGCAGTTCCTCTGTGAGTAGCAGAGAACCAAAATGATAGTCGTTTGAATAAGAGAGAAATCTGTCTCTCACGTAAAAGTCTGGAGGCAGACACCCCAGAGCTGATTCTGCCCTGTGATGCCCTCAGTTGTCCCAGACTTCCATCTGTTGTTCTCCCCTAAAAGCCTTCACCCCCCCCAAAATTACCTCATGGCCCAGGATGGCTGCTGCAGCTCTAGCCATCACATCACCTTCTAGGCGATGTTAGTGGGAGGGACAAAGATGAGCAAAAGGCATGATCCTGTCATTTTTACTTTGTTTATATCTGAGTAGCCAAAACTCGCTCTTATGACTACCCTAGCTGTGGTGTGATCTTGAACCTGGACAGCCGTGCACCTACCTAAAGCAAAAGGCTTGTGTTCATTTGGAAGGAAGGGAACCAGCTGTTGTGGAACAAGCGTCCGTGTCTGGTGCCTGGGCGTCCTCTTCGCTCGAGCTGTCAGAAAGCCCCCTGCGGCTCACGTTCAGCGCAGTCCCGGTGGGCTACCCTGGGCTGGGTCTCTCCCGCGCCCTCGCCTTTCCCTGCGTGCCTCCAGGTCTGTTCTCGCCAGAAACGTTTATGTGCACGCGTGTCTCGGGTAGTGTTGTTGACTCCTCACCTCTGGAAGTAGATGAGATACAGTAAGTGAAATGAGAATAGTTTCCTCAAATCTAGAATCATCGATTGCCAGACACGCTCTAGTTTATGTCCCACTAAGGCAGGAAAAAAGCTACAAGTGAAGTGGTGACCCCGCCGTCGTGTGCAAGACGAATCCCGGCTTCCGAGACGTTAAATACGAAGTGTGCACCTTCAAGTTCACCGATCTGGTGCCTGGACCCAGAACTCGCCCCTCTCGGGAGACAAGGGATGATGTTTGGGCACATCACAGAATGTTCCCGAGGGGGGCGGCCCCGGGCCACCCCCCCCCCGCCATGTTAGCCTTCTCTTTGTGGCGCGCCAGCCGTCACTCTGTCGATCTCACGTGTTTCAGTCCCGTTCACTGTGGTGAATGGGCCGCAACCCACCTGGTGTGACCCGGCAGCTCCCTGCGAGGTCCCTCCCCGCGTGGGTGGCAGGCGGAGCGCAGGGTGGGTGCGGGCGCCTGGGCGGCATGCGTCCCGCAGAGCTGCCGCCGAGGGAGCCGCTGGGAGAAGCACCCGCGGGCCTGCTCTCGTGTCCCGCGTAGCAGCGTGGTCCCCGTGGGGGCCCGGCCCCGGGAGCCAGCGCCCTGTGTTCTCTCTCCCTTGCAGGAGATGAACGGCGTGCTGAAGGGCATGCTCTCCGAGTGGTTCTCCTCGGGCTTCCTCAGCCTGGAACGGGTCACCTGGCACTCGCCGTGCGAGGTCCTGCAGAAAATCAGCGAGTAAGTATCACAGTTGTCACTTCCTGAGCGTGGGCCGAGAGTGGCCTCCGTCCGCGCCCGCGTTTGCCCCAAGCGCAGCGTCGGCCAGCTCGCGGCTGGCCCAGCGGGTGAGGACATTCCACCTGCAGCCACAGGCCCTCGCTGTGCCCCCCCACGCTTGGCCCGAGCAGCCCCATGGCGTCTGTGCGCAGCCCCCCCCCCCCCCGTTGTGACAGCTCCTCCCTGGCTTAGGCTCTGGGCGGGCTGCATGCTGCGGGGACACGGCGACACCCAAGCGGTCCCCACGGACACAGGAGTCGCGCTCCCGTCACGGGGTCTCCGCGCCCCCTGCCGTCTTGTGGACGCCGAGGCTCCCCCAGGGGTGGGAATGGGGGCGGCAGTGGCCCCGTAATGTGTAAGCCGTCCGCCCGCCTTAACTTTGTAACGTTCCCGCCAGGTCTGAGGCTGTGCACCCCGTGAAGAACTGGATGGATATGAAACGACGGGTCGGGCCCTACCGCAGGTGTTACTTCTTCTCTCACTGCGCGGCCCCCGAGGAGCCCCTGGTCGTGCTGCACGTGGCACTCACCGGCGAGATCTCCAGCGACATCCAGGTGCCCGCGGCCGGCCGCACGTGGCCGTGTCCCCCTGTGTAACAGAGGTTGCGCCGGGCATCTGCGGAGTGTGGAAGTGGCTGAGAAAGCCTCCCAGCCATAGCTGCGGAGTGTAGACACGTCGGGTGTAGACAGTTCTGGAACAAGGACGGCCCTCATCTGGGGCATCGACCTGCGGCTAAGAGGTGGCTAAGGAAGGCAGGGTACCCGCTTCCACTCTCCCGCGGTCGTTAGGGCCCCGGGGCTGGGTTTCAAGACCTGTGGCCGCAACACTGACAAACAGACCGTGTGGCGGGCCTGAGGCGGGCCCAGGGCTCTGCCCGGGGAGCCCAGGAGACGGGGCCCTGCGTGCGAGTGGGCGAGAGGGAGCACGTCCTTCCCGGGGCGGGTGGGGGCTGAAGAAGAGCCAGCGCAGGGGCTGGGAGCAGGGGGCCCTGCGAGGAAGGGGAGGCAGGGGAGGGAGCCGAGATGCCGGGCACCTGGGGCTCATCAGGCGCTCTGGGCGTGGGAGACTGGGCGTGCGGGCCCAGGGCGTGCATGTGTGTGCTCACACATGTGTGTGTGTGCTGAAGTGCGTGCGTCCCTAGTGCCAGTGAGACAGACTGGAAGTTGTTCACCGACTTGGCAGGACTGGGTGTTCGGCTCTGGAAAAACTTGTGATTTCTTCCTCCCGTGTATGCTTTTTGCCTCGTCGACGTTAGGGACGTCTCTTTTGTCACCAAAGAAAGCTTCATTTGTATTTTGAAACCTTTAAAAAAAGATTTGCAGGGATGTTTTTAAATAAGGAACACAAAGTAACCTGCAGAATTCTGGGAAAGACAGAGGAGGCGACCTCACACGGCGAGGACTAGACACAAGGCGGAGGCGCGCCCTGACCCCGTCCGTCAGAGCGCGGCCCCGGGGTGTCCCCGGCCCGGGGTCCCCATCCACCCCACCTTCCTGCGGCAGCACGTTCCTAGCTCCTCAGCAGTGGCGGGGGGGGCGGGGGGGGGAAGCTTGAAGACGCGTCCCCCCAGGGGACTCGCGCAGACTCGCACTTTCCGCACACAGCTAAGCTCCTGGACTCCCAGGGCTCATCGCGGGCTCCGCGCGGAGTCATGTCGCTGGTGGAAGTCAGGACTTAGATGTGTTCTGGGGGCGCAGGCAGGCGTCCCTGCCCCGAGGCGCCCTGAAGGTCCCCGCCTCCCGCTCCGCTGCTGTCAGGTGACCTTCAGTGTTGAGGTTCAGAAAACCGCGTCCAGAACCCGGCGCCGACACAGTCACCGTGGCTAAGGGACTGGGCCTAGGGGTCTTCCTGCGTGACTTCGCGTGCGTGCCTGTGCGGCGTGTGTTTCCCCCGAGGAAAAACTAGCACGTAGCACAAAACCGAAAGGGCACAGAAAGGTACATTTCCTGAGAGAAAGGCCTCATGGGATTGTGTGCGGCCCGTGGAGAAATCTGAGAGCCCCGAGAGCGGGGTGACTGCGGGGTAGCACAGCCAGGCCCACGCGGGGTGGCCGGCCGTGCGGCGGGTTGTGTCTGGTGCTGGTGGGGGGAGAGTCATCCGTCTCTGACCACACAGAGGCCGGGAAAAGACCAAGGGGACACGCCTCGCTTGTTGAGAACTTCCAGGTGACCGAAACGGTGCCGGTGGAGGCTCTGCACTGCCACCCCCAGGGGGTTTGGACTGGAACAGGCCTTCGGTCTCCAGAGCCAAGACCTTGAACAGGGGCCGAGGTCCCCGGGCTGCTCCCCTCGCCGGCTTCTCCCGGCCCCGGGAGGCAGGGCAGGCGCGGGAAGCGAGGGGCCCACGCCCGCCGTGACCACCGTGGTGTCTTGCAGGCCATAGTGAAGGAATGTCCCCCGTCGGAGACGGAGGAGAGGAGCAGGATCTCTGCGGCCATCTTCTACTCCATCAGCCTGACGCAGCCCGGACTGCAGGGCGTGGAGCTGGGCACCTTCCTCGTCAAGCGAGTGCTCAAGGAGCTGCAGGTGGGCACGGCGTGGGGGGGCCCCAGTGTGGGGGGCTGGGGGCGTCAGCCCCTGGGGACCTAGAGGGAGGGGGCGGGGGGAGGAGTGGAAAGGGCCCAGGGCACCTTGGCTGGTCCTAGGCGCCCTGAGACTTCTCAAGACGAGGGCAGTGCCGAGGAAGGGGCATCTGGAAGCTGGCTTCTCACATGTGTTCTGAGGACACCAGCCTCTCCAGGGGCCTCCCGCCCTGTGCCCCGGCCTCTCCCCACGAGCACGTGCGTCTCGGCTCCCTTGTCGCCACACCCCTTTGCTCCCTCGTCCCGGTTTGGATGGTACACTCTGTGCCCAACCGGCCCCCACACCTCCCAGGCTCTGGCCCCGAACCCCCGTCAGCTCGGGCTTCCCCGTCGTCCACGAGGCAGTGTTGAGGTGACACCGGGCAGCTTGGGGGCGGACATGCTGGCTTTTTTTTTTTTTTTTATTAAATAACTTCGTCCGTCACCCTGGGAAGGGCCCCTCACCACCCTACAGCGGAAGTTCTCAGGTTCACTCGGGTCTACCTCTTTGAACCTCTCTCCTGAGGGGCTTGAGGGAACTGCCGTGGGCAGAATCCAATTAAAGGTAAAATAATTAGGTGGCTCCTAATTAGCTCTGAGCGTGGCGCCCTCTTACTTGCGTGGTCTCAGCGCTGAAGCTGCAGTGGAAACCTTCCGTGGAGACTGACAGGGTGGGATTAAAACATCGACGTGCTTTGTATCAAGTTCATAATCAATCTTAAATCTGAGAACTCAGCATGCAGCTGGTTGTCAGCTTCATTAGAATCACTCTCTGTCCCTTCTTCCCCGGAGGCGATAAGCAGCCATGTCTAATTAATAGAAGTTTCTCCTCCTTTCCTTCTTCGCTGAGGTGTTGATGAATGGCGATCGGGGGGAGGGACGTATCTGGGGAGAGAGGCAGAGGCGGGGTTCTGGGCAGTTGACCCACAGAGTTGGCTTCTGAATGGGTCAGGTGTGGCCCCTCGGCCCTGTAGCCATCCTGCTGGCTGGTCCCAGCGCCCGGCTGTGAGCCAGAGAGAGTCCCGAAGGAGGCCGTGTCACTCTTCCGCGCGAGAGTGTTCGTCGCAGTTTACAGAGGCAGACACTCGAGAGCAGGTGGTCAGGAGCACCGCGGTGCGGTCTTATCTTCTGCTCTCACTCTGCTGTTAAAGTTACGGGTCTGAATTTTGAAAGAAAAAATGCTCATGACGCAAGTTCAGAAAGCAGGGAGAGACGCTAAAGGTCTCACCCACGTAAAAACCGGAGACAGATGAGGAGTCACACCTTATCCGTCCTGGGGACTCAGTTATCTCAGAGTTGTGGACCATGGTAGTTTCGGGGGGAGGTTTTGGTTTTTTGCTTCCATCGTACATTAAAAAAAACTTACCTATAGTGACCATAGATTACATTTTTAATCAGAAAATGCTGGTTTATTTCTTTTTTTAAACCTGTCGCTGAGAAGTCTCTATAATCTGAACATGAACCGTTCTGTCTGATGCGAAGAAACCCCCATTTCTCGCCCCCCGCCCCCAGCCCACGGTCCACCCCCACTGTGGAATAGCCACGCCAGCGATGATTTGTTCAGAACACAGTCACTGGTGCTGACCCAGGCCAGGCCCTGTGGCCACAGGTCTGTCCCCAGGAGGGGCCTGGTGTGCCGGCCACACTGGGGGTGGAGTCAGAAGCCTGCGTGTCCGGCCCCACTTCACAGCAGCTCCCCCTTCTCACTCCGGGCCGGTCCCCCAACTCGCCATTCCCAGAGGTGGCATGGGCAGGGAGGCCATCGTAAAGGCTCACCCCAGGGACTCAGGATCCTTCTAGGGCCTGTCATGTGTCAGGGTCTTAACAGATGCCCCTCGAAAGGAGAAAATGAGCGCCCCCCGGCGGTGCGTTGCAGACCGCGCAGCAGCACGCAGCGCTCACAGCGCGTGGATGTAAGCGGACGGGCGTTTTTGTCTCGGCGACCCACCCGCTGACCTGTGTGTGTGTGTGTTCTCTCCACCTTCCTCCCCCCACCAACCGTGCCCCGCAGAAAGAGTTCCCTCATCTTGGGACGTTTTCGAGTCTGTCTCCTATCCCTGGATTCACCAAGTGGCTTCTGGGGCTCCTGAACACGCAAGCAAAGGAGGCCGGGCGGAGCGAACTGCTCACAGATTCCGAGTGTAGCGAGATCTCGGCGATCCTGGGCGGCCCCGTTCATGAGGCGCTCCGGGCCTCGCTCAGCGGCAGCGAGTGGGTGAAGTCGGACAAGCTGGTCAGGGCGCTGCAGGGCCCCCTGATGCGGCTCTGCGCCTGGTACTTGTACGGAGAGAAGCACCGGGGCTACGCCCTGAACCCCGTGGCGAACTTCCACCTGCAGAACGGGGCCGTGCTGTGGCGCATCAACTGGCTGGCCGACCCGAGCCCCAAGGGCGTCGCCGGCTCCTGCGGCCTGATGGTCAACTACCGGTACTACCCCGAGGACACGGCCAGCAACAGCACCAGCTACCTCTGCTCAAAGAGCATCAAGGCTTCCGAGCAGGTGCTCAGCCTCGTGGCCCAGTTTCAGAAGAACAGCAAGCTCTAGACGGGCCCTCGAGCGGACGTCCCTGACTCAGGACAGGATCGTTTTCCGGACGGGTCGGGGGTGGGGGGTTATGTATCCAAAGAGGCTTGTTTAGTAAAGCAGAGTTAACACGTGCTCTCTTGCCCGGAGCAGAGGCCGCACCGGAAGGCCGTGTCCTACCTCCCATCGCGAGAGAGTGAGGCGCCTGGCGCCAGATGGTGGTGCAGGGGGACGCGCACCGGGTGGGGCCGTCGTGCTGTTCCCAGGAGAGCGGCCTGGCCCCCTGCCAGAGCGGGCGGGTGGCACCCCCACCTTTAGAAAGCTCTAGAGCCTCTGCTGGCCATGGCCCCAGGGTGCACCGGTCGGCCTCACAAGGACCTCGGCGGGTGGCCCGGGTGAGACAGATGTCCCTTCAAGCTTAGAGCGTAAATCAGCCACGGTTGTCTTAGCCATTTCTCTCCACTCGCTCCCAAGGGACGGAGGGCCGTGCTGCCTTTCGCTCAAATTTCGGGGATCCTGAACGTACGCAGGTGTTCATGACTGCACGCCATTCGCCACGATTGTCGAGCACACAAGGCCTTGTCGCTCAGGGCTCAAGGCGGATTGTGGGCTTTGAGAGTTCGGCACCGCAGGCTTCTCGTGAACCTCATAGCACGGAAGTTTCTTCCACGGAGCCTTAAACATGGTTATTGAAGTCGGCGTGGTGGTCACCTCCAAGAGTCGCACCCTCATGAGCTGGGCATGTGTGGGGGTCCCGTGAGGAGGGAGGGGCAGGTCTGGGGTTGTGGGAGCAGTGGGGGTGTCCGAGGGCGTGTCCTCACTCCTGCATGCGGGTCCCCCGGCCTTCCAGGCCCCTCATCTTCCAGACCCGACCCCAGGCCCTCTGCGTCACCCGCATGGGCTGTGGCTCAATCACGAACACCGAGCCGGTGGCCGCCACTAGAAGTCTCTCTCTCTCTCTGGGTCCTGGGGGCTGCGTTCCGGGGCTGACCCTCTTGGCCCCGAGCTCACCTAGTGCGTGAGTCTGGAGCACCACTCAGGCCCAGGGCCCTTGCCCTCCAGGGCCTTGGGGAGAGTCCATGCGTGAGCCGCTTCTGTGTGGTGGGCGCGCCCGTGGCCCCATTCCTACCCCCCACGCTTCACACCCTCTCAAGTTATTTAGCCTCCTTTTGCGGAACTTTCCAGACCAAATACACAGAAGCGGACAGGGTAGCCTATTGAGGCCGTGTGCCCAGCCCCCAGCCCCTGCCATACCCAGGGGTTTTTCTCCGTCCCCCCTCGTGCCCTGACCCCTGACCCCTGGCCAGTGCTGTGTAAGACGGGCCGGCTGCCGGGTGGGAAGGCATGGATGGTGCTGTGGTCTGAATGTTGTACCTCCCCCCCAAATTCAAATTTGAACCCTAACCCCCAAAGGTGACACTATTAGGAGGTGGGGACTTAGGGGGTGATTAGGACATAAAGGTGGGGCCCTTGTGTGCGGATTAGTGCCTCTAACAAGAGGCCCCACAGAGTCCCCGCCCTTTCCACCATGTGGGGTTACATGGGGGGGTGGCCCACCCCCAGCCGTGCCAGCCCTGTGACCTTGGGTCTCCAGCCTCCGCAGGGTTGGTGACGCTTTGTTTCAGCAGCCCGGACAGCCTGCCGGGGTGGGAATGGGGGTGGCTGGGTGCCCTGTCTCCAGGGGTCACAGTCCAAATCCCCGAAGCGGGGAGCCGGGCTGCCCCGTCGCGCTGCACTGAGCCGACGCTGTGCTCACACCCTGTGTGCCGCAGGACCCCCACTGTGCATCCCCTCCCCCCACAGCCCCCAGAAGGCAGAGGCCGCCGAAAGGGCCGAGCTCCCTGCACCCTGGGACGGACGACCAGACTGTCCAGGCGTACGTACCCTCTCCTCTACAAAATGGTGTCCCCGCGGTGGGCTTGGGGGGCGGCAGCAGGTTTCCGGATCCTGGCGTCGTGAACTTCCATCCCGCGGGTCACTGCCCAGCGCCCAGAGGCGTCATGGGTGTAGGTGCTTCTCCCGGACCTGGGCTCCAGCCCACTTGCTCTCAGGGAACCCTGGGCATCCACTTGGACCACAGTGTCGTCCTCTGTGAAGTGCCCACAGAGGGGCTCAGTAAGTGACTGCCAGGTTCAGGCCTGAAGCTGTTCTCTGTTCCCCGTCTGACGGGAGCCTCTGCTCCCCTCCCCCTGAAACGGTGGTCTGAGCTCCAGTACCTTTGTCTCCCTGCTTTGGGGTCTGTGCTTCAGAAACACCCCTCGTCTCTCCATCCCTCCCACAAGGGTTTTGCCGCAGGCTGAGTCCTGGGGTCTGCCGGAGATCGGATTAATTCTGACTCGCGGGTGCCAGTGCACTTGGGACCGACCTGTTCTGAAGCGCAGTGCGTGGCCTAGCGGTCGGAGCCACCTGGCCTCACTCTGCCTCAGTCTCCCCGTCTGTACACGCGGGAACCAGCACACAGTTACATCAGGGCTGCCGAGAAGCCCCGAGGAGGGGCCACCGTCGTGTTCACCTGGGTATAGGTTCCGGATCCTGTCACCCTTATTTGGAAACTAGAGTGGCGGTTTTCTGGCTTCTGTTGACCATTTCTAGAGGTGACCAACAGGCGTAATTTGTTCCCCGGGGAAGAAGAGGCGGGAGGACTTCCTAGGCCCGGAGTCACTGATGCCTGCTTGCTCTTTCTCCCCCTCTCCGCCATCCCTCCCTCTCCGTCGCCCGTCTCCCCTTCTCCCTGCCCTTCCTCCCTCTGTCCTCTCTCAGGGCTGGACCTCCACCGTCATCCCACCAAGAGCCATGAAGGGCGTGCGCAGCTCTGCCCTCCCTCGGGCATCCGGGGCATCACACCCCAGCAAGGGGGTGGGCCTTCTCCTTACTCTGTGCGCCTTGAAAGGGGGGACTCTCAGAACGTTGTTGCAAGGATCAGCTCCTTCTGGGCTTTGCTTGAAATTAAGCGTAAGGCGTACTTAAGATTTAAATGGAGGGGACGTCTCTCAGATTTCTAACTGGATTCTAAAGCACTCGGAATAGCAAGTCCATTTTGATCTATTAGAACAGACAGTGGCCCCATGGCCTCCATTCACCAGACCGTTTCCACATTATTTGCAATTTAGCAAAATCGATGGAGGGGATCCCAGGTCTGTTTTCTGCCTCTGTTTTTTGTTTCCAAATGTATTTGCATGTCTCCCCTCGCTAATTTCTGAGCATCCAGAAAAGCAGCGAGAAATAGCGTTTATCTCTGCCCCCAGGCCCCATGGTCTCCTCACCTCCCAGCCTTGACGCCTGAGGGAGAGTCTCTCGTTTACAGATAAGGAAACTGAGGCTCCGAGGCTCCGGGAGGGCAGAGCAGCTGGTGAGGGAGGAGCGAGCGGGAGGCCTGGGGCCTGGCCAGGGCCAGTCTGCTCTCCCACGGTGGTGCCGACCCGCCTCCGGGGACCAGCTACAGAGAGGAGGCGCCCAGCCACCCAGCAGGAGTGAACAGGGACAGTCGGAAGGCAGGGCAGGCGAGGCGACCAAGGGCAAGCAACGTCGGGACACTGAGGCTCTGGCAAAGGGGGACGGTCCCGGGCGGGACTCTCCCACGCTGTAAATCATTGACGTGATTCACTTTTTTTTTTTTTTTGCTTTGTTTCGTTAGCGATCTATCCCAGCTGCAAACCAGCAGGTAAGGCTGGTGCTGCCGCGGGCCTGCCCCCCGGGGGGTCCCGAGGGGCTGGGCGAATCGGAAGCATAGCTCCGGGCTGCGTTTGCCAGCACTGTTGCTGAGCAAGAGAAGCAATAACTCAGGAGATGAATGTACTCGGGTGCCCGCAGCGCGGGGCCGGGAGACGGGAGGCTCAAGCCGAAACAACCCACCGCTCCGCCCGCAGGACGGACAGGGAGAGTCTTGCAGGAAGAGGTTTGGGGGGTGGGTTTGTGCAGAACAGGCAAGGAGCGTGGTCAGGGGCGGGGGCCGTGTCCGCTCAGCGCTGAGTGGTCCAGGGCAGGGAAGGGGGCGTGTGGGGTGTGATCGTCCAGACCTTCTGTCTCTATCGGGGCTTTTCAGGCCTGGGGATTGGAGCCTGCTGATCGGAATGTTCCAGTCATTGCAAAACGCTGTCGATGCCCCCGGGAAAGCGCGATGGGAAATCTGAGCGGCGGGTTTCAGTTAGAGCAGGAGCTGAGAGGTCTCCTCTCTTTCTGGGCTTGACGCCGGAGTCCATGGGGGAACTGCAGCGCCCGCTGACGCCCCTGCGCGGCAGGGCCGGATGCCCAGTGCCAGCCAGCTCTGGGCAGACGCAGCAGGGGCTCAGAAGCCGCAAGCAGAGGGAGAGCCGCCCGCACACAGTGGAGTGTGTGGACCTGCCAACCCCGGAGAGGCCTGCCTGCCGCCCAGGGCCCCGCCTCCCCTCCTGCCCCTGCTCGGCCGGTCCCGCTGGTCCTGGAGGCCCGCCTCGGCCGCAGACGCCGCCTCCCTGGGTCACTGGTCACCCCCGGCTCCCTGGCCAGGGCAGGTCGGTGACGGCCCAGCTTGGAGACAGGAAACCACGTCCCCCTGGAGGCCCGCCCTCTCTCTGGCGCCCTCTGGCGGCTGCTCTTCAGAACAGTGAGCCGCCAAAAGGCTAGAGGCGTTCCTGGCAGGAGGGAGGAGGGGGGAGCCTAGTAGAGGCTGGGACAGAGGCCGAAAGCCCCAGGTCTTTCTGTGGTGCCTGCGCATAGTAGGGCTCAGTACGTACCTCCCACCTTCCCGCTGCTGCTTGCTGGACGGCTCGTGCTGCGTGCTGGACGGCTCGTGCTGCGTGCATGGTTCAGCCCTGCCTGGTAACTGTGTGTGTGTGTGTGTGTGTGTGTGTGTGTGTGTGTGTGTGTGTGTGTGTGTGTGTACAGCCCAGCGCTCCAGGCGCAAGCTCTCCCGCACGTCTCTGCCTGGTAACTGTGTGTGTGTGTGTGTGTGTGTGTGTGTGTGTGTACAGCCCAGCGCTCCAGGCGCAAGCTCTCCCGCACGTCTCTGCCTGGTAACTGTGTGTGTGTGTGTGTGTGTGTGTATGTGTGTGTGTGGACAGCCCAGCGCTCCAGGCGCAAGCTCTCCCGCACGTCTCTGCCCTACTGCAGACTCCGCGTGGCCACGGCTGCACGCGGGCCCTCCCCCACCCCTTCCCTGTGAGGCCGCCCCCAGCCATCCAGCCCGTAACCCAGCCCGGACGGTGCAGTCCCCAGGCTCGCCCACATCCCGCCTGCACCATCTTCCTGCCTCATCTCCTGCAGGAGTAGCCTCCCCGCTGGCCTGCGTCTATGCAGGACCCTCCCAGGTCTCCCTCCACCTCAGCACCCAGCTACCATTTTGAAAGGCAAATCAGACCTGTCCTCCTACCCCCCCACGTCCCCCCTCCTCCTCCCTCCTCCTCCCCCTCCTCTCCTTCTCTCTCTCACACACGCAGTCTTCCCAGAGCTGCCCCGAGCCCTCCCGTCTGCACCTCCTCTCAGTGCCCGGAACTCCACACGCTCCCTGTGCCCAGAGCATGAAGTTCCCTCGGCCTGAAAGGTCCTCCCTGTCCAGTGCTCCTCTCTCAGGAAGTGTCCCTGACTCCCCGACAGGCTGTCCTCACATCGGGGACCTGTCCCTTCTGGTAGCCTTCTCAGCGAGGCACGTTTGTGTGTGTGTGTGTGTGTGTGTGTGTGTGTGTCCCTAGATACAGGCTCCCTGAGGGCCGGGGTCCTGCTTGGTTCTTCCACCAGCACGGGCTGGACTACAGGGCACACGGGACGCAGGGCCGCCTCCCGTCCAGACACCTGGAGAGGGACGCCTGGCCTTGACTGCACTCCTCACCCTGCTGTGCTCCTGGCTGCTCCTGGCCCGAAGCCTCTCCTCTCCGTAGAGACCAGAGACCGGGTCTTTCCGGCCTGCCTTGGCCCTGGGCCCTGGCTCTCCCCACACCATCCTGCCCTGGGGCACCGTGTCGGACCAGGACACGCCCTCCTTCCCAGATCCAAATCCACTTCCTGCCCAGGGGCCATGACCCCAGCCGCCCCGCGGGAGCGCCCTTCCCTGCGGGCGCAATCAGGGCCTTGGCTTGCGTGTTGTGGAGCCCCTGCGGCCGGCTGTGGAGGAGGACCCCTGTCCCCGTTTCACAGCTGAGGACACCGAGGCCAGAGGTGGGGGCTGAGGGGCCTGCTCGTCCAGCAGCCGTGCCACCTGCCACGTCTTTAAACACAAGGAGATTCAAAAGACAATTCTCTTCCATAGTCCCACCCCTCCCAAGCCAGACGATGTCCCCAAGTCCCACCACCTGGCTGCACCTGGGTGCCGATGTCACCTCCCGGGGCTGCGTGAGGGGCTGGACCAAAGGAGCTCGTCTGGGGCCCCGCTCAGTGCCTGCTGCACAGCAGGCGCTTGAGATGTGGTGGCTCCTTGGATGGTGTCAGGCCGTGGCTGGAGAGGCAAGGAGCCGTGAGTCCCCGTTCTGCCCCAGGCCACTGTCACTCGGGGGTCAGAGATGGTCCAGTGCTAAAAATGCTGCGCCTCCTGCAGCAGGGTCTGAATCAGCCGATCCAGGGCGCCGCCACTCGCCGCTAGATGGCGGTGTTGCCTCTTCCTTCCTTTCTGGGGCTTGGGCCCCGGCTGTCCCTTCTCCCCTGGTGACCACCGCCCTGGCCTTAAACCTGCCCCAGGCCTCTCAGGGGCCTGCGGGGCCTGCTCCGCGGGCCACACTCGGTCCCGGGCGGCCCCAGCCTGCTGCTCCCGGTTTCCCCAAGCCGCCCGCCCCCCCCCCCCCACCGCGAGGTCTCTGGCCCCGAGGCGGAATCGGAGGTCATTTACCCTCCAGGAGGAGGATGGGGCCATTTGTCCCAGAGGACCGCCCCTCCTGTCCCTCAGGACCGAGGACGCGGCTTTTTGGTTCAGACAAGGAGCCCACATCACAAACCTGCTACACTTAGGACCCGCGGCCCCAAACTGCAGTCATTTGGTGACCGTCGTGATTTTATATCCTTGTCATCAGTAAAAACTCACGATTTCCCGTCAACAAGTACAAGTTGAGAACACAAATAATAACGATAAAAACAAAACGGTGTTCCTCAGTCCTGGTTAGATCGCTGCCTCCCCTCTCTCCCTCCCCTCTCAAGGAAGAGACGAGGAAGCGTCAGGAAGGATTGCAGGTAGACTAGGCACCGAGCAGACTTACCGGCGTGCTCCCCGAGGACTCTCAGAGCCCCCAAAAGACTTCCAGAAGAACACAAATCAGGAAAGGACTCCATGAGACCACTGCTCTGTCCTCACGGGCCCACAGTGCCCAGCTCTCCCTTCGGGAAACGTATTTCCGGACACACAAAGTGAATGTTTCCGTCGGGGGCTCATTGAAGGTAGGTTCTCCAGAGGTGTCCGGGAGGTATGAGGGCCAGAGCGCCAGCCACAGGCAGGGAGGCCCCGGGGCCACGCGTCCTGGCCCGTGGAACTGCCCTCCGCGGCCAGGAAGTGGGCAGCTCCCCCGTTCGACCCGGGGACCCCTGGCGCAGTGAGGCTGGCAGACCGTCCGGGCTCTCTGCACCTTCCGGGGCTCCGCAGATCCTTGATTAAACTCTTTCTTAAAAACCAAAGTTCCAACTACTTCACTGCCGCTAAACCAGCCTGTTCAGCAATGGGACGCATCGGACCTTAGCGCACTGGAGCCCCCAACCTGCGCGCCCGTGGGACAGGGGACTTGGGGCTTTGCCAGGCCCTCAGCTTTCCCCAAGTCCTCTGAGTTGAAGTGCACCCCGAAGAACGGGCTAAAACTGGTCATTTGCAGCCTCTAACCTGCGCAACTCAGCTCTCTCTCAGTTCTGTGCAGCCACAGAAAGGGGCCGGCTTCTCGAAACAAACAGCCGCCGTCCCAAGCCCCTCGTTCCCAGTTTTTGCGATTCTCAGATCAGCCTTGTGGCTACAAATGAAGATTTTACCCCGAGACCTCAGGATCATGAAGCCAGCACCCTCCAGTGAAGCAGCCGGTGGCTAAACTCCTGAAGAGAAGGAAGAGGTGCCGGAAACAGCAGTAGCGGGCAGCGCCGGCCTCAGCCCCGGCCAGGGGGGCCCGAGCAGCCCGCGCTTTGGAGGCCCTCGCGTCTGGCAAACCCATGAGAGGGCTATCAGCCAGCACGTGGCGCCTCAGTCCCTCCCAACTAAACCTCACTCCTGTACTCACACCAGCCGAGACCAGAGAACCGGTCCACGCCTCTTGCTGTGTCCTTGAATCAAAAAGCCACTGTGCACACGGCCGTGCTGCTCCGGATACGGATGCTGCTAGACGGGAGAGGGACGCTTGGGTGTCTGCAGAGATCGGGTGAGGGGGAGACACATTCTCTCCGTCTTTCCCTCCCGCTAGCGGGAGCCGGGGAGATTCTGGAAGGACCAAGTGCTGGTTCCGTTTGTGAGCCACACACCCCATCTGGACATGGCGCACGGGACCCCCAGACGTGACTGCGTTCAGGCATCGTTACATCCGTGACCCCCACGCACACGCAAACCATGCTTCCCACAGGTGCCTTTTGCCATTTTGTCACTGCCGAGGACCGCTTGTGACCACAGAGCCCGGGACATAGCTTTATTCGGACCCAGTTACGGACGTGTCTTGACATCATCCCAGATGAGCTGTGCCCGTTACCGAATTTACGCTAAGTGAACGCATCCATTTTAATTTATAAAACAGATGGAAAGGACTAAAGTAATTCTTTTCCGTTGAAATTTCTCTTACTGGCATTCCAAAGGAGACTTTTTGTGTGTTTTAAAAGCCTCTGTGGATGCAGGGGGCGGAAACGTTTGGAAACGATGGACGAAATGATTCGCGGGCCCCCCCCACCCCGCCCCTGAAGACAGGCCTGGACTCGGGATGGGACAGGCCTTCTCCGTCTGCCCGTCCGCTCTCTCTGCTGCCCGTGGGCCGGCTCCTCCTGGGTTCTACTGGCCCCAGTGCCTCCTTTGCAGATGAGCTGTGGTCTCGCTTCTCGTTTTGCAGCTCCTTCCAGAAAGCTCTGGTAAACACCTGCTCCACCCAGGGCCCAGAGGGCTACCTATTGGAGAGGCCCAGGATGCCCTCAGGCCTGGGGTCCTGGGTCCGCTCCCGCACCACACGTGGGGAGACCGGCTCTTCCCCAGGCTCCGACCTTGGCTCCAGGCCACGCCCTGAGCAGGGCCGCCGGCTATGGCGCTGGGCTGACCATGGCGGTACCCGCCCCCAGACCAGAGCAGCTGCAGGGCCTCTGACCCGGCTCCCTCTTGCCTGGGGCTGGGGCTCCCCCCTACTGACCCCCGGGGCAGGACTTTGTGATGCGACAAACAGGCCAGCCTGTCCCTCACTCTCCTGTTGCTACATCCAAGCTGAGGGGAGGGGAGCCCGGAGGAAGACCAGCTCTACTGCCCCTCCCCAGCGGCACCGGCCACCTGTCACCCTGCAGCACCCAGCCTGTTCGTCACCAGGTAGGGAGGGGGCCTTCTCCAGCGAGGCCATGGGTATAGGGGTGGGGGCCTAGCCGGGCCAGAGAGGAGGAGGAGGGTCCAGACAGGTAGACTCCCCGAGTCCTGGAGAAAGTATGTGGGCTGTAGAGTCAGCCTGGGCGAAGCCCAGCACCTGCTTTCGTGTGGTCTCAGAAAGCGCTGTGACCCCTGGGCCTCAGTGTCCCCAGCAGTAAAGTGGGCGAACTCTGGTCCCTCCCACACAGAGCTGCTGGGAGTGTGTGGAGCTCCTTTGCAAGAGTCCCTAGCACATACCCGCACACACGTGTGGAAGGTGCTCGAAACAGGGCATCGACTGTCATCAGGCCCCATCACAGCTGGGCGCAGGGGCTCTTCTCGGGGCGCCGACCCCTCCCGGCCCCACACCCTTCTCAGGAGAGGCCCTCCCCAGCCCCCTCCACCAGCCGAGCTGGGGCCAGGGAGAGCGGGCCGCCAGGGACAGTCCACTCCTCGGGCCTCTGTCCTGGGTCTTGGCCCCTCACCTTGGCTCTGTGTCGGGCTGACCAAGACAGGCCTTTGGGGCCCTGACCCAGAGCCTCTGAAACGAGGCCAGAGCCTCACACATGGTAGGAAGTGCTCCCCTGAGGCCGCATAGCCCATGTGCGAGCCTCCGATCCGCAGAGGGACCACAGGCCCTGCAGGGACAGAGTAGGCGCCCACCCGGCCTCCCCACCCACCCACAGCCAGGGACGCCGCGGCCTCCCTGGGCCCCTGACCTGCGTTTCTGTGTCCAGCTCACCCCTTTCAAGCCTTGGCCAGGGCACTGCCCCCACTTCCCGCAGGAAGGGCGGGCTGCACTTGGAACCCGGCTCTCTCCGGATCCTTCCCCACAACTCCTGGCCGCCCATGAGAACCCTGGGCCCCAGCTCCCTCCGGAGACCCAGGCTCTGGCCTGGCCCCATGCTGACTGGGGGCACCCAGGCCTCAGGCAGCCCCGGTCCAGTCCGGGGCCCTGCTCTAGCCCGGCTCTTGGCCTCCGCTCCCCTGAGCCCCGGGCCCCCAGCCTCTGCTCCCTCGTCTGTAAAATCCTGTAACTGCAGCTCCCTGGTGGGGAGGCCAGGGCGCCTTGTGACGTCATACAGGTGAAGTGCCGAGCGGGGTGAGGGGTCTGTAAACGGTGCCCCCCTTCCCATCCCTGGCCCTGGGCGTTGCCCCACCCAGCTCTCTGGGGAGCAGCGTGCCTCCGTGTTCACTCATGCCAGGGTCCCCCGCCCGTGATGGTGAGAACGTGCTCCTGAGCAGCAGAAACGGCCTCCGAGGTTGGCAAGGCGCTGGGGGCTCTGAGGCAGCGGCCAAGGGCAGATAAGGCTGAGCAGAGCCAGGCCACTCCTCACATGCTCCCTGGGCCCCCAGCCTCTGGCAACTCCACCTCGGGTAGACAGGAAGCTGAGGATGTGCTCCCAGAGGACCGAGGTGCTGACCGCCACCCCCCCACCGAGCCACCTCCCCTGCCCCCGCCGCTGCCCCCCCCCCCCACCCTGGACTGGGAGCAGGTGGGTAGCCGGGCGGGAACCTGAAGCTTGGGAGGAGAAAAGTGGTCCTGAACCAAATCGTCTTTGGGTCTGACATGAGTGCGCCTGGGGTCCCTGCTGTGCGAGCCTCCAGGGCTGTGGTGACGGGACTCCATAGCATCAGAAACCTCTCCCCGTTCCGGAGGTGTGAGCGTGGGAGGTGTGAGCTCTCCAGAGGACCTGGGGGATGGCCCTCCTGCCTGGCCCACCTCCGGGGGCTCCAGGCGTCCCTGGCTTCCAGTCCCCTTCTCTCTCATAAGGACCCTTGGCATTAGATTTAGGGCCCGTGCGAAATTGGTGACGGTCTAAACTCAAGATCCTGGATTGATCATATCTGCGAAGATCCTTTTCCCAAATGCGGTCGCATGCCCAGGTTCCTGGGGTTAGGTCGTGAGTGTGTCTTTCGGGGAGCCACCCTTCAGCCCCCTGCCCCCGTCGCCCCTCTGTCCCAGACGTGATGCGGTGCCCGAGCACCACCTTGGGGCCAGCGTGGGGCCCTGCGCGATCACGGCCCACGTGGGTCAGCTTGCGCTCTCGACCTCATTCCAGGGCTCCCCGAGCACTTGCCAGTAGATGACGCAGAGCAGACACCCAGGTATCTGCCACAGAAAGTCCAGTCCCTCGGAGAGCGCCCAGGCCGGCCCCTCGGTCACCGATGAGAAATCCCAGGCGCAGGCTTGGCTTTCTCGCTCCCCTGCTCACGGTGAACGCCAGCCCTGCGGCCACTACCACGGAGGCTCCCTGGTGTCAGCCGCTCTAGCCTGGCCCCTTCAGGCCTCCTCCTCCTCCTGAAGTCCCCACAGCCCCCTGCCTCCCCCCCAAGTCTCCCCCTCTCTGCTCCGTGCGCCCTGAGCCCCTCGGGGTTCAGCCCGCGCGCCCCGCCCCCGCTCCCGCTGTGATGCCTTCGGCCTTGCCTTCTACCCTTGCGGAAAACCTCCCCGTGCCCATCCCCTCCCGCATCATCTGCTTCACGTTTGCCATTTGCTGGCTCGCTGCCCCCTCCTCTGATTGCCGAGCTCCGCCAGGAACACCCGCAAGCTCTGTCCCCCGCGTCCCTGGCCCTTGGCCACCGGAGCGCAGCCCCGCTCGGGCTGAATGAATGGGATGTCACGTGCCCCGGTTCCGTGGCCAGACAGCCAGCAGCTCCAGCCCCCTGGCCCCCACCGCGGGGAGAGCCACGTGCCTGCGCCCCCGGATCCCGGGGCCTGAAGGCGCCGTCTAGGAGCTGACCCCTCTGACGCCGTGTCTGCAGGGACGGAAAGGTCAGTCAGGAGGCCGGAGCCCTGGGCAGTGCGTCCTGGCGGCCTCTTGCTTAAGGAGCACCCACGGGCGCAGCTTACCCCACGGTACTGACTGAGCGCCTGCTGTGTGCAGGGAACAGGGAACCCACCAGGGAACAGGGCCGAGAACACCTGCCCTCTGGGGACTTGCATCCCAGGGTGGGGACCCAGACAGACAAATGAACAAGTAGGTCAGCGTGTGGTGCGTGCGGTGGGGGGCGGGGCGGGGTGGAGAACCAGCCGGGGAGGGAGCGTCTGTCTCGGCCGGGCCGCGCTGGTCTCACATGAGTGGACTGAGGGAACGAGCCACAGGGGCGTCTGAGGAAGAGCGTCCTCGGCCCAGGGAGGAGCAGGTGCAGGGGCCCAGCGGAGGGAGGGAGGGGCCCAGGAGGGAGAGAGGTGGGAGGGCAGGTCACCCAGGACTGGCACAGCCCCGCTGGTGACGGGGAAGCCTTCCGAGGCCAGGCAGCCGTCGGCCTTGTGCAGTGTGTGCACGGTGGGCCGTGGTCGGAGCAGCACCGGGTGCCAGGTGCCCCGCTCAGCGGGGAGGCCGTGCAGACGCCCGGGGTGGAGGGACGAGGGGTCAGACTCCAGCTGTGCCTGCAGGGAGCGTTGATGGGCTCTGCGGAAGCCCGGGTGTGAGCGAACGAGGAGTCAGGGTTGACTCAGAGCCAGGATTCCGGGGAGAGGGAGGGCTGTGCGGGTGGGGAGGAGCCCGGCCCACAGGAGCCGAGGTCAGGGAGGTCCGGCCTCCCAGCCTCCCCCCTTCCCCATGAGGCTGCACCTCCCCTCTGCAGTCCCTGCCAGAGCCCGAGGATGGCGCAGGAGGGCGCTCCAGCTCCTCCCCGGGGCGCACGCAGCCCGCAGCGGCGGCCAGACACGCCCGATCCTCTTTCCAGGGATGTGGTCACAGTGTTAGAGACACAGAAGCTCCCAATTAGACGCCGGGACAGGGTCCAGCAGCCCTGGGCCTCTGTCAGGGGCAGGCTCTTCCGGATCGGCCGGGGGGGGGGGGGCGGGGGTGAGGGGTGTGCAGGCAGAAGTGGGAGGAGGCAGGCAGAATGCAGAAGGAGCCCATGAGGGGTGGGGGGAGAGGATTTCTGCAGAGCTCACACAAGCCAGGCTCCGTTCTCCATATTCTGTGCCGTTCCCGGTCCTGTGTGGTGGTAGCTATTTTTAACCCCATTTTGCCCATGAGGAAACTGAGGCCCAGAGCCGTTAAGCCGCTTGCCCCAGCTCACGCCGTTGGGAAGCAGCCCCTGAGGCACATTCCCACCACACTGGCCTGTGTGGCCAGCCTCTGCCCACCTCTCCAGCATCCCCGGGCCCACCCCCAGAGGCCAGTACCCCCAGTCCCAGGGCTGCCCTCACACACACCAAACCGTCCAGCCCCAGGGCCTTTGCCCGTGCTGTTCTCTACCTGCAATGCTCTTCCTGTGGTTGGCTCTCCAGTTGTTCTTCTGGTCTCAGGGGAAATGTCACTTTTTCAGAAACACTTCCTAACCCCCCACCTACCCCCCCAAACCCAGGTCTCTTCTTGCTCCTCTGGTACCTGGTCCGTTCAGCAGAACCATCCCGGGCTGGGAATACAACAGTGAGCACAGAGCAAGGCCCTCCGTGTGCCCTCACCCAGGGGACAGAGCGCGGCCGCCAGCCTCCGCCCGCAGGGGTGTCCTGGCCCCTCCCTCCCCCCCACCTCTGGGGCACACGTGAACTCCTTGAGCCGTGCCTCGAGCTAGCTGGTCCCCCCCACCCCCACATGACCCTGGGGACTCACTGGTCAGGCTGGAAGAATCGGCCCCGGCTGCCGTCTCAGCCCCCACCCCTGCCACCAACATCTGCACCCCGTCTCCTGGAGTGGGCGCCTCGCAGGGCGGTGGAGACACCAGAGTGGCTTCACGGACGAGCAGATGTGGCCCGTGTGTGCCCTGCGCCTGTGTCCCCGGCTCCGCGGGGCACCTGCCGCGTCTGTCTGTCTGAGCAGGACTAGGGTGAACCCCTTAAGACCCGATCGTGAACCTTCCCACCATCCGGCTTCCTCTCTTCTGGACGTTTTCCCGCCATCAGCTGTTTCTGCTAAGAGGCGGGGCTCAGAACCAAGTACCGTTGATCACGGCCCAATCTAGCGGGACCTTCACCTCCATGCTCTATGGACGATGCCCCTATTGATGTGACCCCCGGGTTGCGGCCCTGCCCCTCCCGCCAACCCCAGCTCTGGAGCACTGGGCCTCTCAAGTCCGGCTGCATGTGGGGAGCACTCCCAGCGCCCGGGCCCCCCCCCCTCATCAACTCAGTCGGCATCCCTGGAGACGGCTCGGTGACGGCAGTGGGCGACCAGGCTGGGAGGGGGAAGGGCTGGTGCCCCGGGCTCTGTACTTGACCCACTGAATCCCTGGTCCCCAGGTCCTGAAGTCCTTCACTCAGGCAGCCGTCTAACCCCTGGTTCCCAAAGTGTGTTCCAGGGAACTCCAGTTCTGCAAAATGGCCCATGAAGAATGGGCATGTGGCCAGTGAGCGTGAGAAATGCCACTACTCGAAGGCCACCCCTGCACAGGTCATCAGATGAGTCGCAGGGGAAGGCAGAGCCCCCTGAAATAATCCAGCATCCCGTAGAACTACCCAGAAGGCTGTCCCAGCAGCGTTCAGGTCTTTGTCCACAAACGTTGCTGCATGCCCTGAGCCAGGCGCCGGGCCACGGGGCGCGCGTTCCCCTCGGTGTGGCTGCACACGCCGCCCCGCGCCCCAGCTCTCGAGCTCTCTTTCTCAGGTGGGCACCGAGCTGAGCAGAGTAGGGGTGAGGGAGGCGGGGACCAGGGAGAAGGCCCCACTGCTCCTTCTTGGAGCCACTGGCTTCCTGCCCCCGTGGGGCCATGCGTGGAAACGGTACAATTCTCAGAACGTGCAAATGGGTTTGGAGGGGGCTGTCAGTCCGCAGCCACCCAGCTGCCCCCCCCCAACCCGGGAGAGGGCCGCCGCGTCCTTCCCGCACCCCTGCTCCTCTCCGCCCACCTCCGCGCTCCTCTCCCCTCTCCTGGAACCCTGTTTTCACCTGCCGTCACAGGGCAGCTTTCATGTCGCTCCATAAAGAACAGCTGCAAAACACTCCATTGGAAGAATGTGCCAGAGCCTATTTAACGAGTCTCTTAATGACTGGCACTTGGGTTGCGTCCCGTTTTTCCGGCTCTTCTCAACAATGCTGTAATGAATAACTTTAGACAGACATCATTTCGGATGGGTGCAAGTCTGCCTCTAAGACAAATACCTCACAAGGGGTCGGTGAGTCCACAGCCACGTGCACGGTTCTCGCAACAGACATGGCCAGATTGCCTCCCAAGCGTCCGTTCCAGCTGCTGCGCCCACCCGCGGTGCCTGGGGGATGCGGCCGCTGTTACAGAGCACCCTTCTGTCCATGCACCCGGTGGGGGGGGGGCATCTGGCTTCTGGGCTCGGAACTGTTTCTTCCAACGACCTTTCATGCAGCCGGTTGATAAGTAAAAGAAAGGGAGGTGGGCCGGGGCTCCAGCAGGGGTGAACACCTGCTATGTTGTCTCCCACCCCCAGGACGCCCTGCAGGGGGAGCAGGAAGGGAAAAGGAGGCATCAGGGTGCCGTGGGGACGGCACAGCAGGAAGCCACTTCTGTCCCCGGGCTGAAGGGTCAAGGGGAAAACGTGTCCCTGGACCTGAGTGAGGCCGGACCGGGGAGGGGCATCAGAGGAGGCTTCTCCAGGCAGGCACAACTCAGCAGGTGTCACCCGGCCAGTGGTCCCCAGACCCGCTGATGCCCACCTGCAGGGGCCGGCTGTTCAATTTCCAGGGGATTTCGTGAGCCGGTTGGTATAAACACACCCGTTGTTAAAAACTCAATTCAGTAAACTTACAATTAATGAATCCTCTTCAAAGCCAAGGTAATCCGTCCCCAGAACTCCTCGCTTCCTGTTGATTTGGCTGCAGTTTGCTACCAGCCATGGCCGGAGGTCTCTCCGCCCGCCCATCTGCACGGCGACGAAGCCCCCACGCGACTCTTCCCGACTCCGTGCGCAGGTGCACGGTAGCCTGAAATGGATTCCGATGGAAGTGTTTACACCACAGAAAGTGGCCAACACAGCAGATTAGGGCTTCTCACAGTGCCCCCCGCCACCAGGCTGGCACATGCCAGCCTCCACCACAACTCTGCCCTCTGGCCTCCGGCCCCTGACTCCCACTGATGAAGCCCAGCCAGAAGCCAGCTGGTCAGGGCACTGGGCTCCTGGGGCTCAGAGGGAAATCCAGAAGGTAGGGAACAGGTACGGAAGAAACCGACAGACAGCAGTTGGTATGCCAGGCCGCGGCTGTCAGGGTGACAGAGGACACCTTGTGACCCCTGTCCCCCTCCACATGGGGTGGACATCTGTGCAGGAGCTCAGCCCTCCTTGGCACTGGCCCAGGCAGCCAGCTGGGAACTGGGGACTTCTTTCCGTCAGGGAGACTCGGGCCGGCGCCCAGATTACGTATCAGATGACGTCAGACCCGAGGACCAAAACCCTTTGACGTTCCTTAAGATAACGATAGCATCTTCTTACGCAAAGAAAGTGATGTTCCTCTTCTGCTTGATTCGTCGCCAGCACGCTCACATGCCAAGGGTCAGCGGTCCTCAGGCTGAAGCTGCACCACCATCCCCGGAGGGCTTGTGGGAAGAGAGACTGCCAGCACCTCCCCCCGCCCCCGCCGTTCTGATCCACTGAATGTGACGTTTTGATATCATAGGAAATACATAATTTGGTCTTTACCCCAGGCTCGTGGCCAGAGCTCCTCAACCTTTGTGGTTTTCTGACTGATAAATGTGCTTGGAGCATCCTTGATTCTAATAGTTGATCTTTAACCCCAGTTCTGACACAGACGCTCTGGGGAGATCTTTCCTGGGTGGTGGGGACATCTTTTGTTCCAACGAGGTGACCCTGGGCGGCTCCGGGACAGCTTCAGGATGGGGCTGGTTGCTGAAAAGACCATGATTCAGCCCCACCCCTCATCCCCCCGGGAAGGGAGAGGGGCTGGAGACTGAGTTCATGGTCTTCCTGCCTGTGTGATCCCATGTCCATAAAAGTCCTTAAGGTATGCGGTTTGGAGGGTTTCCAGGTTGTGAATGTGTGTTTGTGCCGGGAGGTGACACACCCCCAGCTCCACAGGGATAGAGGCTCCTATGCTCAGGGCCCTCCCAGACCTTACCCTGTGTACCTCACCCTGTGTATCTCACCATGTGTATCTCCTAATCTGGCTGTTCACCCATTTTCCATGACAGCAGCCTTTGTAATAAATCAGTAACCGTAAGCAACGGTCTTCCTGGGTTCTGTGAGTCCCTCTAGCAAATTAGGGAACCTGGGGAGGGGCTCACGGGAACCTCTGACCGCAGCCAAGTCACAGTCGGGGAACCTGGGGACCCACCCCTTGCAATTGGCGTGTGTGGTCAGGACATCTGTGGGACACCCATCTGGCATGCGAGAACCGGTCTGTGTGGCTGGGGGTCCGAGAGTAAAGGAAAGAAAACAGTTTTTCTAGGGCTGCCTAGGGGGGCTCAGTCCGCTGAGTGTCCGGCTCTTGACTTCAGCTCAGGTCACAAGCTCATGGTTTGTGGGATCGAGCCCTGCATCAGGCTCTGTGCTGACAGCATGGAGCCTGCTTAGGATTCTCTGTCGTCTGTCTGTCTCTCTCTCTCTCTCAATCTCTCCCCTCTCCTGCCAAGATAAATAAATAAACATTTAGGAAAAAAACAAAGAAAACCGTTTTCCTGGACAGTGAGCCTGGGGTGGGGCCTGAGGGTGCACGTCCGGGGTGAGCTGATCACAAGGCTCCTGCCCCACAATCAGAGGGTCTCGCTGTTTTATCACGTCAAGCCCAGGCGTGGAGCCAGGTGGGCCAAGGGGACACCCGTGGGCCAGCGTCTGCATTGCCTGCAAAGAGGAGACCCCCCCAAGGCCCAGGAAACAGGGAGGCCTGCACAGAGCACTCAGGAGCCCTCCGCAGGGGAGGCCAGGGCAGTGCCACAGCCCAAGACGAGGGTTGCCCTCTCCGCTCGGGAGCCAGCGGTTGGCAGACGAAGTCCCCGTGGGCTGAGGACAGAGTGTGAAGTGGAAAGAGAAATGTCAGTGGCGAGAGGAAGATGGCGGCATAGGAACAAAGACGCTGGCCGCGGAGGCCGAGGGGTTCGGGCTCACGGGATCGTTCTCTCGGAGGAGGTGCCGGGAACAAGCCAAGGAAGGCAGAGACGAGAGAGAGCCTTCTGTGGGATTCCTCTTATAGCAAGTTCAAGAACAGGGAACACTGAGCTACGGGGACAGAAACCAGGCGGAGAGCTGGGCGTGTTCCGCAGTTTGACCAGGGCGGTGGTCACACGGGCAGACACGTCCGCAAACGTTCGTCAAGCTGCACACCTCAGCTGCGTGGGCTTTGCCGTGAGGGGGTTACACCTGCCTGCGTGTCCACCCGGACTCGGCCTCACCGATTCATTTCTGGCACGTTTACCGAGGCCGCCTGTGTGCGAGCCTGGAGAAAAAGCCACCCTCCGTGCCCCGACCGTACGGCCTCCCCACCACACGGCACAGCCTGAGCAACGGGGGCTTCCAAGAAGCAGGAGAGTGTGAGCCAAAGGCGCTGGCCAGGGCCTGCGGGACGTCAGCGGGTCGCCGAGATGCTCCAGTGAGATGGGAGAGGACCAGGAGGCTGTCCCCAGGAGGGCAGTGGAGGGACGTGTGCTCCAGGCAGAAAGGACAGTTCGTGCCTTCAGGAAACCGCGAGCCTTCGGGCTGGCTGCAGTGTGAGCTTCGGCGGTGGGAGAAAGCCAGAGTCATGGTCAGGGAGATGGGAAGCCCCTGGGGTGCTGCAGAGTCCGGGCTTTTCCCCCAAGGGCAGAGGCCATCTCCAAAAATGTCACATGCCGCCCGGGGTTGGGGCTGGTGGGGGCCAGCCCGGGGTCGGGGGTGGCTGCAGGGAGAAAGCCGTGTGTGCATCCGAACAGGCATGCACACTCCCCCTCCCTGTGACCCCGTGGTTCAGCTTTGCTCCAGATAACACGAAAGCAGATGTCCACACAAAGGCTCGGATGGGGACGGCCGAAGTAGAAAGCGGGAAGTAGCCAAGTGTCCGGGAAATGGATAAAGCAGCCGTGGTGTGTGCAGATGGTGCAACTCTCTGCCCAGTAACAATAAAGAGAGGGAGCCACTGACCCGCACGTCGATGCGAGAGAATCCCAGAGCCAAGAGTTTGAGCCAAACACCCAGCCACAAGAGACTACAGTCCATGAGATTCCACTGAGGCCCAGGCCCGAAGCAGGCAACACTGATGCGTGGGGACAGAAGTCAGGGAAGAGGCTGGCGGAGAGGCTCCCGGGGGTGGGGCGGGTTGCACCCCTTGACCCGGGTGGTGGTCACATAGGCAGCTCATCAGGACGCTTCAGTATATGCTGACTGTGTATAGGTGATAACTTTTGACTCATTTTACAAAATAAGGGTAATGCGGCTGGGCAGACGCCGCAGGGGGTCTGCGGGAGGGCAGGCCGAGGGATGTGAAGGCTAAGGGCATCATGGGACTTTGTCCCCCTTGCTCTGGACCCTTGGAAAAGAGGAAAGGCGGCACTCACATGCCCCGTGACCTTTCTCCCCATGGCAAGCCCCACCCGCTAACACCTTGACCTCTCCTCTTTGCCCCTCCCACCCCAGCACACACACACACACACACGCACGCACACGCACGCACACACACACACACACACACACACGGAGCATCCTGGAATCTGGCTGGTCCCGACTGGAGCTCCTTCCCAGGAACAGGAAGTGGCCATGGCCTTGATTCTTTCCTGGGACGGCTGTCACAGCGCCTGACCCATGGTTGCCCTCATCCTCTCCGCCACCTTTTCACACTGCAGGCCTGATCCCGTCACCCTCCTCTGAGGTCTCCCCTTTGCTCTTGGGGGAAAGACCAAAATCCCGCCATGGCCACCAAGCCTACACGATCTGGCTCCTGCGAGCCTCGGCCCGGCTCACTCAGACACATCACCCTTTCAGTTTCTCAAAAGTCTCTTTCCGGGGCACCTGGGTGGCTCAGTCGGTTAAGCGTCTGACTTCGGCTCAGGTCATGATCTCGCGGTTCGTGGGCTCAAGCCCCGCATCGGGCTCTGTGCTGACAGCTGAGAGCCTGGAGCCTGTTTCAGATTCTGTATCTCCCTCTTTCTCTCTGACCCTCCCCTGTTCATGCTGTTTCTCTCTCTCAGAAATAAATAAAACATTAAAAAAAAAAAAGTCTCTTTCCAACCTCAGGGCCTTTGCACCTGCTTCTGGCCTCACCTGCAAGGCTTTTGTTCTTAGCTGATTCTTACCCCCACCCTGTTCCCAGCCCAGCTGTCTGTCTTGGGCAGTTTTTCCTGACAGTGCCGAACAGGTCAATCTGTGACAGCGCACCTGTGGACTTAACCTCCCCACTGGGTCATCATCTCCTTGAGGCAAGATCTGTGTCTTTCCCCTCCATCGCATGCCCGCTTCTCAGCACAGCGCCAGCGCCCAGCGAGAAATTCCTGCCGACTGAGTCCCCCAAGGGCAGGGGGGCTTTGCACTCCCTCCCTAGAGGTCCCAGACCTTTCAAGGGGGAAGCAGCACTTGGTGGATTCCAAGGCACATTCCTGCTGTGTGACCCTTCCCCTCACCCCAACTTCCCCACCTGGGAGCTGGGGTGCCGGGCTCATGCCCAGGACACTCAGGCGAAGGGAACGTCTTGGCCCTCTGTGAGCCACAGAGGCCTCAGAGCGAGCAGGACGCAAGAGCAGAGGAAAATTTAGACCCAGGCGCGGAGTCCTCGGCAGCCAGAGGTGGCCACGCCCTTCCTTGCAGGGCCCGGTGAGGGGAGTGGGGCCGGGCGCAGCCTGGGGGCGTTTTGGTCTCCATGCCAGGGACTCCGGCAGTCAGGCCGCAACGCCTGGCGTCAGGAACTGTCCCAAGGTGAGGCTGCTTGGGGCCTCAGCTCGTGCGGTAGACGTGTCAGCAGGTCTCTTCAAGCCCAGACAGCCAGGCTGCTCCTCCGCCCCCAAGCAGGCCCCAAACACGCAGAGCGCCCTGCCCAGACCTGACTGCGCCCGCTGGCACCCCCAGCGCAGCAGAGGACGGGCCGCCGTGGGGCTCGGGTGGCGGGCTGCCCGGCGCGCTGGGGAGAAGTCCGCCCGAGGGGCCTGGGGCCTGTCGGGTCCTGCTGGACGCAGCCCCGTGAGCGAGGTGGGGCTCCTGGCTGCTCAGAGAGGCGCCTCTGTCCCAGCCACGTGCTCCCCCGGCCCGCACCCGGGGGGCCTGCGTTGCGCCGTCGGGCTGCGCCCTGAGACGTGCACATCGGGACCGATCCTCCTCTCCAGGGCTGCTGCTGCTGCTAGAGATGGTGGAGATGCTGGGGGTGACGTGCAGATGATGGTGAAGGCGGTGGTGATGATGGTGATGAAGATGAGGATGATGGGGGTGAAGGTGATTATGATGAAGGTGATGCAGGTGGTGAGGACCAACAGCTAGAAGCCAGCCGGGGTTCCGTTTGGTTTCATCTCAGGAGGGTATCGAAGGAGACTAAGTAGGTCTCATTTCCCCACCGACCGAAGCCGCTCACAGCGGCCCTGAGCCGTGCTCGGGGGATGAACTGGGCGACGGGGAAGGGAGGCCGCAGGGGGTGCTGCCGGCTCCAGCCCCCCCCACTGCCGTCCCTCAGTCTGATGAGAGTTACCGCCTCGGAGGGTGGCGGGAAATGCCAAGCACCCGCCTGGCGTCCGGTTAGGACGGACTGAGTATAGCTTCCGTCACGTTTGTGCCCACCCTCAGCTCGCCGCCCGTGGTGCCGCTCCTCCGCACCCCTCGCTCCCCTGGGCCCCCCTCACCCTCCCGTCCTCAAATAAGGCAGCCAGCTCCGACCCTGGGGCGCCCTGGGAGCACCTCCGTCCTGCACCCCCGGCCCTCCCCACCCCGTGCTCTGCGTGCGCCTCAGCTGACGTGCCAGCCACCTCTGCGGCGGGGCTGCCGGGACGCAGCCCTTGTCCCTCTGAAGCCCCTTCTCGTTTCTTCCCTCTGACTCTGGGCCCTTGGGCTGGAGCGCTGATTGGCCTGTTGTGTCGTCTGGCTCACGGGTCCGGGGGCCCCACGGTCATGCAGCGCTTCGGATGAAATGCAGGCTCCGGAGCTCGAGAGGCTCGCCCAGACCCGGAGGAAAGCGAGGCAGGGGCGTGGTGGGCGGAGCAGGGCACGCGTGGGGGCTCCTGCGGGGGCCGGCCTGCCTCTGAGGCCTCAGGGCAGTGGGGGGCCTGGAGGCCGTCCAGCAGGGCCGCGAACCCCCTCGCTTGCCAGGTGTAAGCTCGCAAGAGACTGCAGGCCTGTGGCCCTGGGGGGGTGGGGAGGGGACAGGGTCCGGAGCCCCGCCTCCCCCTCTTCCCAGGACTTGGTGCTGGGCGCTGCTCTGCAGAGAAACGTGCGGAATGCTCTTGCGGCTGTTCTGCCCTGTCCTGCCTCCGGGAGGGTCTGGTCACATGATGCTAAATTAAATCACGGAGGCCCTGACCCCACCTGCCCGAGAAGGCAAGGCCCCCAGAGTTTGTAAAACCCGATAACGGTGGCAAACAAGGCTTTTTTTTTTTTTTTTTTTAGTAGCACGTGGGCCAAATGTAACAAAGACAGTGATGCCCCCTGCTCCCCGGGGCCAAGGGGCAACAGCCACGGATGCCAGAGAGAGAACAGCTCAGGAGCCCCAGGGCTGCTTCCGGCCTCTCGCCCAGGACCACAAACCTAGGCTGGAAGGGGCTGCACGGAAGGGCCTGGAAGCCTGTTGGAAGGGCTGGCCGGACGTCCCCGGCAGCCCGGAGTCTGGGGGGCTTCCTTCCGCTGCAGGCCCACCTCCCAGCGTGCCAGCGGCCTGGGGCTTGCAGTTCAGCAGCAGGACCCTCAGAGGCAGGGATGAGCAGGCGGGGCCCCAGTTTTCCGAGAGATGAGTCGGTGCTGCAACTCCAGCCCCAGACCGCAGGTTGCTTACAGATTACCAGCCTGTAGAGCCTGTAGGGAGGGGACCCGCACCCCCAAGTGCGGTCAAGTCAGAGGACTGTCTGCAGGCACAGGAAGAGCCTTTGATGGAACTTCTCGTCCTTTCCTTCAGCAGCAGATCAAAACTTGGAGAGAATCACCCAGAAGCCTTGTGAAAATGCAGGCTGTGGGGCCGGGATGGGGGCCTGAGCCTCTGCCTTTCTTTTTTTTTTTTTTTTTTTGGTATGTTTTATTTATTTCTGAGAGAGAGAGAGAGAGAGAGACAGCGTGAGCAGGGGAGGGTCAGAGAGAGAGGGAGACACAGAATCTGAAACAGGCTCCAGGCTCTGAGCTGGCAGTCAGCACAGAGCCTGACGCGGGGCTTGAACCCACGAACCGTGAGATCATGACCTGAGCCGAAGTCGGACGCTTAACCGACTGCGTCACCCAGGCGTCCCGAGCCTCTGCCTTTCTGACAAGTTCCCAGGCACTGCTGCTGCTGGTCTGGGGAGCACAGGGTCAGAACCAGCGCCCCCAAGGATGTTTGGAGGGAGTGGGGCTGGGGGCTGGCAAACGAGCAGCTCCGCGGGAACGACTGTCCAGAACGGGAATGTCCGAATGGCGCCGCACAGAGGCGAGGGGTGTCCACCGCTCCCTGAGGACCCACGGCATGCCAGTCCATACGCCTGTGACATAAGGAGGGCTCTCTTCATGCTCAGCCGTGATTTAAGGGCCTACCCGGAAAGCCTGAAAGCCACGGGATTCACGGATTTGTCCGACGCGTACTTACTGAGCGAGCGCGGTCGTCCGGGCCCCGCACCGACTCCTGCGGTACGTCTATGAACAAACCACGGAAGGTCCTTGTCTCAAAACGTGGTTTTACGCTATGATGATGATTGTTTATCACACAGAGGTGAAGAAATGGGAACCCAAAAACCCATGAGACCCCGGCCCCTGTCATCAGCCTCACTTCCCCGCTGTCCCCAGGCACTCCCGGGTGCTGCCCCCAGGCCCATGTGACAGGCAGGAATCACCGCTGTTTCCAGTCCGCTTCTGTTCCCATCACCCTGAACTTCCACGCCGGCTTTGGCTCCCCGGCTGCGCTTTTCGAAGGCCGCGGAGTGTGTCCGTCGGGGCCTTCGCCACCACCCGCTGACCCAAGGTCAGCAGCGGGCACGGAAGTCGCTCACAGCCGTGGCCGTTAATATCGGCTACTTCGCGAGGGGGGTGGGGGTGGAGGGGGTCTCCTGGCCCATCGTGGCCGTTTCCCGCGTGGGGGTCCCCCGGAATTCCGGGCTCGCGGTAGAGCCGCGCAGACGCGTGGTCAGCGGCACGGAGCCGAGCCGGGGAAACCGAGCAGCGCGCGGTCGGTGAGTAAGGGGACGTCGAGGCTCGTCCAGCGGTTGAGTCGGTGGTTCCTGGGGACGCCGGCCAGACCCCCGCCAGCAAGCGCCTGCAGTCCTGGTTTCTCTTTCAGGCCTCGTGACCACCCCTGCAGCTGCACAGGAATGCGGTTTACCAAGGACCGGCGGCCGGGGCGGGAGGGGCGCCTCCCCGGGCCAGGGGCTTTTCCCCGCTCTGCTGACGCTGCTCCTCCCCGGGCCGCTGCGGGGACAGGCTCCCGGCCCTGCTGCACATGGGGACTGCTGGCCAAACTCCCCGGAGCCAGCTGCCCCCCAGCCCAGCGAGGTCAGCTTCTCTGCGACCGAGGCCTGGGAGTTATTATAGCTTTAAGTTCCCACCAGGCCGTTCCCCTGTGCAGCGGGGCTGCTCAGTTCTGCTCACACGGCTGCATCTCACATGCAAGGCAGTGGGAGCTCAGAGGGGTTGAGTCATTTGCCCAAAGTCACACAGCGGAACGTGATGGGGTCAGAGTCCCCATTTGTCCGATTCCTGGGCTGAAGCCCCTGTCCACCCTGACCGTAGGGCAGAGGCAGTCACTCTCCCGCTGTAACTTTCCCCTTGGTTTTTAAGGAGAAGCAGGGGTGCATCAGGAGGCAGAGAATGTGGCCGCGGGATGGGGCTGAGCCCCCCATCAGACTCTCCTCCTGGGCACACTCTCCTCTGGGGGCCCACCCTGCACTCCGCCTGTGGCTCCTGACCCCCCCCCTCCGTGGGTGGGGAGGGGGCCCTGGCCTCCCCCAGCTTTGACCTCATCTCCCCAGGCACCCGCGGTGATTCCCCGGGTCACGAACCCACGCTGGACAGCTCACACCACTGTCCTGGGGTGTCTGGGCCCTCACAGATAGAGAGGCAATTCTGATTCCCCTCCGCCCCTCATCACACTGGGAAGAGTGGCCTTGGGCAAGTCCCCCTGGGTTTCTTCATCTGTAAACTAAACTTGTTATTGAAAATATTTGCCCAGCCCCTGGCTGTGAGGACTCAGACCGATAAGCTGGCGGTAAAGCTCTGTAAATGGGGGAAGCAAATATTAGCTCTAGCGTCACGTGCCGGAAGGGCCAGGTCCCGTCATGCCAGGGCAGCTGGGAGAGCCAGCCGCAGTCCCACTCGACCGCCTGCCACGACTTGGGGTCACGTCTTACATTTTCTGGGCCTCAGCTTCCTCACCTGTAGAATGGGAAAGTAAGGGTCCTGTGCAGACTTTCCTCACTGGCCTCGTGTACAGATTAAATGCCTCAGTCCCTGAAGCCCCTTACAGGGCAGGCACCTCAGAAAGAAGGGTGGCCGTGGTGGCAGGCAGGCCCTTCTGGAGAGTTCCCAGGCCATGCTTCTGCTCTTCCCGGGCGGGAAGGAGACTTTGTTCCTTTGTTAGCTCATTGTCCCCCTTTCCCCTGGAAGTGTCCAGACCCTGCAGTCCCAGCCTCGAGTTCAAGCCCTAGTTCTGTCACTCATGCTGTGTGACCTCAGGCTCAAGATTGGCCTCTCTGAGCCTCAGCTGCGTGCATAAAGTACATCCTGTCCACTAGCCAGTGGCAGCGCTAAGGGAACCGCCATAGGGAGAAGGGAGGCCGAAGGGCCCAGAGCAGCCCCCGGGAATGAACAGTCATAGGATTTGGTGGGGGCAGAGACATGGTGGTTTTGACAGGGGAGCCTCCCAATTCCAGGACCCCCAGGGGCGCACCCTGAAGCTGGCCAGTCCTCCCTTCCACTGGTTCCCCAGCTCCCAAGCCCCTGCAGGGTGGGGGGCTGGCGGGGGGCTGCTGTGTCTGAGCCCCTCCCTACTGCTGGGCCCCTCCCTCTGCGGTCACCACCTTGCAAGTCCAGTGCCCAGATGGGAAAACTGAGGCTGGGAAGGGAAACCCTCTCCCAGGTCACACGGGCCCGCTGCTTGCCGCGCTCCGCACGCCCGGCGGCTGTGGTTTCCCGGGACTGAGCGTGTTCCTGGAACGCAGCGGGGCTCTCGGGACCTGCGCTGCTAAATCCAGGAACGTCCCGGTCTACACGGCCAGCTAGCAGTTCGTCCAGTAGAGGCCTGACAGGAGTCACATGTGTGCCTGTTCCCGGCGCGGCGCTAAGCACGTAAAAAGAAACAGGTGACCATAATCTCAATGCTCTGTCCCGTTTAACCCAAGGCGTCTCTAACATTTTCATTTTAACACACGATCCATATAGAAATGGCTAATGGGGCATTTTTCCTTTCTTCTTTTTGTACTAACTCTTCAAAATCGAGTGTACTTTACACTTAACAGCTAGATTTGCCAAATAAAAGAGGGGTTGAAATTAACTGAATTTCAGATAAATGATGAAAAAAAATTGTGTGGTGTAAGTATCTCCTCAATATTGCACGGAACATATTGACACTAAAGCTTATTTCTTATACACAGTTACGTCGCCTGGGTGCCCGTATCTGTATCTGCGACGCCTTCCAATCCATTCCAGCAAATCTGGGTTCAGAGGCTAAAGGGGACGGGGCGCCCCGAGGAGTCCAAGAGAGCCGGTCACCCAGAGTCGGCCTCCACAGACCTGCCTTCCCTCTCCGTGGTCCCCTGACCTCCATCCCTTTGTGGCCCATGACATTATCGGTCTTTGTCCTGGTCAAGCTTTTTGGAAGCAACTCAACACATTCTATTTCCCACAATCTCTTGGCAGATAAACAGGCGACAGGGAAGAAAGTCCACATCTCGCCCACAGTTCTCCGTATCAGCAAATTTTCAAAATCCGGAAAAGGGCTCAGGGCTGGGGGGCGGGGGGGGGGTGTTGGCGCAGGGCAGGTAGGGAGGAAGGATGGGGGCCCCAGTGATGGGGGACCGGGTGCCCACCTCCTTCCCGGGCTTTCCTCTCCAGACCCTAAACCTCAGCCTCGCCCAACGTGGGCTGAGACGCTCCAGGGGGAGCCTCTGACCCCGGGGTGTCTCTCTCTGCCTCAGTTTACGCATCCAAACACACTGGAAGTTCCAGACCGGAGCCCTGGGATGGGGAAGCGGAGACTGCGAGGCGGCCGGCGAAGGACGCGGCCTGGGCCAGAGGTACGTCCGTGGGAGCCAGTCTGCGTCGGGGGTATAGTGGTGAGCGTAGCTGCCCTCCATGGAAGCCGCCCTCCCCGGGCCGTCGCCGTCGGGGCTCCTGGTGCCCGGAGGGTGCTCGTTCAGAGTGTCGGGGAGTGTGGGAAACAAGGCCGCGGCTGGAACAGAGGCCCAGAGAGGGAGGCCCCAGCCGAGGGCACACAGCACACCCACGGAGGGGCTAGAAGCGCCCCCCCCCCAGCCCCCTGCTATGCACCGTGTCACCCCGCCGAGCACTGCTGCCGAGGGGCCCAGGACTGTGGTGCCTTTTCCCTGTGGGCAAAGTGAGGCTCCAGGGGGCCACGCCTTAGCTGAAATCACCCAGCCCAGGGGGCCGCGCCCGGGCCCCTCTCACCCAGCCCAGCACTCTCCATGCAGCCCAGTCCAGCCCATCATGTGATCTGCGCGGCCCCTGGTTCAAAAATGAATAAGGATTGTACAGTGGCGACAGCAGAGCTTTAAACCACACCCAGGGCCGTTCTGAAAGTGGGGTCCTAGGCACAGGGCACATACCCATGAGCCCCCAAGGAGGAGAGCGCAGGCAAGAGGGAGGGGGTCCCCTCAGGTGTAGCCTTGTGTGGCCACCTTCCCTGCTCAGGACCCCTAATCTCCTCCCTAAGCCCAGGCTCTCCCTCCTCCACCCTGCTCTTCACGCTGCCCGCTAAACCCTCCAACCCCCGGCCCTCCGTGTGCCAGCTCGCCTCTCCCCCCTCCCCCCGCCTCCCTCCCCGCTCTGTGTCTTCTGTCTGCCCGTCTGTCCCTGCTGGTCTGAGCAGGACTCTGCGTCCTCAGAGGTTATCTTTCATTGGTGGGCACCACACTCTGTCCCCAGTAGAGCCTCACAGTCTGACCTGGTCCCCCCCCCCCCCGCCTCACTGCCACCTGGGCACACCCCATGCCGTGCGTACCCCAGCCCCGTCCCCTGTGGCCACCAGGGCCAGGAGGGAGACATCACCGCAGGCACAAATCTAAGGGGCGCCAAAACCGGTCCACGATCAAGACCCACAGGGGTGTGTTCTTGCGGCATTTTTAAAACTCAAGAGTAATGCCAAGCCTCCAAGATGAAGAAAAATAGCAAAGTGTTAAATAAAGACAGCATCAGGATTCTGATTCTTCTTTTTGCTCAGGCTCCAGTGTGGCTCGGCAGGGCACGGTTTCAGAGCCCGTGTGGCTTTGCAATGTTAATATTTTGTTGTTCTTTCACTTTGTGCATCACTGTTGCTTTTTTTTTAACTTTTTTTTTTTTTTTAAGTAATCTTGATACATGACGTGGGTCTCGAACTCACGGCCCCAGGATCAAGAGTCGCACGACTGAACCAGCCGGGCACCCCTGGTTTGGGTTTTCAGAAAGCTTTTGCACTGAAATACTATTTTCTTCGTCACTGAGTGTTCTCGGTGCCCCCTTAATTTTGCAAGGTGAGTTCTCACCTGCTTCCCACAGGCCGTCCAGCCAGGAAAGGATGGAGGGGGCGGCGTGCACGTCAGTAATGAAAATCACAGCTGATGTGCACTGAGGTCTGTGGGCAAATACTGTCCCAACTCTGTCCCTGCCTCCCTGTCTCCCCCCCGCCTTCCTTCTTGAGCGCCTACTGTGTGCAGAGCAGCATTCTAGATTCGAGATAAAGCAGACACGGAAACACTCCCCTGCCCACGCAGGACCCACATCCTGGTCTGGGGAGACGGACAATGAAGTAATTTAATAGGTAAGGATCAGCAAAATGTGAGGTGCGCAGAGAAAGAATAAGGAAGAAAGAAAGACGTGAACCACGGAGCCAAGAATGATGTCACTTACATACCACACCCACCGCAGGAGGGAGAGAGCCGTTAGCCAGCCCCATTTCTCAGATGAGGAAACTGAGGCAGCTTGCGCAGGAAGTGGCAGAGCCCGGGGTCTCACCCTGGGCAGGCTGATGTCAGGTGTGTCACTGGGTCGGGTGGGGCGGAGTGGAGAAGTGTCGGGGGGGGGGGGAATGGGTACCAAGTGCAACCAGATTGTGTGCCTTTCTCCACTCCAAGGTCCTCACCTTCCTAAGAGAAAAGACCAGGTTGGCTCGGTTGGGGCTTCCCTGGATCCTCTGTTTACCGACTGAGCCTCAGGGTGGGGGCCAGCCTGACCACCCCCACCCCCACCCCCGGGGGCGGGGCCCCTTTAAGGCCGCTCCTGGGTCTAGTGCAAGTTCATTCATCCAGGGGCCCCTGCTGACTCACGCTTATGAAAGTGATTTTCCTGGCCCCGCCCCCCGCCCGCCTCCTCCCAGCCCGTGAAATACCCTCGCCTCCGGACTCGCACAGCCTCCTCGGTCCCCACGAGGCAAGGGCAGCCCGCTCCCCGGTGGCTCCGTGACCCCGGCCCTCCCGGCGCCTGCCAGGTCAGGCTCCCCGGGTTCCCTCCAAGGCCTGCCGGTCAGGTGAGTGGCCTGAGCGAGGCCTGGGGGCGGCAGACAGGGGCGTGGCCGGGCAGGGTGGCCCACAGGCCCACACTCGAAGCTCTGCCCGCCGCCGCTGGGTTCCTCCTCCGCCCTCCTGTCCATGCCCGTCTCCGGGTGCCTGGCACCCTCTGCCCTGGCCGCTCGCTGTCGCCCAGCCCACGTGACGCGGCTCCTGGCAGGAAAGAGGCGTGGCCAGCCTGTGTGCTGCGGGGAGCTTGTCTGGTCCCTGCCTGCATGCACCGGCCACCCCCCGGGGTCCCAGCACTTGCACTTGGCGTCTGACAGAAGGCTTGGGGTGCTGAGCACCAGGGGACTGGGGAACCTCTGAACTCTTGAGCTCTGGGTGGGGGAGGTTCCAGAGGGAGGAGGTGCGGGGGGGGGGGTGCGCCCAGGCTGCAGGAGGTAGCACTTGTGTTGAGGGACCCTCCTTACCTTCACCCTGCCTCTCAGCCTAGTATCACTTTCTTGGTGGCGACTGTCATCATGCAGCCTTTAACACAGTTACCCACAGCCTGGGCTCGCACTCAGGGCCATCGTCTGGGACATTCCTGGGCAAGACAGCCCCTCTGTGCACCGGGGTGGGGGTGGGGGGGGTCATCAAAGTCAAATGAGCAGAGGGCCACCAGAGGTGCCCAATAAATGCAGCCGCACAGGTGCTTCAGAGTCTTGGAGCAGCTTTAAGCGTTAATAACCCTGAAAGCGCCAGTGCTGCGAACTTCGAAGTAACATCATTTACAGAGGCCGCTACTTCCATTCCTCTTATATCGATTTGTTTCTGGGAGTTACAGTCAGTCTTTCACGGGAGCTTTTTGCTGTTGGCGTTTGTCACCTTCAGCCTTTGGGGGAGGGAAAGGGGATTCAAACAAAAAGTTAACCTAATACAGGTGACAGTCCCCAACACCACAAAACTAAAAAGCATAAATGGAATGGACCTGGTTTCGGGTCACCTGCTGTCAGCTGGCAGTCGCCTTCTAACGAGGTCATGAGAGCTTTTGGCTGCTCGGGACCTTGGGACGCTACACAGGAGTGTCCCCTGGGTCGTGACCTCATGCGTGTGGATCCAGAGGCTTCCGGGAGGGAGCACTGGACTTGGATCCCAAGAGCCCTGGTGGTAAATGGGTGTCTGAACCTTCTAGGAAGAGCAGTAAGAAGGCTCAGGGAGTGCCTCTCTTCACTGGGGGACGGAACGTTCAGAGGGACCAGAGAGGTGAAGGTGTGCCCAGGGTGGGTGTGCTCAGGCCTCCGGGAGCAGGCTGCGTGCTCATTTCTGGGGGCTTTGGGGAGTCTAGGCAGGCTCAAACCACGGGTGCCAAACCCTCGTTCAGTCACCACCGGCTCTGTGACCTCAGGGGCAGGGCCTCACCTCCTTGAGCCTCAGTTTTCACGTCAGTGAAGTGGGTTTGCATGAGAATTAGGCACAGAGAGCTTTCAGCAAGGACATTTCGGGGGGTGGGGGGGAGCGGGCAGGGGGCGTTGCTGTTACTCCTGGGGACAGTAACGAGGAGGGTGGGGTCCTGGAGCTGCTTGGAGATTCCAGGAGAAAGTGGTCCGGGAGCCACAGTCCCATTCCCCAGGGCCGCCAGGCTCCTCCAGTGCCCAGTGGTTAGTAAGAAACTGCCTCCTGCCAGTTGGGGACACAGACCTATATGGCCTCCCTCCCCACCAGCGGAGGGGACAGGGCAGAAGGGCGAGCCTGGCTGGGAACAGCCTCTGGCAGAAGCCGTCATACCCACGCACTCTGGGGAAGGGCTCGCTGGCCTCAGCTTGCCTATCTATAATATGGGAGCGAGCATAAGAGCACCTCTAACAGTGCACGCGTTAAATGAGAAGCAAATTAGTTAACAGTGTTTAGAACACGCTTGGCACCTGGCCAGCTCCACAGAAGTCCAGAAACGTTAGCCTTTCGTGTTGTCCCTGTTAGTGGGGGGGGGGTGCCACCCCCAAATCCTCTCCCCAGGCAGACGGCACGGCCCCTGCAGGGAACCAGGGTGGAGAAGGCCGTGCAGCTGCTGCGACGCCAGGCTCGCCCACAGGGCGCAGAGGGTGTCCGTGGCCCTGGGCCCAGGCCCCAGCCAAGGCAAGGAAGGTGGCTCTCAGGGGGCCCGAGAGCACCAAGGAGGGAGTCCCTGATGTGCTCCCCGACGTGTCCCTTCCCGCCGTGTGACTCGGGAGAGGTCCTTTCCCTCAGAGTCTCGCTTTGCCTGCCAGGCGGAGGTGACACGGCTCACCTCTCAGGGCTGCCGGACCCAGTCACCTAGGCGCTAGCTCCTCGCAAACTGTAGAGCGCGGTGAGCGACCCCAGGTCTTCTCACTGTCCTGGCAGGTGGGTGCAGGCCGCTCTTTCGGTCATTCTGCCCACATCAGAGGTCGTACTCTGGCCTCCATCACATTTTGTCAGCTACTCAAGATTTGGGGGGACGAGTGTGAATTCGTTGCCCACTTTCCCAAATCAGAGAATGCAAATGTGGAAATCCGCCGCCTCTGGGAGAATTCTGGAGGCAGTGACCCTACTTCCCACCCCCCCGCCCCGGGGTCATGTGACCACCCACTCACTTTTGTACATGTATGAGCCCCGGGTCTCCCTGGGGCGGGCCAGCGGCATGTCCAGGCAAAGCCCCGGCACCAGTTAGCCCTGGGTTTAAAAGCCAACTGTGTGACACTGGGCCCTCTAGGCTCCAGTTTACCCGTCTGTGAAGTGGGATCATACCTGACAGCTTTCTGCATGGGGCAGCGTGAGCAGGACACAGGAGGTGGCCAGGGCAGAGCTAACGGCCACGCATTCCTCACACACTCGTGCGGATGCTGCCTTGGGGCCCTCAGGACGGCAGGGTGTGGACGTGGGCGAGCCCGGGGGCCCGCCGTTCGCGGGGTTTGGGGGATGTGGAGACAGTGAGTCTGGACCCTTCCTCAGGGTCTGCAGCTGCAAGAACGGGGTCTACGTCGCTGCGGGTAATGTGGGCCTGCGGCCAGCAGGGGGCGCCGGTGCTCCAGAGACAGCAAGCTAACAAGCCCTTTCTCCAAACCTCCTTACTCCGGGGCCCAATTCTGCACGAGCCCACCTGTTCGAGCCGAGCCCTGGGAGCAGGCAGTGAGCTCTGGTCCTTTCTCGGCAGCTCGTTTTGCTCCAGCCCGTGCTTCACGGCCGTCACCTCACTGTGTGCCCCCAGCAACCCTACGGGGTGGAGACTGCTATTCCCATTTTACAGCTGAGAGAGCCAGGAATGGGCCCCTGGTCCCCAGCTAGGAAGCACCTTGCCAGGGCCGGGTGATGGCTCCAAAGTCCACCAGCTGCACAGACCTGAGGGGCGGACTGGGGTGGGGACTGTGGCTGTCACAAAATTGCCAGCCAGGGCTTGCACCCCACCTCCCACCCCAGGGGTGAGACGAGGAGGCCTTACAGAAGATGGACGATAAGCTGTGAGTATTGTCACTGCCCACTGGTGAGACGGGGAGACTGGGCTGCAGCTCAGACAGGGGAGTGACCGGGCTGGGGGAGGGGACTGTTTGGAACGGAGCAGGTGTGAGGAGGGGAGAAGGAACAGGGGAGCGGCATCCTGATGGGCCTCAGCGAGGACCTTGGACTTGACCCAGAGGGCCACAGGACAACACCCCGTAGCTGGGAAGTGGCTGCGTGACACCCAGGGCTCACTGAGTGGCTCTTCCTCTCCCCTGCCCCCAGGCCAGCTGCCGGCTCCGAGCCCCCCACCAGCCACAGCCATGAACAACGGGAGAAAGGACCACCTTGGCTCTGGCGGTTCAGAGCCCCTCCCGGTCGTCATCATCGGTGAGTGCTGCCCCGGGCAGAGGGTGGGGACGCCCTGAGTCCCTAGACTGCAAGGCCAGGAGCCAGGCAGACGACGCAGGCCTGGCTTTTCTTTGCCACTGTTGATTTAAAATTAGCCACTGAGCACTCATTGTGTGCCTGGTGCGGTGCCTGGCAGTTTATACAACATCCCCCCCCCCCCCGCCCCGTTCCCTGTAATCCCTTCAGAACCCAGGGGCCCAGGGCAGAACGGTCACGGAGGCTGCCCAGCGAGAGCGGGGGCGGGGGGGGAGGCCTTGTCCTCAGCCCACACAGCCCCTGCGCCTGTCCCTGGAGCATGTGACGCCTGCCTCGGGTCTGCGCGGTGGGAGACAGGCGTCCCCTCCCCGCCGCGAGCAGAGACCTGAAATGGCCATTTCTGTAAATCAAAAACGGCCGAGCGTCAGCGATTTAATACGGTTTGTCCTAATGGCATTTCGCAGAAGAGTAGTATTCTCACCGGCACAACGTAAGGAGGAGGGGGAGAGCCAGGTAAGAAACGACGTCACGAGGTTAAATGCCCAAGAAGTGCCACACGCCTGCAGTGTGATTCATTCAGGCTCAGGGACCAGAGGCCCCGCAGGGGGCTTAGCACCCCTCCTCAGCCCCCTGCTCTCACCCCTGCGGAGCGCGGAGTAATCTGTGTGCTCTAACATATGACCCGTCTATCTGACAACCCACACTGTGAGCCCTGGGATAACAGGACTAGCTCTTAGTGATCTCAGAAGCTCTGTCATGTGGCTGTGTGACCGCCAGCAGGTTACTTGACCTCTCTGAGCGTCGGCTTCCTCCAGTATGAAAGGGGGAGAAGGGCAGCGTGCACTCACGAATGTTACGGGGAAAGACCGGTGGGAGAATTCACGCACTTCAGGGCCCCGTGTGGGGCCTGGTCCGGCCGGAGCACCTGTCAGTTTCTTCTTATTCGGTTATTAAAATCCCTTGACACGTCGTAAGAAACGTCAGTGATTGCTGTTAAAGCAGCACAGCGCCCGGCGCGTCGTAGGCTCTCAACGGCCATTCACCGCTTTGTTACTGACCATCGCAGTGCTCGGTGCCCGGCATACGCTCCCGGATGAATAAACGTTATGTTTTTATGAATGAAGAGCAAATCAGTTGAATGGGTCAGGTCAGGGGCGAAGCCCTGGGAACCTCTGACCCCACCCTCTCTCCTCAGGCAACGGTCCGTCGGGCATCTGCCTGTCGTACCTGCTGTCTGGCTACACCCCCTACGTGAAGCCAGATGCCGTCCACCCGCACCCGCTGCTCCAGAGGAAGCTGGCCGAGGCGCCGGGGGTCTCCATCCTGGACCAGGTGGGCCGGAGCTCTGGGGATGGGGCGGGGGGAGCTGGCGAGAAGAAAAACCCGCGTTCGTGAGACACAAGACCAAACGAGGACCGTGAGCGGCCGCGGAGGCAGGGACATGAGAGGAACCAGGGCCGTGCTGTGAGAGCTATAGACACGGCACCCACTTACCTCACGTCCCCTAGGCCAGTGGGTGTAAACGGGGGCGCCCTCCCGCTCTCCAGGGCGCCCTCGGCGATCCCCGGGGACGCCGTCGATTGCCACAACTGGAGTCACCGTGAAGCAGCTCACCTACCCCCGGTCCACACCCCTTGCCTTCCAGAAGGCCGCCCACTGTCCACCTAGTTTCCCCTCCTCCTAGCCCCTCCCACTCAAGCTGCTGGACGAGGAAGTAAGCTGGCGTTTGGTCTAGACCGGCATCTTCCAGAATGCCTTGCGCAGGACACTAGCTCCTCAGAGAAGATGTCCCTACTCCAGTCAGTCTGAGAGATGCCGGGTTTGGCAAAACTATGGGCAAATCCAGCCGCGGGACTTGTCAGAGCCTTTAACATGCTGCCGTGCGTTATCTGCTTCTGAGAGGCAGCCTTTTCCGAGTTTGTCTGACCACCCTGATATTAGGGTGGGAATGCAGAACCTGGCAGCCTTGTTCCGGTCGCCCCTCTGACCTGCGCCCCACCTCCAGGACCTGGATTACCTGTCCGAAGGCCTCGAAGGCCGGTGCCAAAGCCCCGTGGCCCTGCTGTTTGATGCCCTCCTGCGCCCAGACACAGACTTCGGGGGAAACATGGAGTCCGTTCTCACCTGGAAGCACCAGAAGGAACGAGCCATCGCCCACGTGGTCCTCGGCCGGAACCTGCCTGGGGGGGCCTGGCATGTGAGTGGGGCCGGGAGAGGCTGAGAGGGAGTCTGGGCCGATCCTGCCTGGGGCCGCGGAGAGAGTGCCTCCCAAAGATCAGGACTCCTCCATGTCCTGCCCTGTCCCTCCTCCCTTCCCCCCTGCCCTCCCACCCCCCCCCTTCCCTCTCCACCTGCCCTTCCCCCCGCCCCCTGCCGGGCTGGGGGGAGAGGCCTGAACCGAAGCGCTCCTTTTGCACACAGTCCATCGAAGGCTCCATGGTGACCCTCAGCCAAGGCCAGTGGATGGGGCTCCCAGACCTGCAGGTCAAGGAGTGGATGCGCAGGAAGCGGAGGTGAGGCGGCTCCGGAAAGCCCCAGTGGCCAGGGGTGACGGGAGAGAAAGGGGCTCAGGGGCCCGCTGACGCTGCCTTCCTTCTGCTCCAGGGCGGGGGCGGGGGGGACACTGAGGCCCAGGTGGGGAGAGGAGCACACGGGGCTGGGCTCACCCCGGGACTCCCCTCCGGTGCCCACTGGGCCCGCACATCCCTGACGCCTGGGCAGCATCCCAGCCCCTCCGGGAGGTGACAGCTGGCCCGGCCCTGAGCCTCTGACCAGGCTACCCCCCAGCCCCACGCGCCTACCTGTCACTCGCCCATCGGCAGGGGGCGGGGGGTCTCTCCATCTTGCTTCCTGCTCCGTCCTGACCGCACTGCACACTTCTCACTATCCTGGAGGAGCGGCTCGTTCGTGGAACGAATGAATCCTAGCCCCTGGGGAGCCAGGCAGGAAGGTGCCCGGTGCTTCAGGGTCGGGGGGGGTCACCACGGGGGCGGTGACGCCCTGTTCCCTCCCCACCCCGGGGGGCCTCACGGGCCTCTGCCTCCCACCCAGCAACCCCGTCTCACAAAGACTGCGTCCCTGGAGATTTCGTAGGAAGATACCCAGGCTAGTGTAGCGACAGGAACTTGTCGCTTGTTGTGACCGTAGGCGTACCTTTTTATAGCCTGCGTGTCTTTTTTTTTTTTATGTTTATTTATTATGAAAGACACAGAGAGAGAGAGAGAGAGTACGAGTGGGGGAAGGGAAGAGAGAGAGGGAAGGAGAGAATCCCAAGCTGGAACTGCACGGTCAGCACAGAGCCTGACTCGGGGGCTCCCACCCACAAACCCGTGAGATCATGACCTCAGCTGAGATCAAGAGTCGGATGCCTAACCAGCTGAGCCCCCAGGTGCCCCTCCTCTGAATTCTACTTTTACACATAACGTTCTGGCATCAGGATTTCAGCCGGCGAGGACCGGGTCCAAAGCTATCCTTTTACATGGCCATGTAATATTCCGGATCCAGCACTTCTCCACTGAATATTCCTCCTCCCGAGGCCTTGAGCTGGGGGGGGGGGGCACGCCCACAGCAGGTGCCCTCCCTACCCCCCGGCTGCTGTTCCTAGCCCTGCCCGGTCCGGGGCTTTCCTTCTGTCCCACACGCCCTTCTCAGAAAGAACCCTGAAGGTAACCCCTCAGCCCCGTTCTCGGAAACAATTTGGGCTCCGGGAAGGGCAAGTGGCAAGTTCACAGCCACAGACCCCAGGGCTCCAGTTTCAGAAGCAGGCTAGCGCAGCCTCAGGGGACGCGGTGTGAGCTGGCGCTACACTTGGTCCTGTGCGGGGGGCGGGGTCGCAGGGTCGCAGGGATTCTCATTGAGTGAGTTCCTCCTTAACGCGGCCACACTCGGGGAACGTAGCTCCCCTGAGGTCCACGGGTCGCTAGAGAGGAGCCGAGACCGTGCCAAGCCTGTACCCTGGCCTCGCTGGGTCCCGGCCCTGCGGTCATTGCCCTGGGAGGGGCGGCGATAATAATGATAACAGGAGGAACAATCCGGATCATAAGACCGTCTGCTGTTGCCGTGCGTCTCAGGGACGGTGCCCAGTGCTTTTTAAACTCATGTTTACTGAAGCACCGCCTCCCTATAGAAAGTGCGTGAACACCTGCGTGTCAGCTGCCCAGCACCAGGAGCTGGCTTCCCTGCCCCCGCAGCCCTCAGCCTGGTCCCCATCACAGACCCTTCCTCTCACCCCGCGGGTCAGTTCTACCTGTTTCTGAACTTTATAGAAATGGAATCCTCCCATATTTAAAAAAAAAAATTTAATCTTTATTTTAAAAAATCTTAATGTATATTTTAAGAGAGAGAGAGAGAGAGAGCGCATGGGCATGAGCATGTGAGGGTCAGAGAGAGAGGGAGACACAGATTCTGAAGCAGCTCCAGGCTCTGAGCTGTCAGCACAGAGCCCGACACGGGGCTCGAACTCACGAACCATGAGATCATGACCTGAGCCGAAGTCGGACGCTTGACCGACGGAGCCCCCCAGGCGCCCCAGATTCCTACCATGCTCATGGAGGTTGTTATCTAGTCCGTGGAAGGGATGATAGCGGCTGACTCTTCCCTGTCACTCACTACCTGTCAGGTTCTTTCGTAAGGGCTCTGGTCACATCACCATCTAACCCCGCACGTGAAGTGGTACCATCACCACCATCGTCCCCGCCTTGCAAATAAGGAAACTGAGGCACGGGGGTGTTCAGACACAGAGCTCACGGGGAGCAGAGCTGGGATTTGAACCCAGGCCTCCTGGCTCTGGAGGCTACACTCTCAATCCGACCCCAGTGAGGTGCCCTAATGAGTTCCATCTGACAGAAGAAGAGGTGGTGGCCGCTCCTGGGGGTAAACTGAGTCCCACGGCGGGGGAGGCACAGCCACGGTCCAGCGCCATGGCCTGGGCACCCCCCGCCAACCCCTTAATTGCCCCCACACCCCAGTCTTCCCTCTGACACCCACCCCCCCCAAATCCTTCCTTCCAGAGGCCTTCGCAACAGCCGGGCCACCGCTGGGGACATCGCTCACTACTACAGAGACTACGTGACCAAGAAGGGCCTGGGCCACAACTTTGTGTCCGGCGCCGTGGTCACGGCCGTGGAGTGGGGGACACCCGAGTCCGGCGGCTCCGGGGGCCGGGAGCCCAGCCCCCTCTTCCACGTGAGCGGCTTCGTGACCGGCGAGGCCCAGAGCCGGCGGCCCTTCTCCCTGTGCGCCCGCAACGTGGTCCTGGCCACGGGCACGTCGGACAGCCCGGCGCGGCTGGGCGTCCCCGGGGAGGCCCTGCCCTTCGTCCACTACGAGCTGGCGGCCCTGGAGGCGGCCGTGCGGGCGGGCACGGTGACCCCGGCCTCGGAGCCTGTCCTCATCGTGGGCGCGGGGCTGTCGGCGGCCGACGCGGTCCTGTATGCCCGCCACTGCGGCATCCCCGTGATCCACGCCTTCCGCCGGCCCGTGGACGACCCCGGCCTGGTCTTCAACCAGCTGCCCAAGATGCTGTACCCCGAGTACCACAAGGTGCACCAGATGATGCGCGAGCAGTCCATCCTGTCCCCCAGCCCCTACGCGGGCTACCGCAGCCTCCCCGAGCACCGGCTGCTGCTCTTCAAGGCCGACCGCCAGGCCATATTCCAGGACCGCGACGGCCTCCAGAAAGTCTTCGGGGTCGCCCTGGTGCTGGTCCTCATCGGCTCTCACCCCGACCTCTCCTTCCTCCCCGGGGCGGGTGCTGACTTGGCCCTGGACCCCGACCAGCCGCTGAGCGCCAAAAGGAACCCCATCGACGTGGACCCCTTCACCTACCAGAGCACCCGCCGGGAGGGCCTGTATGCCGTGGGGCCGCTGGCTGGGGACAATTTCGTGCGGTTCGTGCAGGGCGGGGCCCTGGCGGTGGCCAGCTCCCTGCTGCGGAAGGAGGCCGGGAAGCCACCCTAGCACCCGGCCTGGCGTCCTCGGCCCCAGGCCCTAAAGAGGAAGGGAGATTACACTGCCCTGCTAGACGCCCCAGTGAGCGGGATGGGGGGGCCTCCCCTGGCGGGAGACAGGAGGGGCCGCGAGCCTGCGCAGCGGGCCTCTCGGAGGAAGATGAGTGGGGAGCCCGGGCGGCCTGCACACAGAGCAGTGCCCAGGGCGGGAATGCAGGCTGCAGGCCAGCGTAGGCTGCGATTTGGGGTGCGAGCTGCTGGTGCGAGCGGGGGTCACGGGGCCAGCTGAGCGCTGAGCCAGGAGGACCGCAGGCTCTGCTTCCAGAATCAGATCCCAATAAACCCAGTGCCTGCCTCCACTCGTGCGCCCAAGGATTCCGTGGGGTGGGGAGGGGTCGGGGGCCGGGGTGGGGGGGCGGGGCACAGGGCCGGGTGGGAGGTCCTCTGGTGGGGGAGTTGTGGGACAAGGGGTGGTGCCCCACGTGGGGGGCCGGCTGTGCTAGGGGAGTGGGGGAGGCTGTGTGCCGGGAACAGATGCTGGGGAGGCTTTCGGGCCGCTCCCCACCCCTCCAGTCTAGTCCTGGCCCCTCTCCCACTCTCCCTCCCGGCCACATGCTTTTCAGTCCCTCGTGTGCCCATGCTTGCACCTGCCACAGGGCCTTTGCAGGGGCTGGTCCCTCGCCCAGGACTCTTTCCCTCCTCTCTGACTCCTCTTCCTTCCACTCTCTCAGCCTAAGCACATCACTTCCTCCAGGCAGCCTCCACGGCCACGAGGCCCCGTAGCCACCAGGGCAATCCTCCCCCCTGTGAATGGCCCAAGGTTCTATCTCTTCATGGCACTTCAGCTCTCATGGTTGGTGTATCTCTGGACCCACTCCCGGATCTGACTCTGCCCACTAGGATGTAGGTTACAGGAGGCCAAGGGCACGCCCCAGCCCCATCTGTTTTGCCCATTAGTGGAACCCAGTGCGTCCAACGGGCCTAGCACCTAGTGGATGCTCCTTAACTCATCCTTTGGACCCGCTGGGGCTGAAGGGATGGATGGATGGGTGGGTGATGGATGGATGACGGATGATGGATGGATGGATGGATGGATGGATGGATGGATAGATGGGTGGGTGATGGATGGATGGATGATGACTGGGTGATGGATGGATGACGGATGATGGATGGATGGATGGATGGATGGATGGATGGGTGGGTGATAGATGGGTGGGTGATGGATGGATGGATGATGAATGGGTGATGGATGGATGACGGGTGATGGATGGATGGATAGATGGATGATGGGAGGATGGATGGGTGGATGGATGGATGATGGATGGATGATGGATGGATGGATGATGGATGGATGGATGATGGACGGATGGGGTGTGAGAGGAAGAGGGTGCTCTGGGACAGACTGGTCTGGGCGCTGTGCGATGGGAGGGGCCGTTTGAGGAGGCGGGCAGGCCCTCGCGGGAGCGGTGGGGGAGGCCCCGCGCCTGGGCGCTGATCTCGGGAGCTGCAGGCAGCAGAGGGCGCTCCGGGCTCGCCGGACACCCGCGCTTCGGCCCTTGCGGCGGCGGCGGCGCCACGGGTGGGGTGGGGTAACCTGCGGGAGGGGGGGCAGCGGGAGACTTTCGGGGGACAGCCCCGAGGGACGCCCCCTGCCGCGCAGCCAGACGCCCTCCAACTCCACAAAGACTGGGCGGCCCCTTCCGTGGCCGGGGCAGGAGTCAGGCCCCCAGCACCGCGCCCCCGCGGGTAGCCCCCTGCCGCCGCGCCCGGCTCCCGGGGTGGGGGCGGGGGGCAGGGGGGTGGGGCGGTGGAGAAGAGGCACGTGGCTCGGGGTCCGGGCGGAGCGCCCCCCCACCTCCGCCCAGGCCCCGGTGCCGGCCCGTCCCCGCGGTGGCCGCGACCGCGGGGCAGCGGGAGGGAGGGCGGGGCGGCGCGGGCGGCGGCGGCGGCGGCGGGGAGGGGTCGCGCGGAGGCGGGCCGCGGGCCGGGCGGGGGTCGGCGGGCTTCCGGGCGGCGGCGGCGGGCGCGGCGCGATGTGCGAGCGGGCGGCGCGCCTGTGCAGGGCCGGCGCGCACAGGCTGCTCCGGGAGCCGCCGCCGCAGGGCCGGGCGCTGGGCGGGCTGCTGCGCTGGGTGGGCGCCAGGATGGGCGAGCCCCGGGCGCCGCTGGCCCCCGACGCCCCCGACGCCCCCGCCGACCCCGCCGCGGACCCCGGCCCCGGGCCCGGCTCGCCGCGCGGGGGCACCGCCGTCATCCTGGACGTGAGTACGCGCCGGCCGGGACCCCGAGCCCCCTCCTCCCGCCCGGGGCGCTCCCGACGCCGCCTTTCTCCGTCCCCACTGGGACCCCCGAGACCCCCTCTTCCCCCCCCGCAGGGGACCCCCGGCTCTTTCCCCTCGGCGGCCCAGAGCAGGACCCGCACCCGGCCCCTCTGCGTCCCCGAGCGCGACCCCAGCCCCCCTCCCCAGTCCTGGCGGGTCTCCATCCGGGTCTAGTCTTGTCGCCTCGAGCCTCCCTGCCCGCCCCCTCCCCCCACTTCTCGGGACCCCCACCTTCTCAGAGCCCTGGAGCCCTTCGCTGGCCACCGCCCCCCTACTTTTATGCTGGCCAAACCCTTACCCTTTCCCGGCCCCGCACCTCCCCTTCTATCCGCTGTCGGGGGTGCGAGCGCCCGCCGCCTCCAGCCCCGTCGTCCTCTTCCCCCCGGGGCCCCGCCTGAATTGCTACTTTTCTGAGACCCCCCCCTTCTAGCCCCTAACTCCGTCCCCCTTTTCTCTTTCTGGCGGTAGACCCGGAGACCTTGTGTTCTCACCCCCAAAGCCCCTTTCCACCCACCCCAGCCCCCCCCCTTTGAAAGTGAAGCCTCCTCCCCACTCCTGTCTCCCCTTCTCCTTTCAGAAGAGCTGGGACCACCCCCATCTGCTCTGAGTCTGGACGCCTCTGGGCTCCCCGCCCTCCACCCAACATCCCCGCCCCCCCTTCCCGCTAGGACCCAAACCACCACCGCTGGGAAGCCCACCTCATCCTGCAATCCACTCCCGAGGAGTGGGAGCGAGGTTTCACTGCTGGGGGTGGGGGGAGAGTGGGGGGAGGCGCAGGGGGCTCGATCCTGGGCACCACCCCCACCCGGTAAAAGCAGAGCCTAGGACGCGCGTGTCCCCATGAGGGTCCAGTGCTGGCGGGGTTTCTGGGAGAGTCGCGCCTGTGTGTTTGACGGGTGGCTGGGAGCGTGGATTCCTCTCCCCTTCCGAGCCTCTCGGCTCTCCTGGAACCCACAGTTGGCTCCGGGCAGAGAGGGCTGGGCGGGGAGGGGTGAGCTGTGCTGCGTGGGTGTTGGTGTGCTCGCGGCTGCCTTGCCCCCAGACACACACACACACACACACACACACACACACACACACCCCGGATCCTCTCTCTCAGGACCCCAGCATAGCTCTGGAGGGGAGAGAAGCCTTGTCCAGATCCCTCCTGGCTCCCACAGTACACGTAGTGGGCTCTGGGGTCCTCCTCAAGCTAGCGTGTGCGAGGCCGAGACTCCATTTCTTTATCTAGGAAATGGGGTGAGGCGCGGACTCCCAGAGCCACGTCACGTGGTCTGCAGCATTAACTTGTCTGATGCATCCAAGCGGGTGGGTGGATGGGGGTGGACCCTGGCTTTGGGGAACTTTGCAGTCAGGGGCAAGGGTGTGGCACGCCCACCCGAGTTGGGGCTTTGGAGGGGGTGGCCCGGTGCTCTGATAATTGCTCCCCTTCTGCCCCTGCCTCAGTGGCTGCGGCTCAGAACCCCAGACGAGGGTTTCAGCTCAGGGAGGGGGGTGACGTTTGTGAAGCTCTTCCTGAACTGCTTGCCTCAATTTGTCACTGTCTCAGATACTAAGAGGGATTGGGGGGGCATCTGTCCTTGGCCTGAGGGCAAGAACCGAAGGTGGGATGGCCAGAGGGGGCATCCCCCTCCCCCTCTTATCAGCGAGGCTCCCCCGGTCCCAAAAATACCTGGAGGAGGGGTTATGGGGTCTCAGCTCGGGTTTCTCCCACAGCAGCCAGAGACTTGCACTGGGGCTGGCTTTCTGAGCTCTTGGTGACCTGCTTCGGCCACTCCCCCACCCGAGAAATCATCCAGTCCTGCCCCTGGCGGGTCCGGTCCCCAGGCCCCCCAGGTCCCCTTAGCAGACACCCCTGTTGAGACGTAAGCCCCCTCCCTGGAGGAACCCGGGGCTCCCGGCATCCACAGGACGCGGCTCCTGAGCGTGGCACACCCTCGAGCCTGCGGCTGGGTGTGAGCGTGTGTGAGCGTGTCTGTGTCCACGTGTGTGCACGCGTGGCCGTCAGCGTGGCCGTGGGCAGGCTGGCAGCACAGAAGGAGAGTGGGTGCTGCTTCCTCCCAGGCGGCTGGGGGGGCTCCGCCTGAAACGTCCCTCCTGCCCTGGATCCTGGCGCGGGGGGGGGTCTTCCCCCCGGGGAGGGGTGGCTCGGCTTCCCAGGCCACCGCAGGGGGGGTGGGATCTCACGATGAGGCAGAAGCCGCGGGAGGGCGCCCGCCCCTCTGGGGCCCCCGCTGACTCTACTTCTCTTCCCTGCAGATTTTCCGTCGCGCGGACAAAAATGGTGAGTTTCCCTCCCAGGCTGTGCCCTGAAGGAGGCCCTGGCTCTTTCTGTCCCGATGCCTCAGGGGAAGGGCCTAGGGGTAGGGGCCTGGGTGGCCTCGAACCTGAAGGTTACAAGTACAGGACTCTGAAGTCAGAACCCCACATGTTGGCGCTGCCTTGTGCCTCAGTTTCCCTATCTGTGTCGGGGGATTCCCGCGGTTCCTACGTAGTAGGGATGCCGCAGGGATTCGACACATTGCCGTCCGTGATGCTGAGACGTGTTTTGTGTAGTAGGTGCTGGTGTGCGTCAGCCCTCACGCAGCTGGGCTGGACCAGAGCGGCCCAGGTGGGGGGTGCCCACGAGCCACCCTTTATGGAAGCCCCCAGCCTCATTCTAGGCCCTGGCGCATGTTTTCCTCACCGCGACCTCATGCACTCGCTGCTGGTGCCCCTGTTCCCACAATTCCCTAGTGGCCCAGAGAGGTTAAGTGACTTGCCCAGGGTCACCCAGCTGCACGAAGGCAGTCAAGGTTGTGCTGCAGACCCCGGAACTTTTCCCCACGTCCTGCCTCCTCCCCAGCCATGTGAGTGGCACGTCGCTGTGGCCAGCAAATTCGTGACACCGTGCTTCTCCTGACTTCTCGGAGGGGCTCCCTCCTGTACGAGGAAGGTGGGGGCCCGAGAATGACCAAGTTTCCCAAGGCCCGCCTGAGCCTCACAGTTGCAGCAAAACTCAGTACAACTTCCCATAAACACCATTGTCCCCGTTGCTGGGCCCAGAGCGACTCTCCGTGGACTTGTGCCAAGGCAGGGTCTCTCTGCAGGCCTCAGTTTTCCCCATCTCTGAAGTGCGGTGATAACACTTAACCTGCCTGCTGCCTTGGCTGTCGGGAAGATGCGGGCAGGAGATGTGGCGACAGGCTTAAAAAGCGAATCGAGCAAGGCTCAGGCTTAGTTTTGTTCGTTGAGAAAATAGCTGATCAAGTGTCAGGGCGCCTGCCGGGGAAGGGGTGGGGACAGGTGGCCCAGTGCCTGCCCCCAGGGCCCTCGGCCCCGGCGCCTCCTGCCTGGGCTGGAGTTGAAGGCGGCAGCTCTCACCTGGGTCCCCAGCACCCCTCCCTCCCTGACCTCCAGGGGCTACTGCTGACCTGCCCCCCCATGGTATTGGGGGTGCATCGTGAGGTCTTGGGGGTGGGGATACGCAGGTCTGACTGGAAGTCAGTGCCCAGGGGTCTCCATCCCTTGCCCCCTCGTCGGGCATGACACTGGCTCCTCCCAGGCCGATTGGGACGCAGGACTCTCCACCGCAGCTCCGTAGGGATCAGGGCGGAGGGAGGGGCTGGGGGGGGGGGCTTCAGGGACCCGCGAAGGGGTCGTGGCATCTCCGAGCAAGCAGCCTCCGAGGTCAGAGCAGCGGGTCCAGGGGCTTGATCCCTGACACAGGCGTCTCTCTGGCGACTTCAGTGTGTGGTGGCCTGGGCTGTGGCCGGGACCCTCTGGCCCGTCGTGAGGACTTCACAGGCGGGACTAGGGGCTTGTCCCTGGCATGGCCTGGATGCCCGCGCACAGTAGGTCCCCATAGAGGTCTGTGGCCTTATAGGCACCGGGTCTGTTTGTGGCGGTGGGGGGGGGGGGCGGTACGCACACCTGGTGGGAGGCTCGCCGGCCGCCCTCAGGCACAGACGGGGTTTCCTCCTCGTCACTCGTCACCCCGTCAGAGGCCGTGTTTCCACCAGAAGCACAGCTGGGGCTCCCTCGACCTTGCTCGGTGACCCCCACAGGGGCTGAGCCCGTCCTCCTCCTGGGGCTTCGGGTCTCCCTGGCCACCGCCGAGTGGCCCTGGGGGGTGTCCCAGGGTTAATGTGGGTGTGAGATGTCAGTTCCAGAGGCACTTCTGGGGAGGAGTCCCTTCTCTCTCACAGCGATTCCGGTTCGAGTCCTGGCTCGGCCACTTCGCAGCTCTGTGAGCTCAGGCCACTCAGCTGGGGGCCTCGGTTTCCCCATCTGTAAGTGGGCGTGATGACGCTATATCCCCCCTCCAAGGGCGCTGGTGGAGCCAGCGCGGGGCCCAGGCGCACACGCCGGGGGAGGCTCTGAGCCCAGCACTGCCCGTGGCCGTGGATGCCATGGTTTGCCCACGTGTGCAGTTCCCACCCATGCCCATCCGGGGAGCCACCTGCGGCCATCGAGCATCCATTAGGCACCCACACCTTCGTCCACCTCATGGGGCCTCACTGTGCTCCTGTCGGGATGAGAAGCCCCCGCCCCCGTTTTACAGATGACACAAGTGAGGCCCAGACTGTGCAGGCACAGGACCGCAGACCCCTGGCCCCGGGGGGCAGGGGAGGCAGAGTTCTGATGCGGCCCGGCCTTGCTTAGAGCATGTCTGGCTGGGAGGAAGCAGGTGCAGCTAGACCCCACACACTGAGGCTTCACACAGGTCCGCCGGCCCCACCCCAGGCGTCCGCTGGAGCAAATGCCCTGGGGTGCAACGTGGGGCGGGCGTGGTCTCCTCGCAGAAGCCTCCGAGATCCCAGGGCCGAGCACTCTGGGCCCGCCTGTGCCGTGGGCTCCCAGGACAGAGCTTCTGCGCTGAGATAGAGACCCATCGAGGCTCCTGAGGCGAGGCTGAGCGTCCGGGGTCTGGGGCCTGGAAGGATGGTGGGTGGGGTGGGCCCCAGAGCGCATTCCTCTCCAGAGACGTGGACACTGGCAGACTCCTGCCGTTTGAAAGGTCACCGTGCAGAGGCTGAGCTCGTGCTAATTAGTGAGGACGCCTGCACACAGCCGGCCGGTGCCTGCTCGGGGTCCTTGCTGAGAGCGGGGGTCCAGGGCTGTTCCTCTGATTGCGCAGAGGCCCGGGCCGATGTTTGCCCCCTCAGTGGCTGATCTGGGCTCGTTAGGGCCGTGCCAGGACCTTGAAGCCAAGTGTCAGCCCAGAGGACTGTGCTCAGGAGGCCTGGCGGTGACTCCCTGGATGGGGGGCCCGGACAGGCAGGAGGGGCCAGAGGCGGAGAGATCCCCACCACTGCGCCCATGCAGCCTTGATCACGGTCGGATTCCAATGGGCGCAGACTTGGCCTTGGCTCCCAGGCCGCCCTGTGGCCGGAGGTCGGGGTCAGAGCAGGGACTGGGAGCCCGTTGGTCGGGGTCCTGGCTCCAGCTGTGGGACCCGTAAGTGCTCTGTGCCTCGGTTTACTGCTTTGTAAAATGGGGGTCGTGTGAAGACTGGATAACTAGAGGCCCGTGTGTTGCCCTGATTCTGCGCGGCGGTTCCTGTTTTTATCCGCGGTCTTGCCAGAGGAAATTTGGAAAGTCTCCGCTTTCACGGAAGAGAAAGAGCCCGCGTAGAGTTTGTGTGCCACACAGCGGGGGTCGCCGGCCTGTCCACGCCAGTTTTCCTGTGCATGTGTGGGTGGGGTGGGCTTGTCTGCTTCGTTTCAGGGGGACTCTTCCTTTTGTTTTTAATTTTTTAATGTTTATTTTTGAGACCGAGACAGAACAAGGGAAGGGGCAGAGAGAGAGGGAGACACAGAATCCGAAGCAGCTCCGGGCTCTGAGCCGTCAGCACAGAGCCCGACGTGGGGCTCGAACTCAGGAACCATGAGATCATATCTTGATCCGAAGTTGGAGGCTCAGCCTCAGCCGATGGAGCCACCCAGGCACCCCTTCTTTTTGAAAGCTACAAATTCATTTCCCTCTGAGATGTTGAAACATGAGCCTGATGTCAGAGGCACGCTGGGAGGTTGCCCTTGGCCCCTGACCTCGGTGCACCTTCCTATCCCCCTGACACTTTATGCCTTACAGGGGCGGGAAGGAAGCCATGGTGAGGTGTGAGGAGCTCCCCCGGTGAGCTAGTCATCTTGCCCTCCTTTGAGCCCCTGTACCATTTCTGGGAGCAGAGATGGGTGATCCTGAGCCCATAAAATCCAAGAATGACCCGGTTTGCTCAGTGGGTGGAACCTGTGACATTTGATCTCGGGTTGCGAGTTCGAGCCCCACGTTGGGTGCAGAGATTACCTGAAAAGTAAAATCTTTGGAAAGGGGCACCTGGGTGGCTCTGTCAGTTAAGTGTCTGGCTCTTGATTTCAGCTCAGGTCATAGGTTCTCAGTCATGAGATCAAGCCCCGTGTCAGGCTCAACGTGCCATGCAGAGCCTGTGTGGAATTCTCTCTCCCTTTCTCCCTGCCCCTCCCCCTGCTCAGCTCTCTTTGTCTTTCTCTCTCTCTCAAATAAATAAAAACTTAAAAAAATAAAAAAACTCCTAAAAACTACAATAAAATACTTCTGCGCTGGGCCCAGCTGGCTCCTCTGGATGGAACGAGGCTCAAATCCAGCCTGCGCCCCACACCCAGCATGTCCTGATGCAGGGCTCCCTCCCCCACGATCCAAGGAGGGCACCCCTTTCTAGTCCACGCAGACGCCCTGCCGCACGTGGGCCTGCAGGGACTTTGACTGCAGACTGGCTGCAAGTAGTGGAAGGAGGGCTGGGGGCTGCCCTCTCCTTCACTTCCACCCCCCCACCCAGACGTGGCTCCTTTAAGGAGCAGCCGGAACTGGCCGCTTTAAGGAAGGGTCATGGCTGCAGCGGGGGCAGAGGTCAGCTTGCAGGAGTTCGCAGGCAGGTGTGCTGAGGTGACAGCTTGGGGCCAGCCTCTCCCGGAGCCCCTGGCTGCCGCGAGCCCCTCCCTCAGCGACCCCTCTGCCCCCCAGCCCAGGACAGTCTCCCCGCCCGGCAGATGCTGGTGCCCGGAGCGGCCCGAGCGGAGGGAGAAGGGGTGAGACGGGGTGGGACAGGGGTACACGGGGCCGCGGGGCCCCTCCCATCTCAGGACCACAGAGGCTGGGCGGCGCTGGGTCCCCGCCAGGCCTGGCCCCTCCTTCCCCTGTGGTTTGGTGTCCGCAGTGGCCTCTCCGGCCCAGACAGCGGCGAGGTGTGAGCCCGAGGTCTGCCCTGTGGATGGGGCAGCGGGGAAAGAGGGTGTCCCCTCCCCGAGTCAGGACCCCGGTGCCGGACTTAGAGATGATGCGGGGGGTGGGGGGGGTCGCCTGGGTTGCTGTGGTCCTGCCTTAAACAGCACCCACCTGCCGGTGCTCGAGAGAATCAGGGAGAAAGGATCACCTGCTCCCTTCCGTAGCCCGAGTCCGTGATGAGCCTGAGCAAACCAGCTGCTCCCGGAGTAGCTGTCGGTCTGGGGATTAGCTGTAAATGGGTGTTGATGTGCTGGCTTGGGAATTAGCTGGAGAAGCCGGTGATTTTCTGTGAACTGGACTTTGCTGGGCATTCTCTGGGCTGGCGGAGAGTCGCCGGCTGGGGTTTGTGTGTTGATCTGGGAACTGCCGGGATTTGGGGATGTCTTATCGCTTCGATGCCAGCTGCTCTCCCTCCCTCCCCCCTTCCTCACAGACGATGGGAAGTTGTCCTTGGAGGAATTCCAGCTCTTCTTCGCAGATGGTGTCCTCAATGAGAAAGAACTGGAAGATCTCTTCCACACGATCGACTCCGACAACACCAAGTGAGTGAAGTCCCGGCCGGGTAGGGGCGCCCGGTGGGTGTGGGGAGGAGCATCTTCCGTGTCAGCTAGTGATCAGTCTCCGTTTCCCACCCCCCACCCCCGGAGGGGCAGGAGACCGGGAACACCCCCCACACTCGCTGATCCAAGCCCCAGATCTGTTTGGCCCCGCCCCCCGCCAGGCTGGTGTGACCGCCCCCCCCCACCGTGACCTGGAGCCGTGAGCAGGTTGCCATTGTAGTGGCAAGGTTGTTCTTTCTGAGCGCAAGTGGCGAGTTGCACCACGTACGCAGGGCAATGAAAAGGGGACGTGGGCAATGGCGTCACCCTTCTGCTAACTCGACCCCGTTCTGACCCCAGCGCCCGGGCTTATTCCCAGCGCCAAGGTTAACTCGGGGACCTTGGTCCTCACTGGTCCCGTCTTCAACCAGATGGACCGGATACTAATCCCAGCTCTCACTTGAACCCCACTCCCAACTCGGTATCTAATTCACCCCCTCCTAACCGCCCCCCGAGCTTGCGTCTCAGAACTAACCAAACCCCCTGGCCTTGCCCATCCCTAAGTCCAGTGCCAAGTGTATGTTCCCCTCACGCTTGCCCGACCCCGCGGCCTCGGATTCCCAGGCCCAGCCCCCTTCTCTGCCCCGCACGGGGCCACCTCCGCAGGCCCCGCTCAGGCGGTGGGGACCAGAGTTCTGGCGGGCTGCGTGGGGCATACTTGATGAGTTGGGGGTCCCCTGAGACAGGCCGGATACATCTGGGCAAGGAGCTGCCACCAAGCCTGTTTGCAAGGGACCCAGCACGGGGTGGTGACCTGGATCAGGTCGGGGCTGAGAGTGTCCGGGGAGACACAGGCTGGAGACCAGGTGGCCAGGTGTCCTTGTCCGAGGGAGGCCGCTTGAGAAAACAGCTCCCTGCTGTAGACCCGGTGAAGGGCTTCGTTTCTGGGGACAGATGGAGGCCTCTGAGCGGCCCCTGCAACCCCCCAGGGGGCTTTGAAAGGGCCAAGGCAGGTGCTTCTTGGTTCCCTCAGCCTTATGGTGCCTTTTGCGTTGGGCCAGCTGGGTCGTGAGGAGGACGCGTCGGGCGGAGAGTTTAACCGTGTGGCTTTGTGACCTTAAAGAAGGTCAGAACTCTTGAGAGTTCTGCATTAGACTTCGAGGATTATTCTCTCCGGCATTCCCTGTGGTGTGAGCTGTAAACTGTGCTCCTCGGGATGCTAAATAGGCTTTCTGCCCCAGACCCTTCACATGGATCAGAAAGACTGATAAAATCTTCATTTAAGCACCATTAAACAGGCTTCCTTTCTGCAGGACCTGTCAGAACATTTGATGTGTGATGTGAATTCAAGTTGCTGCCAAGACAGGGCTTGCAAAGCCTCTGAACCCGGGTGGAATGGGCCATGGGAGCCCGGCAGGCAGGGGTGCCCGGGGGCAGCGTGTCGCACGAGGCTTGTGGACAGCCTGTCCTAGGTCCTGTCCCCTCTGTCCCCTCGCTCCCTTGTCCCAGCCCCTGACTTAGCCCCGTTCTTGGTGCTTTGTGCCCGGGACACACGGACTGCAGAGCAGGGGAGAGGAAATGAGTGGTCGTGGGGTCAGAGGGCGAGCTCAAGCAGAGGTGAGGGGGAGGGGCATCCCGCTGCATCCTCACCTGTGAGCCCTGCAGGATGGAAGAGAGGAGGGGCAAGGCAGATGTTTGACGGGCAAGGGGCTACGTGCTGAGGGGGAGGGGAGGAGAGGGCGGGTGGGGCAGACAGGCCTCTGACCCGAGTCTCCCTCGTTTTCTCTGCAGCCACGTGGACACCAAGGAGCTGTGCGGTAGGTGCCCAGATCTGCAGGGACCGAGCTGGGGTCGGGGGATGGGACCCGGGAGCCACGGGGACCCAGTGGGATTCGTGAGAGGCCCACGGGTCGAATCCTCCTCCCGTGACCCCTGACCTTTGCCCTCCCCTCCCTCAGATTACTTTGTTGACCACATGGGGGATTATGAGGACGTCCTGGCCTCCCTGGAGACCCTGAATCACTCCGTCCTGAAGGCCATGGGCTACACCAAGAAGGTCAGTTTGTGTGGGCGGCTCTGAAGTCTGAGTGCTGGTTTGGTTCCTCACCCAGGGGTGCCTGGATTTGTGGCGACAGGTGTCGGGTGGGCCTTACTTGGGGCTCCCAGAGGGACCTGGGTTAAACTGCGAGGCGAGTGCCTGGCTTGGTGGCCGGCGGTGTCTGGCGGGCACGTTGGGGGGCCTGCGCCGAGGGAGTGGCAGCCACCCCAAGCCCGAGCCCGCCGGGGCGTGGGACAGGTGTGGGACCGGACCATTGCCCCCCCCTTCTCAGGGTTACGCGGCAGGGTGGGGAGCGATGGGGGCGGGTTCACGCGTCTGCCCTCAACGGAGGTTTCAGACTGTGTCTGGCGTGAGAGCCCCATGCGGGACCGTGAGCGCTGTTGTGAGCAGACCCGGTGCGGGGACCCTGCGTGTCCTGGGGGGGGGGGGGCTCCCGTGTGGCTCCAGTGGCTCCGCCCACAGTCCTGTCACCCCTGTTTGCACGGGTCCCAGAAGGGGGCGGAAGGCGGGGCCAGGCCTTCTCTGCTGAAGCCACGTGGGCAGAAGCAGCTGGTCCGCCAGCCTCGGAGCCTGCTCCCCCCTGGGCTGGCGGCCACTGGAGGGACGTGGGGGGGGGGGGGGNGGGGGGGGGGCGTGTTCCTTCTCTGCATCCAGAGAAGAGGCGCGAGGTTTGCTGAGCCCCTGCGACGGCCAGGATTTACCATTGAGGCTAATCTCGCCGCTGTCACTGTCACTGCCTTGCTTTCAGAGCTGTGGAACCAGGCTCGGGGGCAAACCCTGAGGAGCCCACAGCTAGATGGACAGCAGCTGAAAGGAGAAGGGAAACTGAGTCAGGGACCCGGCAGAGGGGATGGAGTCCGGGCCTGCCCAGGGGTGTCTGCAGGCCGGGAGGGGAGCAGGACATGCCGGGAGGGAGGAGCCTCAGTGTCTCCAGCATTCACCTGGGAGTCCCTTCCGGGCACTGACTGAAGTGAGGTCTCCACGCTGCTCAGCTCAGAGCCTGGCTCAGAGCACGGGTGACTGCTGTGTCATTCGGCTCCTGCTGTATGCCCAGGCAGAAGTAACACGGATTCCGTGTGTTTTCGCAGAGGGTAGTCCGTGCATTCGATGCACCAGTGTCTTAGATCTTTTCAGGTGATCTTCTGCTGTGTACCAGAGAGTCCCTTTCTTCGTGGGCCTGACCCCACGCCTCCACGAAACCACATTTCCATTCCCGTCCAGCTGTCACGAGGCTTGCTTGCTTCAAGCGTATGTCAATATCGTGTAAGACCGATCGACAGTCTTTGTTCACGTGCCCAGACTGTTGCTGGACGTTCTGAACGTATCAGGTGGGCGGTGGGTCGCAAGGGGGCGTGGAGGGACCCCAGACGCTGGAATCCCTGCGCGGACAAGGGTATCAGCCCAGCTCGGCTCCTGACGGGCTGGGGGATGCGCACGGCCCCCCCCCCCCCCCCCCGCCCCCCCCCCCCCCCCCACGCGCCTGGCAATGCCGTCCCGCAGCGTTATTCACACGCACGGTTACTTCCTGGTCTTTGGTCAATTGCTGTTCGGGGGACACCTAACCACCCCCCCCCCCGCCCAGGAGAGAATTTTAATATCTACACGTTCAACTTAGACCAGGTTTGGACCTTCTGCTCTCGGAAAGCACGCACACATGAGGGTGTGTCCCTGGCTGGCGCGGTGGCAGGTTTGCGGCCGGGCCGGGCATGCCATGCATTTCTCTCCAGTATTTTCAAGCTGATTTTTGTTTGTGGAAACCGCAGCTCATTGCTGGTTTCAGAGGCTTCGCTTCCATCACCGACCCGTGTTGCCTCGTTCGCCTTTGTTGATCGGCGGCCCTGGCATGAGTTGGGAAGTGGTGCACTTCTCCGTGTGCGACGTGTGTCCCCTGACCGCCCTGTGTCCCCCCAGATCCTGCAGCCCCGTCCCGGCCCTCCGGCGGGACCTCTGTTCTGCTCCTGGTTTTCAAGTGTGTCTCTGCGGTATTTCTCCGCTAATTACAATATTAATACCAGCTCTTTTTTTAGAATCCTCAGCCTGTTTACAAAAATATCTCTGCCTTCCCTCCGTTAAATTTTGTCTTCGGAGGTGGTAGTGAAGTTTTTAAATTGCCTTTGTGATTACATGATTTTTTTCTTAAGCTATTGATGGGGTGGATTCTATTATTAGAGTCTCTTCTGTTGAACAGTCCTTGACTTCCTGCGAAAAGCCCGGAGTATTCGTCTATCACAGCGCTGAATCCCTCCCGCTACGGAGCAGGGTCTCTCTCTCTCTCTCTCTCTCTCTCTCTCTCTCTCTCTCTCACTCTCGGGAATTGAGGCCTTGGATGTTCCTTTGGGAATGAGTTGTAGGTGGTTTTGAATATTTGCTGAGTGTGAATCGGTTTCTCTATCACAGATTCATTTTTCGGTTCAAAGATCGAATTTATCCACGAGGCTGGGGTCCAGGTATAAATGGAAGAAGAGTATTTTAGTAGCTTTTTAGAAAGTCACTCCTTGCTTCTGCAAAGCATCACTTTTTGTGTCCAGGTTGAGATAGTTTCCTCCAAAACGATCACGGCCAGGTTTGGTTCTGTGATCAGTTACACGTAGTATGTTGATTTTTTAAAAAATCTAAAACCTTATTTGACACAAAACAGGCACTTCATGCAGACGACGTGCAATAAAACATCTGCTTTTACAGCTCAAGTCTTGTTTCCATTTTTGCCCTCTTTGGTTACACCATTAAAAACCTAACGTGATGTTTTTGCCTGTTTTGATTAGTCTCAAATGACCAGCCCGTGACACATTCATTTAAGTTTCCTGATATGTTTTCTACTTTCTTTATGGTTTTTATCCTGCTGCTGTTATTTCCCATAAGTCCATTGAACTATTTATGTTCTTTTGATAATGAAGTTTGAAGTTTTAAAACACTTACCTTTGAGGGGCGCCTGGGTGGCTCAGTCGATTGAGCATCCGACTTTTTTTTTCTTAATATTTATTTACTTAGAGGCTGAGTGTGAGTGGGGGAGGGGCAGAGAGAGAGGGAGACACAGAATCTGAAGCAGCTCCAGGCTCCGAGCTGTCAGCACAGAGCCCGACGCGGGGCTCGAACTCAGAAACCANAGAATCTGAAGCAGCTCCAGGCTCCGAGCTGTCAGCACAGAGCCCGACGCGGGGCTCGAACTCAGAAACCATGAGATCATGACCTGAGCCAAGGTTGGATGCTGAATTGATTGAGCCACCCAGGCGCCCCAAGCATCTGACTCTTGATCTCAGCTCAGGTCTTGATCCATGAGTTCAAGTCCCAGGTTGTGCTTTGCTCCGGGTGTGGAGCCTACTTAAAAAAAAACAAAAAACATTTGATATTTTCACTGCATCCATGACCTTAATATCTAGGTGTTTCCTCTCTCCCTGATCTCTGTCTTCTGCCACGTCCCTGCTCATTCCTCACCTCACTGTGTTAGGATGGAACTGAGTGACCCGTAAGGTTTCCTCTCTGGTGTTTCATTGTGTGGAGAGTTCTTCGTTAGAATAGTATTTGAGTTGGCTTTTCTTTTTTTAATGTTTGTTTGTTACCGTGCGCGAGGGTGGGGGGGACGGAGGATCTGAAGCAGGCTCCACCCAGTCAGCACAGAGCTGGACGTGGGGCTCGACCCCACAAACTGTGAGATCACGACCTGAGCCAAAATCCAGAGCTGGACACTGAACTGACTGAGCCGCCCAGGTGCCCCATGTTGTTTTTTTAATGATCCATGGATGCTTGAGAGAATGAGCTGGATCCTACTTTTCAGAATTTGAAATGGGAAAAGAGCTGCCCCTTGTTTGGTATAAAGTACACGCTACTAAAAGATACATTGTGAAAAGGTGAAATCGTGTCTCTTGTACAAGTAGAAATATTTCATTTTTTCAGCACCAACATTTTAGTTTATATTACAGATGTTAATAACAGCAGCAGCCACTCCTTAAGTTTTGGTTTCAAAATTGAGAAAAATCATTTAAGGCTTTTTTTTTTTTTTGTCTTTGCAGATGGGAATTCAATAATTTTTTAACCCCAGAAAGAGTTCATATCACTTATTTGTATCTGGATTGGATATATAGTTTTCACACAAAACCTTTATATCATTTACCATATTGCTACTATTTATTGAAAAAGGTATTCATGAGGGGGGTGCCCAGGGGCCTCAGTCAGTTAAGCGTCCAACTTCGGCTCAGGTCACGTTCTCGCGGTTTGTGGGTTCGAGCCCTGCATCGGGCTCTGTGCTGACAGCTCAGAGCCTGGAGCCTGTTTCACATTCTGTCTCTCCCGTTCTCTCTGCCCGTCCCCTGTTCACTCTGTCTCTCTCTCTGTCTCTCGCTCCCCGCCTCTCTTCTCTCTCTCCCCGCCTCTCTTTCTCAAAAATAAACATTAAAAAATTTTTTAAGATATTCATGATCTAATTTGTGATCTTATTATGACTGAATAATGAAAGTAAAGAAGTATTATTACATTATTTGAGTTTTCAATTCTCAATACACAGAACTTAAATATTCTAATTTTTAACTTTTAATCTTCTTATTTTTTAAAAAATTTTAAGTGTTTATTTTTGAGAGAGCACGCGCACACACACACGCACGCTCGCACGCACGAGTAGGGGTGGGGGGCAGTGAGAGAGACGGAGACAGATCACCCAAAGGAGGCTCCGAGCCGTCAGCACAGAGTCCGTTGCGGGGCTCAAACCCACGAGCCATGACATCATGACCTGAGCCCAAGTCCAATGCTTAACTGACTGAACCACCCAGGTGCCCAGTTTTTTATCTTTAAGTAAACTCCACGCCCAGTGTGGGACTTGAACTCACGATCATGAGTCATGTGCTCTACCAGTTGAGCCAGCCAGGAGCACCCCACCCCCTTTTTTAAAGGCAATATATTTTTAAAAACTCATTAATCAGTGTGAGAGACAGTAGGGTGTTACAGCTGGCTCAAAGGAAAGTTCTAAGAACACATACCACGGATGGAGGCGGCCAGGAGCGCCGAGTGAATTTGTGAATCAGTGTGCAGAACTGGGCACTGTCCTCCGTGCCAGCGGCAGCTGGCTGCGTTCTGCCAGACAAAATTCCTGTGCGTTTCTGTGGATGAGAATTATTTTCAGTATCATTACTATTCTACATTTGACAGAGTTTTAAAAGGAGCCCCCAAACAAGAGAAGACTCACTTAACCCAGAGCGCACGTTGACAGGAGACCTGGTAATCTCTCGTCCATTTTAAAGACTTTTATACCAGGGCGCTTGGGTGGCTCCGTCGGTAGAGCATCCAACCTCGGCTCAGATCGTGATCTCACAATCTGTGGGTTCAAGCCCCGTGTCAGCTTCTGTGCTGTCGGTGCAGAGCCTGCTTGGGGCTCTCACGCTCTCCGCGTCTGCCCCCCACTCATGCTTTCTCTGTCCCAAATAAATAAACTTTTGGAGCGTTTAGGTGGCTCAGTCAGCCAAGCATCCAATTTCAGCCTAGGTCATTATCTCCCTGTTCCCAAGTTCAGCCCTGTGTCGGGCTCTGTGCTGACAGCTCAGAGCCTGGAGCCTGTTTCAGATTCTGTGTCTCCCTCTCTCTCTCTCTCTCTCTCTGCCCCTCCTCCCCTGCTCACGCTCTGTCTCTCTCAAAAATAAACATTAAAAAAAATTTACAAATTAAAAAAAAAAAGACTTTCACTTTTGCCTAAAATGCTTTCTTTAATGTTTTATTTTTTTATTTTTTTCATTTATTTTTGAGAGAGCAAGCGAGTGAGCACGTGAGCAGGGGAGGGTCAGAGAGAGAGGGAAACAGGATCTGAAACAAGCTCCAGGCTCTGAGCTGTCAGCACAGAGCCCGACACGGGGCTCGAACCCACGAACCATGAGACCATGACCTGAGCCGAAGTCAGACACTTAACTGACTGAGCCATCCAGGCACCCCTGTGTTTTATTTATTTTTGAGAGGGAGCACACGTGCAAGGGAGAGCCAGAGAAAGAATCCCAAGCAGGCTCTGCGCTCACAACCTCAGGCTCACACACCGAGAGATCACGACCCACGTCAAGTCGGATGCTCAAAACGACGGAGCCACCCAGGCGCCCCTAACGATGCTCATGCATCCCTATTTGTTATTGTCCAGTTATCTCCCCTATGGGACAATGAGGAACTGATTTGTCACATCAAATTATCTAATCTCTGTATTGTTAATGGTTTTCCTTACTAGATCTTAGCCATGTTGTTTGATGCCTATAGACTTTTGTTATGTTTTTATCATAAATGTTACGTATTCAACTTGCAAAATTTAGGAAAGAGAGAAAAGTATAAGGAAAAATTTCAAACCATTTGTAATTCCCACTGTTGCTCACCACTGTTATTCGACATGCTAGTTTCTTACCTCGGAGCCTTTCTTCCCATCTGTATTTCTTGAATATATCTAATATTGTCCTGCGTACAAAACTTATTCTTTGTGTTTTTTCACCTAATATTTTAACAAACACTTTTCCTATGTTATTAAACCTGTCCAGAAGCATCTTTTTAAATACTCTTACTTAAATTTACTTTTCCTCTGTTTGGGGCCATAGTAGATGATTACCAGCGTTTTGCTATTATGAATAACACTGTAACCTTGGGACGTGAACATTTGTGCACACTTCGCATGATTTCTTAGGGATAGACTATCATAGATCGAACAACTGAGTCAAAGAATAGGAGCCGTGCAATGTGGGGAGATACGCTCTGTTTACATAAATGGTTAGAAAAAGGCTTAGGGCAGAAAGCCGCCACCACTGGGCTAAACCACTCGAGGTTAGTTAGCGAGACAGTGTAACCAGATCACGAGTAACTTGTTACATCTCCTGTGGGAAATTACTTTCCATCTGACGCTAATGTACCTTAATCACGAACACCATTTGCCCCCCCACCTTTTGCTCCTTAATCACACAAGTTAACGATTACCGTCTGATTGTGTTCTCCACGTTCACCACGTGTGTAAGATCTTGAGCACTCAGAAAACACAGAGACGAAACCCCTGTTCAGGACTCTGGTCTCCTCCTGGACTTTAGTCTCTCTTGTATTCAATCCTGTGTGTGCTCTCTTCCTGGACAAGAGACTCCTAGTCGGCAACAGTGCGGGGCTCTGGAGATAGAGCAAAATTGCTTTATAAAGTGTGTCCATCTGAATGCCGTGTTTATAGCACTATCCTCTCCTATTGCGTGATGGTCCGGTAACATCTGCGCGTGGTGTGCACGATGTCTTTTGCCATTGCACTGTGACCCCTCTTACCTCCTGCGATACCGTGTTCTCTAAATCCCATCTTCTAGTGATACCGCAGCTTGTCCTCTTCACTTAACCACGTCTGGTGGTAGCATTTTTGCCCAGACTTTTCTTTGTCAATCACTCGATGCTGTTTTGGTTTAGATGTGCCCCATTCGGACCTCATTTCATCATCAAATCTGGGACTTGTCTTTACATGAGGGAATTGAGGCAGCTTTCCATTATTGTAGTAATCTCTCTGCTCCAGCTGCTCTCATAATATTTTATTCTTCCCATTTTGTGTGCTTCCCTATCCCTTTGACATTTTACCTTTTGACGGACCGCTTTGTTTATAGCATCGATTGTGGTTTCCTAGGGAGACACTGTAGCTTTCATTTCACGGGCAACCTCTGCAACAGGCACTGTGAACGTTCTTTCTTTTTTTTATTTTAGTGTTTGTTTTTTCTAGAGAGCATGCAAGTAAGGGGGGTGGGGGAGAGGATCTGAGGCAGGCTCTGTGCTGAGAGCAGAGAGCCTGACCTGGGGCTCAAACTCCTGAATTGTGAGATCATGACTTGAGCCAAAGTCGGATGCTCCACTGAGCCCCCAGGCGCCCTGGCACTGTGAATGTTCTTAATTGTGTTTTTGTCCCTAGTTAACAGGGAACTCCTATTCCCTTTTAGAGGAGCTAAAGGAGTTTTTTGAGAGTTTCAGATGTGTTTCCCATACTTTTACACCCTTTATTGACATAATCCAATGTGACTGAAATTTAACTATCATCAGCGAGTGTGTTCATCTCCCGACCCCCGGAATCTTACATCGAATGGGCGCCGTCACCGCCACTTCCTCACACGACTTCCCGCTTCCAGAGTGCTTTCTTTGACTCAGCCCTGGATATGTGGGGGGAGATTCCTAGGCACTCTTTGCTGGAAAGGTGCTCACGTGGCAACGGGTCAGAGATTTGCGGATTTCTGAAGATCTCCCTGTTACCCTGAAGACGAGTCTTGCATCTACACCACACACAGTTCCCAGATCTCCTCCTTTTCCTCTGGAATTGGAGGAATTGGTTTCTTGGATGCGGGATGCATTGATTGCGGTGGAGGTGAAATCTGTAAAAGCTGCATTTTTACTCCTTAAAATAAAAAAAAAATGTTTTTATTTAGAGAGCGTGCGTGTGTGGGTGCGCATGCACACATGAGTGGGGGAGGGACAGAGGGAGGGGGAGAGAGAATCCCAAGCAGGTTCTCCACTCAGTGCAGAGCCCCACACGGGGCTTGATCTCATGACCCTGAGATCGTGACCTGAGCCGAGATCAAGAGTCGAATGCTCAACCAAGTGAGCCAGCCAGGCACCCCTGCATTTTTATTCCTTTGAAAGTCCCTTGTCTTTTTGGAATTGAGCTAACGGGTTACACTCCTGGATCTGTGGCGGCCCCTCAGTCACCGATCTGAGGGCTTTTAACACACTTCAGCTCATTTTTCTACTTGATGGCTCCTAGCAGGCTATCTCTTTGCATTTACATTTCTTACCACATTACATCTTCTTGTTCGTTTTGGCCGTTCATTTATCCAGAGCCCATTGATCACTAGACCAAGTGTGGTTTCAGCCATTAGCTAGCGAGGATAATCAATAACCGAAATGCATTAGGAGAGCAAAACCGTATCCACTCTCTGCCACCGATTCATTGTCTGCCGGGACGCAGTCTCCGGTGTCGGCTCAGGACGGCCACCTCCACACCTCCCTGTGTGTGTGCGCCTCGCCTCCCCATGCTCCCTGCCCCTGCCTCTGTTTCCCGGTCTGTCTCCAGCCGTGTTTCCCTTGTGCACCGTCGCTAATTAATTCCCAGTCAGAGTGATGGATGGTTTAATTTGCTTTCCTTGAGAGCCCTGTTTGCCTTGCCGGGCCCGGGCCTGGGGAAGATTTCCAAGGTGCTGGGCAGTTGGCTACGGAGGGCGGGGTCTTGGCAGAGGGGGCGGAAGACCTGCACAGGTTTCCAGACTGGAGCCCCAACACAGTGCCATTTTGATCCTTATCATCCTTGAGTGACCTGGCTAAGCCGGAACCTCATTTGTGCCACAAAGCCGCCTCCGCGGGCCCAGAAGCTGGGAGGAAGGGCTTTGCTCTTGACAGAAGGGGAGAGCCTCACACCACAGAGCACAATCGGTGGAACCCCCCCTTCCTGCTTTTTCCCTAGAGCTCGTCTCCTCGTGGCCTCTGAATCTTCCTCTCTTGGTTCCCCCCGCGCCCCCCCCCCCCGCTGACCCCTCCTCCTGAGGCGGAGTCTCTGGCTCTTTCTTGGGAGAAGCCAGCTGAACCTCTCCAGTTGCTTGCTTTGGAGTTTCCTTTCATTTCTCTGAGTAGCATCGTGAAGGTTCAAGAGGCCAAGGATCCTCCTTGGAGGAAGGAGGGGTGGGGCCATGTCGTCTTCTTTCCTGCTTCCTCCCTGTCGACAAGAACATCAAGTTCACCACCACCAGTGAGCGTCCCCGTCGCCTCTCCCCTCGTCAGCTTCACCACCATCCTCATCTCTGCCGCCATCTTCATACCCGTCACCACTGCCTCATCACCACCGCCACGACCGCCATCTCCTGTCGTCTCCAGTGTCACGATCACCCCAATCACGAGTATTAACACCAGCGCCTTCACCATAGCAGCTGCCGCTCACTGAGTATTTGCTGTGTTACACGCACTGTGCCGAGCGTTTTGTGTGCGTTTCCTCGTTCAGTGGCGGGACCCTGTCGTGGTCGTAGAGGTCAGGAACTAGTACGTGGGGAAGCCAGGGCTCAGTCCTCCATCTTTGAATCCATGGCCCCTTCCCTGACGCGGAGGCTCTACATTTTCCAAGTTGAAGGAGGCACCGGGGTCCCCGTTTCTTCCTGCAAAGCAGAGACCCCACCCCCGCAGCTCTGTGCCAGATGCCACACCTAAGTTCCCTCTGTCCTCCCTTTCCCACGTGGGCCCCTTTCTTCCCCCCACAGGTGTACGAGGGCGGGAGCCATGTGGACCAGTTTGTGACCCGCTTTCTCCTGAAGGAGACGGCCAATCAGATCCAGTCGCTGCTGAGCTCCGTGGAGAGTGCGGTGGAGGCCATTGAGGAGCAGACCAGCCACATCCGGTGTGTCACTGGGACCTCGCAGGGTCATCTGGGGATGTGCCACGCGCGCACACACTCACACGGCAACCTGCTGCTTGCTGCGGCCGTCCGTGTGCTTGGGGACTGGGTGACCTTGGGCAAGGTGAGCCCCGAACTCTGCATCCGTGCTGGGCCCTGTGGTTCTGAGGCCCCCGCTGTGGACGGCCGCAGCTCTGGAAGCTGACGCTTAGCGATTTCCTTCAGCGTCGTGGTCCCTGTCATGATTAAAACCGTTTTCACCTGCTGTAGATCAGATAGGCCCCTGCACAGTTGTCGCTGCTCTCCTGCGCAGCGCCAGCTCCGTCGTGTGTCAGCGGTTACGCCCGCCCGCCCCTGTGCGGGGGGGGGGGGGGGGCAGGTCACAATGGGGAGACCCCTCCCTACACACACTCCAACCCCACAGTGCCTCAAATCCCAGCTCTTTAGGCTCTGGGCTGCAAGTCCCCTTAGGCCACCCCGTCCAGGCGTGAGCCACTGGTTCAGAGCCCTGCTGCCCATTGTGGGGAGACCTCCCTCCACACAATTTGCTGCTGGTTTGTGGGGCATCAGGATTGACACCCCAAAGACTCCATGCCCTCTCCCCCTTCCAGAAGGCTGGAGTGGCCCCGCCGCACAGAGGAGGGGCTTGTTGAGTTTTCAGGTTCACAGGGGACAAATTCCAGAATGCACCAAGGGGCAGAAGGGGGCTGGGCACAGGGCGTGTTTGCTGCGTGACTGGGTGTATCCGTGTCTGCGGCGAGTTTTCCAGCATCTCGGGGTGCACGGTGGCTGGGAATTCACCGAGCGGTGACAGACCCCCCCCTCTGTGGTGCCAGGCACCGGCAGGGCGTGTGCCGGGGCCCAGCACCTGCGTGCACACCGGTGTGCCTGGGGGCAGCGCACAGGGACAGGGGCGGGGCCTGGCCCTTCTCTCTGGGGCCCGCTGAGGTCAGGGTCACAGATGTGTCTGTCCTGTCCCGGGCTCTCTGGACCATATCTAGGGCACCGTTTTGTGGAGAGGCAGGTTGTTTGGTGGGCACAGACGGGGGCTCCCCCCACCCCACGGGGAGGAGGAGGAGGGGGTGTGTGAGTTAGGCAGCGGGGTGGGGGCCTGGCTCAGTGTCGCCCCAGCCCTGGAACCGAAGCTCCCGGGGACGGGGCCCGGGCTGTGTGGTCCTAGAATGTAGTGAAGTCCGGGTCCCGACTGCCCTGGCCCCGGCGCCGCCACCGGGAAACAGGCCATGACGCGTGCCTCACAGGAGCAGGGCTAGACCGGGTCAAGTGCACACGTCTGGGCTTGTGGCCAGGGCCCTGCGGCCTCGCTCACAGTGCGTGTCTCGTCCCCTCACACCGCAGCAGACAGAACCACGACAAACCCGGCCATGGCGCAGTGGAGGCCTGGTGTGGAAGCCCCGCGCCCCCCCATGCCCCCAACCACAAGCTGGGGGCCGCAGAACACGGGAAGAGTCTTCCGCCCGGTGAGAGTGGCGGCCTGGGGTGGGGAGCCCTGGGGGGCGGGGGGTCCTTGAAGAGTTCTCACAGTGGCCTGGATGCAGCCTGGACTGGGACCGGGTAGTGGGGGCCCTCCCCCTCCCCCCTCCGCCCCCCCCCATTAGCATCTCTGTTCCTTTCTCCTAGTCCCTGCGGACCCCAAGGAGGAGGGCCTGGAAGCCCAGATCAGCCGCTTGGCAGAGCTGGTGGGGCGGCTGGAGAACAAGGTAATAAGCCCGCGGAGCCCACACGCCTCTCCGCTGCCCCCGCGGGTGCAGGGTCGGCCCCCGCGTCCCGACAGAGCCTGGCGGCCACGACTAAGGACAAGATGTCCCTGGTACCTATCCGAGGAGAGGCGCCCGGGGCAAGGGGGAGGGGACAGGGCTCCTTGTGCCTTTGCTCTCGGGCAGGCCTGGCCTGGGAGGCGGTGCCCGGAGGTGGCGCGGTGGTGGGTGAGGGACGGCGGCCCAGGAGAGGTTAGAGACCTCCTGAATGAGGCGGCTGTCATGCAGTCTCTCCTGTGACTCGGCGCGTCTGCGGGTTGTAGAAAACGGCACAGTGTCTATGGAATCCGGTCTTCAGGGAACGTCTCATGACTTGGCAGGTCCCCCCCCCCCCCCGCGCCCATGACCCCACTCATCTCCCCGGGCGGCCGTAACCACGTAGCACAGGCAGAGCTCAGAACACGGCCATTTCTTCTGTTCTTCTGTCACCGTCTGAGCCTAGAAGTCTGAGATCAGGCTGGGGGTAGGACTGCCTTCTCCTGGGCGTGAGGACAGCCACCCCCTCCCTGTGTCCTCCTCTCCTTTAAGGACACGGTCAAGGTCGCGCCCACCCACATGACCTCATCTTTTTATTTATTTATTTTTTAAATGTTTTATTTATTTTTAGGAGAGAGAGAGAGAGAGAGACAGCGTGAGCAGGGGAGGGTCAGAGAGAGAGGGAGTCACAGACTGAAGCAGGCTCCAGGCTCTGAACTGGCAGTCAGCACAGAGCCCGACGCGGGGCCCGAACCCACGAACCGCGAGATCATGACCCAAGCGAAAGTCGGACGCCCAACCGACTGAGCCACCCAGGCGCCCCGACATGACCTCATCTTAATGACCTCTTCACAGGCCCTATTTCCAAGCAGAGTCACATCCTCAGGTGCTGGGGTGGGGGCCTTGAACTTACGATTTTGGAGAGGACACAGTTCAGCCCAGACAATGACCATTTGTTGGAAGAAAGATAACAGGTTGCCTTAAGGTTTACCACTGGGCTCAGGTATCAGACCGCGCGTGTTTAAATCCTGGTTAAACCACTTGGCAGCTTGGTGACCTTGGGCCAGTGGCTTGCCCTCTCTGAGCCTCAGACTCCTGCTCTAACCAGAGAAAATGTTCAGAATAGTACTCCTCATGCAGTGGTTGTGAGGATTAAAGAAAACGTGTGTTTTTTTTTTAATATTTTATTTTTGAGGGAGTGAGAGCGGGGGAGGGGCAGAGAGAGAGGGAGACACAGAACTTGAAGCAGGTTTCCGGCTCTGAGCTGTCAGCACAGAGTGCACCTTGGGGCTCGAACCCCCAAACCATGAGATCATGACCTGAGCAGAAGTCAGACGTTGAACCCACCGAGCCACCCGGCGCCCCAGGAAAATGAAGCCTTAACGGCTTAGCCCAGAGCCTGCGGTGTCCCGAGCACTAGAATATTAGCAGTTGTTCAGCATCCTTACCGGATACTCTGGTACCGAATCTGAACACGCACCGGACCGTTCACCTCCATAAACCAGGCCAGCGGGCGCCTCAGAGCTGAACGGCTGGGCGACTTTACATTTCTCCTACTTTTCTGATATTTTTACATCTTTTGCAAAAGGGCAGAAAAGCAGTTGGATGGGCTTGGGGTTTCTCGTGGATTCATGGGGGCGGGGCGGGGGGCTCCCCCACGCAGAGGGAGACCGAGGCCAGCCTTGGCGAGGAGACGGGGGTTGGGGCGGGGGAGGTGGTGGCCCCAGTAGCTGGGCTGAGGCGGAGGTGGGATCCCCCTCCAGCAGCTGAGTGGGAGCGGTGGGCAGGGCTCCGCGGGACCCTGAGGCCCGGTTGTCATAACAACTCCCAGCGCCTCCAGAGGGAGGTTCTTTGATGGTTATTTTTAGCATCCCGTCGTCTTAACAACCAGCTGGCTGGAGACCGCGGAGCACCTGGGTGTCCTGGAGACAGGGCGGGGCCCCGCTTGCTGGCCTCTGATTGGTCCGGGCCGCCGGCGGGGGCCAATCCGGGGCCGGCAGCGGGCCCCGCCCTCCTGGTGCCAACCTGAGGCTGCAGGCTCTGCCGGGTGGTGCTGATGGAGCTGATGGGGCGTGAGGCAGGGAGGGGGCGGGGCCGGCGTGGGTGCCTCTGCCCCTCCCCCTCCTCACCCTCCGCGGCCCTGCTGTCTGGGAGAAGCCAAAGGAACCACTTGCAGACCCTGCCCCCAGGAGCCCACCTGGACGGTTGGAAAATGAGGGAAACAGACTTGACCCTGGGGGTGGGGGGTCCTGGCTTGGCCACCTAGAAAGTTCGTTCCAGCCCCCTGCTCCTGAGAAGTCGGGACTTTGTGCAGGACTGGCTGCAGAAACGATGCGGGCCAGCTTGGGTCATGCAGGCAGGACTCCTTCATTTTTGGGGTGGTGACTGCACTGGTCACGTGCCCGATTACCGCTGTTTTCCTTAACCCGCTGATGTGCCATCTCTACACCACCGGGCAAAAACCGGGGTCTGTCGGGGTCTGTGACTGTGCTGGAGACACAGGCTGTCCACATGGAGGACAGGGATCCACGAAAAGGTGGCTTTCACTGGGGTGCCCGAGTTGCCGAAGAGTCACGGTTTTTGTGGTTCGTGGGGGGGTGAGAGGCCCTGGCTGCAGACCCCGGCTCCAGCGCGCAGCCAGCTTCTGAGGCCTTTGGAGCCCAGGGCCCTGTGCTGTGACTCTGCTGCGCACCCATCAGGTGCTGCGTCCTAGGCCCCGCATGGGCTTGTGACCAGCGGTCACTGGCACCGGGTTCCTGCGCCCACATCAGGAGGCTGGGTGGTCCAACAGGACGAATCTGTGAAGCATTTAGCTTGAGGCCTGCGGGAGGCCGGGGGTCACAAACCACCCCGTGCAGGCCGTTACCAGGTTCACGAGGCCCCCGGGGGTCTGGGCACGGGTGACTGGCAAGTTGACGGGGATCGTCGGGCTGTCGCCGGCAGTCGCGGCAAAAATCCAGCATCCTGGATTCAGAAGTGTCCTGTAGGAAGACTACCCACCCCTGGCAGCTGCCCTCTGTGCTGATCTGGGTGCTTCTGTGCCTCCCAGATGCCAGGGCCAGAAGGGATCTCTGCCGCTTCCTCTGGTCCGTTTCCCAGCCGGGCTCCCAGCTTCCCTGGGAGCCAGCCCTGTGTGCGGAGGAGAGACTCCAGGGAGGCTTGGCCCTGGGGAGCTCCCAGCGGCCTTGGGGTGCAGAGGCTGGAGCTCTTTGCTGGCTCTGGACACTTCGGTCTCACTGTGGTAGTACTGGAGGCCTCCCCGGGGGAGGTGGCCTCTGTCTCCAACACGTCTTTGTGCTTTGTTGCTTCAGACCCTTTGGTTTGACCTTCAGCAGCGCCTGTCGGACGAGGAAGGCACCAACATGGTGAGGCCTGCTCCCTTCCTGCCCGAGCCAGGACGGACTTCCGTGTCCTTGACCCCCCACTCTGGGACCCCCGCGAAGGGAGACGCAGCCCTAGTACCTGGCCGCCTCTGGCCGGGGGTGTTCTTTAACCAAGAACAGCTTGGCCCAGGGCGAAGTGATTGGGACGGTGACCCCAAAACACCCTGGAAGTGAAACTTGCTCGGCACTGGCTTTGTTGTGTCTCTGACCAGAGCCCCGGGGGCAGCTCCCGATGGCCCCGGGGCCTCTGTAAACACCCTTGGCCGGTGTCCTGCCTGGGGCGGCAGCTGGGTCTTTGTTCTTTTTAGCTACTTGTCGTGGGTAAGCATGAACCCTGTGTGAGCGCAGGTTTGGGGGCTATGTTTTGGCTGAATTGGCTCGTCCTCTCTGAAGGAAGGTCTGGGGAGGCTGGGTCTTGGGCTGTGGCCGCGGGGCAGGGAGGGGGGTGGCCGGGCACTCACTGCCCTGTGGCCCCACAGCACCTGCAGCTGGTCCGGCAGGAGATGGCCGTGTGCCCCGAGCAGCTGAGTGAGTTCGTGGACGCCCTGCGACAGTACCTGCGTGGCACCGCGGGCGCCAGGACCTGCTTACAGTGAGTGAGCCGAGGGGCAGGGCAGGGCAGGGGCGGGCGGGCGGAGGGCTGGGCCAGCCTCGGCACCCCCCCCCCCCCCCCCGGGAGGGTCAGGGTCAGGCTTTACTCCACTGCGCACACAGGGCCGGGACTCCCTGACTTGAGCTTCCTCATCTGCCCAGCAGGGCCTGGAAGCAGGGGTGGGGAGGGTGCAGACGGAATAGTGAGCGGCCGGGCTTGGGCCGCGTGCGAGCTGCTGGTGTTCCCGTCCTGGGTGTGCTTGCGGCCCCTCCCCCTTGCTGGTGGCTGTCCCAGAGGGCTGTGGGCCCAAGCCCCGGGCTGTCGCCCCTCCGTGTCTCACCGCCACGGGTCGGCGGCTGTAGCCTCGGGTCCCTGCCTGCAGCCTCGCTCTCCCGTACCCCTTCCTCCGCCTCCAGAGCCCACGAGCCTTCGCCCTGTTCCTGCTGAAGGAAAGGGCAGGGGGCGGAGAAGGTTCCGGGGGCCGTGGTGCTGTACGGGCCGGAGGCAGGGTCCTGGAGAGAGGGGCTGCTCGTGCGTGAGGCCGGGGTGCGGGGCAGCCCTGTCCGCAGAACTGGGTGTGGGGACAAAGCAGGCACCCGGCGTGGCGGGGCAGGGACCGCGTCGGTGATGCTTGAGCGGAAGGCAGACCCGGTCAGGTCTCCTTTGTGTGACTAAGGGGTGAGTGGGGACGGGGTGCAGCAGGGCTAGCAGACGCCTAGGGCCTCGCGCCGCGTGGGTTTTGGAGCCGAGCTGATGGGCCGGGCTGGTGGCAGGGAGGAAGGGGGAGGGGGCGGTTCTCTGGCTTCAGAAACCCGACAGGCTGCTGCTGTGCGCCGGGCGAGGAGGTGGGGTGTGGGGGTGGGGGCGCCGTGCCGGCCCTTCTGGGCCGCGTTCACATCAAGACAGCAGGCGAGGTGCTGAGGTGCAGGGGAGGGGGAGCAGGTGGGACGCAGAGGGGCTTCGTGCCTGTGTCTGGAAGGAGTGTCATCTCTGCCCCCCCCCCCCCCGTCCACGGTCGCACCCCCACAGCCTTCAGTGTGCTCTCGGCCAAATGCAGGCCCCATGGTAACCAAATGCAGACGAACCCAGTTGCCCCGGTGACCTTGGTCTAGCAGCACGAAGGGCCCTGGGTGACGGGGTTGTGTCTGACTGGCAGGTGACGTGTACGTGCCCGGGGAGCGTGAGCCCCCCGCCCCCCAGCTCCAGGTGTAACTGGAGGCTGGAGCCTAGTGACGCTCGATGCTCAGAGCAGCTTTGGGGCCCGGCTTCTGTCCTGTGCGGTGAACCGTGGAATTGGCTGTAATTACAGGGCGACTGCCCCCCCTTCCTCTGGGGCCATGTTCTGCGGGGGTCGGGCCAGGCTCGAGAGGACGGGACCCTGGAGGCTGGCCTGCGGGGCCACTGCCCCAGGGCCCGGCCTCCCGCCCACGATTGTTGGGTCAATTCCAGGTCCCAGCGTTTTAAGGATTAATTGAAACCGTTACGGGGAGAGCGCGGCAGAAGGAAGGTGCTTTTATTTTTTAAAGGTGGGATTTTTAGGTGACAATAGAACCTTTTCAAGTGTCCTTTTCATTGTAGTTCGTTCAGGGAGTATTTCTTGGCCACCTTCTGGGCCAGCCTGGCGACAGGTGCTGGGGGCCCCTCCCACCTCCGCTAGGCGTGGGGGGGGGGCATCTGCCTTGGGGGGCGTGCAGAGGAGGCTGGCCCTCTACCTGGAGCCTCTCCCCTCCCAGCGTCGCGGCAGTGAGGCTGGCGGATGGCTTCACCTTCGTGGTCTATGAGTTCTGGGAGACGGAGGAGGAGTGGCAGAGGTGAGTGTGGGCCCCCCACCCAGCCCCCCAGCCGGGCTCTGCACCCGGGTTCGGGGCTGGCCCTGGGAGCCAAGGCTCAGGCTGCCTGCCCCCCAAACTCGCCACTCGCTGCTCCCAGGCCCCCGCTGTCAGCCTCCCTGAGGCCCAGCCTTCCATCACCCCAGTGCTCCAAGGGGGGCTGCCTGGGGGCGAAGCCCACCCCCGAGCACTCACTCCCCCCTCCCCCCCGGCCGGCAGGCACCTGCAGAGCCCCGTGTGCAAGGCGTTCCGGCACGTGAAGGTGGACACGCTGGGGCAGCCCGAGGCCCTCTCCAGGATCCTGGTGCCAGGTAGGCGGAAGCTGGGTGCCGGAGGCCCTGGAGAAGGGAGACGGATGGCTGGAGATGAAAGGCGGGGCTTCCAAGGGAGAGGGCGGAGCCTCAGAGTGGCTCTGGGCGCCCCCCTGAAGCCCAACCCCCCCCCCGAGACTCGTACTTCCCCCCACTTGGGCTTGGACCCCACAGGCTGGAGGAAGAGATGTGCTTTCTGGCCAGGTGCCTGCTCTGCCTCATCTGTCTGTCCTCCCCCCCCCCCCCCCCCCCCCCCCCCCCCCCCCCCCCCCGCAGCCGCCTGGTGCACCTCCGGCCGTGACTGACCGCCTCCCGCGGCCTTCGGAGGAACCTGCCCCCGCCCCCTCTTTTCTAGAGACTTTGGTATACACGCCGTCTTTTCACTCTACTTCCAGACAAGAATGTACGTTCCCTGCTGTGTGAAGGAGAACCCCCTGCCCCTGGCGTCCCCCCAGACACCCCCGCCCTGATGGGCAGAGCCCTGCTGAAGCCCAAGGGCGGCCTCCCCGAACCGTCCCCCCCCCGGTGGCTGCGCACGACCCTCCCCTCCATTGGCCACTGCCTCCGCGCCCTGGTAGGAGCCGAGACCCTGTAGTGCCCAACCTAGGCCTCTGTCCGGGCCGCACAGGCCAGTAGAGCCCGAGGAGCCGGGCAGGGCTCGGCCCTCAGGCGCCAATAAACTCTGGTTGGGAACAGCCGCGTGCGGAGTTTTTCTTCAGCTTCCTCTAGGTGATGGGGTGATGCAGGCCTGGGGCCCCTTCTTAACCATTAAATCCGGACCAAATCCCCCCCAAAGCCTGTTTCCTTTCCTGTAAGCTAGAGCTGACAAGTCTGAGGGACGCATTTTGACAAGCTTGTGCCTGTTAGAAAGTTCGGGGCATCCCCAAGAATCACCGTATGGCTCAGGATTTCACAAGGACTCCCGGAGCCCAGCAACACAAGCGTACAGACTAAAACCAGCAAAGGGAAGACAAACGGGTCGAGGAGAGACCACGCACGGAGCTTACAGCCGTCCCCTCCCGGACAGGTGGCCACACGCACAGAGCACTGTGATCAGAGCTTCCACGGGGGCCGGTCCTCCAGCCCACACCTCTGGTCTCAGGCCCCAGGCAACCAAAGAGGTTTGGGGCCAGGACGCCCCAGGGGGCTAGAGGCCACAGGCCAGCCGGCTCTGGCCACCGTCAGTCCCTGGCGGCACCTGTGGACAGGAGCGCGGGGCCTTAGACTCGGGCCTTGTTTCAAGCCCCGCTCCCCCTTTTCCGGTCCCTGTTGGGGGGAGCGGCCGCCACGTCCTCCATAAAAGTCTCCAAGAAAGAGAGCAGTGGACCCCCTCCCAATGTGGAAGGCCAGAAGCCAGGGCACCCCTGGGTCGGTCGGGCCTGGGGGGCCACGGATGTGCGCGGAGCAGCCAGCCTGTGCCAGGGGAAGGGGTTAGAGCCGTCACTGCTGGGCCGGGCAGGCCCTGTCCGCGCCTGCCTGGGGCCTAGGCTTGGAGGAAGCGTAAGCAGCGGGTTTGAATCCCAGCGGCTCAGCTCCGAGCTGCGGGCTTCACGGCTCTCAGAGCCCCGCCCCTTTATAGTCTGTCGAGCGCCCTGCTCGCAAGATCAGGAGTTGCGTGGCCGCAGGACTGTGCGTACCGGGGCCTGCGGGCAGCCTCAGAAGCGCCCCGCGGCGGCTGCTGCTCCCATTAGCTCAGCCGTTTTAAAAATATTCTCAGGGGCGCCTCGGGGGGCTCAGTCGGTTAAGCATCCGACTGTGGCTCAGGTCACGATCTCACAGTTCGTGAGTTCGAGGCCAGCACAGGGCTCTGTGCTGACAGCTCAGAGCCTGGAGCTGCTTCAGATTCTGTGTCTCTGCCTCTCTCAAACACTAAAAAAAAAAAAAAAATTTTTCTCAGGGGGGTGAGGCTCTTTGCGGTGCAACTGAGGAACCCCAGGAGCTGGGCTGGGTACACTGCACTGCACGTCACACCCGCCGGCCCGAGCTCGGCCCCCGTGCTGTGGCATCTCTGCTGACTGCAGCCCACAAGCTCTTAGAGCCGCCCTGCTGCTGAGCGGGTGGGAGCGGGCTCTGAGAACACGTTTCAACCCTAAAAGGTATCAGAGCTCCCACTTAATTTACCCTTCACTGCCAGGCGCGCAGGCACCGTCGTCCTCAATGCTGCCTGTGCCATCCTGGGGGTGGCAGGTTCCCAGGGGAGACACAGAGAGGGCAAGTAACTCACCAAGGGTCACACAGCAAGCAAACAGCACCACTTGGATCCAAACCCAGAGCCGCCTGCCCCCATCCAGGCCCTAACCCCGGTCCACACGGCACACACAAGTGAGGAGGAGCCAGATCAGGACAGGAAGACCTCAGTCAAAGACAATTACTGTGGGACCCGGGCCTTGGCTCCAGGCCGACACGGTGCCCCAAACACTGAAAAGTGCATTTAAGCAAAGGCTCGGGCACTGGTGTCCACAGCAGCTTAATCACTACCGCCAGACGGTAAGACACCACAATGTCCGTCAGTGGCTAAAGGATCAAACAAAATGAGGTCTGTCTACACAACGGAGTATCATTGAGACGCAAAGAAGGAAATACCGATCTGCGCGCCCCATGACTGGCCCTTGAAAACCTGAGGCCGCGTGAAGGAAGAAAGTCACAAAGGGATAGAGCGCGTGGTCCCCCTCGCTACGGAATGTCTGCAATAGTCAAGTCTGTAGAGACAGGAAGCAGAGGCGCGGCTGTGGGGCTGGGGGAGAGGGAGGAGGTAGCGACCGCTGAGGGGGTGCGGTTTCTTTTCGCGGAGATAAAAACTATGTCGATCGAGGTGGGGGGGGGTTTACACAACACTGATTGACACTATCGCACACTTGAAGCTGGTTTTGTGTTCTGTAACTTTCACCTCAATTACTCCCCCTGCCCCCCAAAACCCCCAATCAACTCACCTGCCCAAATAGAGACGTTCACCACCTGCGTTCGATGGCCGGTGACATGCTTGCCGTGTCCAGTTCAAACCCGAAACCTCCCGCGGGAGGCACGCGGAGGCAGTCCTGGGTGGGGGGGGTGGGAAGGGCAGGTCCTGAGGGGACCAGCAGCGCCCGGGGCCGGTGTCCCTGCCTGACTGCCGGGGGACACCTTTCCCCTGGCTCAGCGCCACTCAGGGCCGGAGAGCCAATCACTGCCACCAACCACCAGGTGACCACGGCCGCAGCGAGTGCGTGAGATGGGGGTCTCTACGCTCCTGCACAGGGGTGTCACCGCGGCCGGGGACAGGTGACAGGCCAGGCTCGGTGCCGACAGCCCTGCCTGTCCATCTCAGCTCACACTCGCAGCGGTCCCGGGGTGGGCAGAGGGGCGGCCCGGGCTCTTGCGGAGGAGAGCCGGCGAGAGGTGTACACTGCGCCCCGGGAGGAGGAAGGGATGGGGTGTCCGCTGACCCACCGAGGAAGGACGGACGCCGGGCTAAAGCCCGCAGGGGGTTTTCCTGGGTTAGCAACCTGAACACAGGGGCGGGCCACGGCTCACAGGCGGCAGGCAGAGCCGGCTCAGATCCTGCAGACCCAGACCCCATGCCCAAAGCCCTCCGTGACGCCAGGGCGACCTGGGGGACATCCCTGCAGCCCTTCCTTCCCCCTGAAACCTGAGGGCGTCCCTTCACGTCGGAGGACAGCCCCGAGTGAGCTCGTACCTTCATCGGGCGAGATATCAGAGGGCAGGGTCCAGCCTGCATTCCACTGACCAGGCTATGTCCTTGCAGGGTGGCTGGGTCCCAGGAGGGTCACATCTGTGTCAGAGGCAGATCAAGAGGAAAATCACTGTCCCCGGTGGTGCTATGTGTCACCCCTCCCACCCTCTTCTCTCTCAGCACTCAGTCCCCCTTCATCCCTCATACGCTTCCCTGCTTTTGGGTGAGCCCTAGGATCCTATTTCCCTTTTCCCTTGGCTGCTAGGAAGCTCAGCGTTCACCCACTCTCAGCCTAGGTTCTCCGGACCGTTGCTCAGGTCCCCCCACATGGCTGCTGCAGATACGGTACCGCCTTGTTTCCACAGCGAGCCCGCTTGGCATCATACTCGTAAGCCTGCTCCATTCTGTTGGTGGGGAAACGGAGTCCCAGATGCAGTTCATAAACTCCCCCAAATTTTGACATCGCACACGGCAGAGCGGTGCTCAAATCCAATAGTCTGAGTCCAAAGCCAGTTCACACAATGCCCCCTTTTATGGTCCTGCCTCCCCCGGCCCTACTTCGTTCCTCTCTAGGACTCCGTGAACGGCCCCTCACGGCCCCGCCTTCCCGGCCACGGGCCCAGCGCTGCGGGGAAGCACACGGGACAAAGGATAAAGGACTCCATTCTCGCTGCTGCTCGGGGGCACTTCTGTCCTGGTTCGGAGGCCCTGGTCCAGGGGGAGGCCGGGGCCACTGGACACAGTGTGTGTGGAGCTGGTCAGGGGGCCTGTGGAGGAGACCCAGGTGCCCCACTTGAGGGGGCAGAGTCTACACATGCAGCCGGGCCTGGGCTGATCGGATCACACCCCCCCAGCCACTCGGGAGTATGCGCTGCAAACAAAACGGACAGTGGCACATAACCCCCAATCGGTCCCGACCCGGCTCTGTACCTCGTGGGACAAGAAGGACTTTCCCGGGGCGCCTGGGTGGCTTAGTCTGTTAAGCGTCCAACTTTCGCTTGGGTCATGATCTCGCAGTTCGTGGGTTCGAGCCCCGCGCCGGGCTCTGTGCTGACTGCCAGCTCAGAGCCTGGAGCCTGTTTCAGAGTCTGTGATTCCCTCTCTCTCTGACCCTCCCCTGCTCATGCTGTCTCTCTCTCTCTCTCCTAGAAATAAAAA
>NW_024080633.1:6857820-7002741 GCF_003009895.1 Hyaena hyaena
TTATAAAAATTAAAAAAAAAAAAAAAAAAAAAGGCGTTCCCAAATCTTAGTTGCCTCACCTGTAAAATGGGTGAATTTGGAAACATTACGCGATATCACTGCGGAGAAACCGGGGTGACAAAAACGAACCGGAATCAGCAGCTGGTGGTGGCTGGACAACCCTCTGCCTCGACTAGCACCCACCGGATCGTACGCTTTGCCACGGTGAACTTCGCAGTATGTGAGTCACAGCTGGAAACAAACGAATGCAGGCAGAAAGGCTGGAAAACACACAACGGCCCTCGCCCCGTGTGGCCTCACACGCCCATCACATGACCCGACAGAGCCCGGCCCGCTGCCTACCCTGAGGGCGGGGTCCTCAGACGTCGGCCCCTCGTGGCTCTGGCACCGCTGGCCCCCAGCAGGCGTCCCAAGGCAGAGGGAGAGGGGCCCGAGCCCAGCGACATCCAGGAGGGTCCAGGCCCCGTGCAGGGTCAGAGCCGGCGAGCACGGCGACGCAGGAGCAGCTGGGCCGCGAGCTGCCCCCCGCCCCCCCGTTCCTGCCCCTGGGGCAGACCCCTGGTCCCCTCGCCCTCAGCAGCAGGGGTGACTCCTCACCCCAGGGCTGGGGTCGGGACGGAGGGACCCGCACACGCTTCGCTGAGTCCCGGGGGAGCGTGGGCCAAAGTAGGGCTCCACTGGCCTCAGGCCCTACTTTGGTTACCACTTGTATCTCCTAGAAATATCAGGGTCAAGTCCCAACTCTCAGACTCTGTGACTGTGACCTTATTTGGAAAGAGGACCTATGATCCTAAGTAAATTAAGACGAGGCCATACTGGACTAAAAGGCGGCTCTAATCCAATGACTGGGGTCCTTGAAAGAGGAGGGAAATTTCGGGGGCGCCTGGGTGGCGCAGTCGGTTAAGCATCCGACTTCGGCTCAGGTCACGATCTTGCAGATGGTGAGTTCCAGCCCCACGTGACGGAGCCTGATCGGGACCCTCTAATCCACCCCCCCACCCCTCCCCCGCCGGTTCTCACCGTCTCTCCCTCAAAATCAACTAAAAAAAGAGGAGAGAGATTTGGAGGGACACATAGGGCAGCCAGCCACGTGGGAAGGGACGGCCAGCCACACCGGGATCTCGGAACCCTGCCTCCAGACCACAAAGGGAAGAGATCTCTGCTGTTCGGAGCCCCCACGTTGTGGTCTTTGTTAGGGTGGCCCCAGGACGTGAATACACCCTCCTCAGCCCTGCACCCCCAAACCCTCTGAACCAGCAGAAGCCCCAATGAGCAGCCCCAGGAGGCAGAAGGTATCCATTTCTCCAGCATCTTTATGACGCGAGGACACGGGTCTCACAGCCGGACGCAGGCGGCAGCGCCAGGGCCGCGTGGGGCCGGGCCGACCCTCCCGCTCAGAAGAGTTCCAGGGCGGCTGCCACCGTGCTCTGCCCGAAGATGAAGGTGCCCACGAGCACGGAGGCCACGCCCCACACCTCCAAACAGCACCTGCCGGGCCAATAAACCCACATCAGCACGCGCCCCCCACCTCCCCGAGCTCCGCACAGACCGGCCAAGTGCACGCAGAAGGCCTATCACACGAAGCCAGTAGCGTCACCAATTTGGAAAAAAGTCCGTGGAGCTCTCCCTCACCCGTGGGGACGGGCTTCCAAGACATCGGGCGCTAACGTCCCCAGGCACTTAAACCCACTCACTGCCACTGTCAACTCAGGACTCCGTTCCTCCCTGGCCTTTCATCAAAGCCAAAGCCATGGGGGAGGGAGACACCTTTCCACTCCTTTCCCTTTGGGGGCAACGGGAGGGGGGCTGAAGCTCCCCTGAAAATGACAAAGGAGCAGAAAGCCCGAAGTCACCCACGACGGGGACGGTGGCTGGGCACGAGGGCGCGGTGGCAGAGGTGCTCAGCTTCCTGACGCACCAGCAGCCACCGCACAAAGCTGCTGGACACTTTTCTGGCCCCGTTAACAGAGGCCACAGGACCCGTGTCACGGAAATATGTGTCTAGCAAGGCAGAGTCGTGAACGCCTCTGACGCGGGGGCGGGGAGAGCGTGGGGAATGTTCCGGGGCCTGCAGGGTCCCGGAGCGGCTCTGAGGGATCAGAGGCCCTACAGCAGATCTAGAATTAAAAATACCTTCAAAGCCCACCAGTGAGAACCGTTGTGAGCCTGGATCAAGGCACAAAACCGACGCAGCAGGGCCTTCAAAGGCCACTGCAGGGGACGGGCCGCGCGTAGGAGGCCCCGGGCCATCGCGACCAGCCGCAAGCCCACGTCAGGCTCAGAGGCATCCAGAAAAGCCTTCACCCAGAAGGGAACAGAGCCTGGCCCCCCGCTGTGGGAAACCCAGGCCCGGAGGGAAAGGAGGAGAGGGAGCAGCCTGCAGGGGGCGCCCAAGCCCTCGGCTGCTGTGACGTAGGGGCATCTGCCCTGGGCTGAAATGTGGTCCCCGGAATTCACGTCCACCCCAAACCCGGGAACTTGACCGTATTTGGAAACAGGGTCTTTGCAGATGGAATAAAGTTAAAACTCCGGAGAGGAAGTCACTCTGGGTTTGGTGCGGGCCCGCAGTGAGGTGACAAGTGTCCTTAAGAGACATGGAGGGGCAGCACAAGCCAGGAACACCTCAGGCCGCCAGAAGTAGGAAATGATAAGAACATAAGGGATTCTAGAAACTTCCGAGGGGGCCTGGTCCTGCCGACACCCGGACTGCTGGCGTGTCACCTCCAGAGCCGGGAGAGAAGGCAATTCTGTGCAAAGCACCCCAGCAAGACAGTGTCTCTCTACCTGCCTCGGCCTCAGTTTTCACACCTGTGGAATGGGACGAAGAGCCACGCAGGCCCCTGCCGAGCTATGGTGCCCCGGGTCGCGCACTCCCTTCCTCAGCAGGGTCAGGGTGGGCCCCTCAAGGGCAAAGGGCAAAGGACAGGGCCTCTGTCATGGCACAGGCCAGGTGGGAGATGAGGGCCCTCTACTAGAAAAAGGCGTCCCCAAGTTCTCTTGTCTAGCCCACACGTGGAGCGGGGAGCGGGGAGCGGGGAGGGGTGAGGCCTGGACCCAGTCCGCACGGGTTGAGTCCCGGCTCTGCCCTGACTTGCCGTGTGCCTGCGGACAAGGGTCCGTCCCCTCATCCATGGGACGGGTGTCCCGGTACCGTAGGGAGAGGAGCGAAGGGTGGGCACCGAGGAGGCGTCCGGCCAGGACCCGCCGCCTCGTTCAATGTGTTGCCCTTCCGGCCACACAGCCCGCGCAACACAGGTTCCGGGTGACAGGACCGGCCTGTGCCCTCCTGCAGGTGTGAGTGTGGGATGCAGAGGACACGCGCCTGGCAGCGCCCAGAGCCAGGAAGTCCCGGCACCCACACAGCTCCTGGCCCAGGCCATCACCCCCTGAGGGGCATGGAGGGCCGAGCACAGGCCGCGTGCGGGCCCCAGGGTGGCCGGGGTTTGATTCCCGGCTGGGATGGCCTGTCACTGTGTCCCATCAGCAGGACAACGTGACCTCCGTGGGCCCCGCCACGTCCCCATTCCGCTCGCTCTGAGCCCCTCAAGTGCCCACACCATCACCCTTGTCTGGGGACACTCACCTGACGCGCGGAGCCACGGGCTGGACACCGACGGCACAGATGAGGCACAGACCTGCAATGGACACGCGGGGCCACTCCAGCCTTCGCTGCTGAACCCAGAGCGGCCCTGAGCCCGAGAGCCCGTCCCCAGGGAGCTAGCTCGGCGTCCCCCTAACACCTCGGCCCCCCGAGCCGGTCTCTCGGACGACAAGGACAGCTTCCCTCTGTGCCAGGGTCCCTGGGAGGCCAAATCAAGGGCCAGACTCGGGGGCCTGACGCCTGGGATGCTTTTAACACCTGGCAGCTACGGTTCTTTTCCTTCTTTCACCAGCTCTCCTGGGACAGAAGCCAGACAGCACCTCCCCCATCGAGCCCACGCGTGCCGGCCGGTCCTCTCCAGCACAGGGGGCAGCTGGAACTATCAGGTCCCACCCAAGACACGGGCACCGAACCCAAGTGACCAGCTAGGAATCCTGCAGCAGGCACGGCTGCATCCAGCAGACCCAGCACTCGGCTCTGAAAATGCTTCCCAGAGCCACAGCCAGGGGTACCTGGGGCTCCCGCCCTGAGCGCCGCCTCCTCTGGGAGGCTCCCCGGGCTTTCCAGGCTGGGATAAGCTTCAGGCCTCCTTGACGGGAGCTCCACCCACTCACACAGGGAAGAAACCAACGTTCAGGGAAACCGTGTCCGCCTCCCAGGTCCAGGGACAAGGCAGATGACGATGTTCACGGGGCACCTTTGAACCATGTAAATTTCACGTAACCAAAAGTGTTTTTAAAAAAGAAAATGAGGGGCATCTGGGTGGCTCAGTCAGTTAAGCGTCTGACTTCGGCTGAGGTCATGATCTTGGACTATGTGGGCTCGAGCCCCACGTCGGGCTCTGTGCTGACAGCTCAGAGCCTGGAGCTGCTTCCGATTCTGTGTCTCCTTCTCTCTGCCCCTCCCCCATCTGTGCTCGCTTGGTGCTCTCTCTCACAAATAAACAGGAAGGGAAGGAGGAAGGGAGGGAGGGAAAATGAAACCCCACCCGTGTGCAGCAGCACCGGAGAGTGGACAAGGTCAAGGCTGACCCCGCGCTCCCCGCACCCCCCCGGAGGAGCCTCGGGGCCTCTACCTTCTCACCTGCAGGATGGGGTGGCAACTGGGCCCCCAGCAGGTGCACCCCTCACGGGCCACGGAGATGTTTAACTCAAGGCACGGCACGCGCTGTCCCCAGCCCAGGGCCGGTCAGGGAAGCCGCTGCGGGGCTCCCGCCCTCCAGCCCCTTGAGTCCCCACACGGGGAGGCCGAGCGGAGCGCAGCGGGGGCCTCACCCGGGAAGATGAAGATGAAGAAGGAACTGATCCCGCCGATGATGCCGATGATCTCGCTGAGGCCGGGCAGGAGCAAGGCCATGGCCAGCGTCACGGCGACCCACAGGACGGTCAGCGGCACCCGGACCCACGGCCGCGAGGGCTCCGCCAGGGCCCTGGGCCCACGCGCCCGGCACCAGCTCCTCCAGAAATCCTGCATCACCGACCTGGCGGCCACACCACAGGCGGCTCCAGCCCCGCGCCCGCCCCCACCGGGCGCCCCAGGTCCCCACCAGGCGCCGTTCCCCGAGGACCCCGCCACCCCTCGCGCGGCTCTGTCCACAGCAGGTGCCGACACAGACGGGCCACACGGGGCGTGGTCCGGGGCAGTCTGGGCTCCACCTCAACTCCCCACCTCCGTTTTCTCCTCCCGGGCCCTCACCTCCCCAGGAAGAGCACGATGGGGTAGACGGTCACGATGGACACGCCGAAGAGGGCCCGGGCCACGATGATGACCACGTCGTCACCTGGGTAAGACATCAAGATGTCCGCGGAAACTTCGGTCCCGAAGGTCAGGAAGCCGTACGCTCCTGGGAGGCCGAGAGGGTGGGAGGCCGGGGAGCGGATTAGGAAGGAGCCATGTTGGCGGGAGATGCGGGCTGAAGGCTCCGCGTGGGGAACAGCGTGGACGGCGAGCACCGTGTAACAGAGGCCGCGTCACCGCGGTGTGCTCCGGAAGCTAACATAGCGTGTGTCGGCAAGCTTCTCGGGGGACCATGGTGGTCCACAGTGCCCGACACACCGCGGCGGCCCGAGGGCTTCCCAGGCCAGGGGCTCCGAAGCCCTGGGCAGGAGGAAAGGAGCCGCCCAGCCAGGAGTCGGCCTGAGACCTGGGCCGTGCTGGGGGCCCGCTGTGTGACCCTGAGCAGATTACAGCCCTCTCTGAGCCACACTTCCGCCACCTTTAGAGACCCTTCTGCTTAGAACCCGGGTCCGTGAGCACCCACGCCCGTCAAACCCACAAGGGCATTTTATAAATTGCTACCCAGGTGTCACGCTACATGACCATCGCTATCGTCCCCTGGTCAGGGTGGGGCGGTGGGGTGCACACGAGCAGGGTCTCAGCTCTGCACATCTAGTCGCGAGACCCTGGGCAAGCCTCAGATGCCATCTGAGCCTCAGTTACTCCTCCTGTGAAATGGGGACTTCCCTGTGGGGTCAGGAGCAAACGCGCAAAGCCTTTCGCAGCTGAGCGCGCAGAGAGCACCCCTCAAGCCCCCGCCAGTCGGGTCTCCTGCGCCCCCGCCCGGCTCTGCGGTGCCCCGCGCGGCCTTACCTGTCAGCGAGTAGATGACGCAGCACGCCAGCAGGGACAGCACGGACACCAGGGCCCAGTGGGGGAGGCTCTGGTTGCTCATGCTGCAGTAGATCGACACAGCGGCTTCGTGACACTGCACGGCAGGGGCGCGGCTCAGGGGGCGCTCCGGGACCCCGAGGGCACCCTAAAACCTCCTGGGGCCCCAGAGCCCAGGGAGCCACCCCACGTCCACCGACAGAAGGTCTAGTAGGGAAGCTGGCAGACATCCGTCCGGGGAGTATAACGCAGCACCGGAGAAGGGCAGGCACCACCTCACACGGCACAACCTCACAGCCAGACCCCCAAGCAAGATGAGAAGACGCGTTTCCGTGGACGTCAAGTTCAAGCTACAAGTGAACCGCGCCGCGGCAAGGGTTCTCGACTGCAGCGCCTTTGACCTTTGGGGCTGTTCCGTGCACCGAAGGACGTCGGGCAGAACCCCTGGCCTGGACCCACTGGATGCCAGGGACAGCCCCCATTGTGACAACCAAAAACGTCTGTGGTCTTCGCCCAATGGCCCCTGGGGACAGAACAGCTGCTAGTTGAGAACCACCACTCCTGGAGACAGAAGGGGGCTGCTGTTGAGTGGAGCTTCTGGGGGAGCCAGGAACGTTCTAGATCCTGACTGGGCTGAGAGTGGCATGGGAATAGACGGAGCCATCATTCATAGGATTTGTGTGAACTTAATAATGTCGTGAGTTTTCAATATAAAATACCTGTAGCCAACATGAAGGACTTATATTGACTTGGGGCAGGCTCTGGGCAGTGGCATTTCACAAGCAGCCCAGGAGACCCTGAGTGACACACAGCCAGGGTTGAGAGGCAAGGCTTTATCTTGATGCCCCCCCACGGCTTCCAGACTGTTCTAAGGTTCCTACCACACATCAGCCTCTTTACACACTTCTGATCAAAACCAAACCTGCTGATCACCTCCTCCTGCCCCCTCTCCAGGCTCCCAGGAGCCATGCCTTCCTCACCCACTGAGCTCTGTCACCTCGGTTTCTCCTCTCTGCCTCAGGACATTTGCTCATGCTGGGTCCTCCACCTGGGATTCTCTCTTGGTCTGGCCAGGACCTACCTCTCCTTCCAGAAAGCTCTCCCCAGCAGGACTGACCTCCTCCCTGTGTCCCCACACTCCCCTCGTGAGCACTTCTGGGTTTGCTTGTTCAGCATGTGTTAGCTACGTGAGGGCAAGGACCACATCTCCCTCCCTTATGCCTCTGAGTTCAGGCTGGCACAGAGCCCGGCAAGAGCTGAAGGGGTGACTCAGTTACTCGCCCATCAGCCCACCCAGCAACAAGGAAGCCTCCCCCACCCCAGTCCCCGCTCCCCAGCACTCAAACGCTGCGCTCACAGTCCCACTCGGCACCACGTAACAAGCCGAACATGGCCCCCCACGCTCATGGAGCAGGAGGGGGAGAGGCGCGCCCTCGGGAGCAGGGGAGGGGGCCCACACTCACCCCCCCCCGATTCCCCTGCAGTGACCACATCCAGCCGAGAGCGAGCTCACACACGCCTGTCCAGACACGCCAGGCTGCGGGTGCATCTCCGGCTTTCTGCCCCTGGGCTCTATGACCTTGCAGGAGCCGCTGGCCCGCAGGCTGGCTCAGCCGGGCCGCGGCGGCCTGACCCTTGATAGGAGCGGCCTGACCCTGGATAGGAGCGTCAACCAGTGGAAGCCGAGGGACCTAGGTCCCCGCCTCCCGCACATACCCCCGCAGCCTTCCTGAGGCACATCCGCATGGGTCCCTGGACAGGTCTCCCCAGCTCTGTCTCCTGAGTACACGCCAGCGCCCAGGACCCACAGACTCTGGCACCGCACAAGACGCCATGCGGGGAGCAGGGGGCCGGTCTCGGAGCCACGGCCAAGCGCAGCGGTGGGGAGAAGACACGTGGCTGTGGCAGGACATCATCCAGCCCTCCCTCACGGTCGTGCCGGGTCTCCTGGGCCCCGTTTCTCCCACTTTTACACCAGGGACCGGAGCACAGCTCCCGAGGACGGGGCTGCCCGGCCGGGCCCGCGCTGGGTGCTGCTCTCCGGGCGCTGGAAGGGCAGGCAGAGGAGCACTGGCCTCACGCCCACGGGCCGGGGAGCGGGACGCACGCCGCGCTCGCCGCAGCCGTGGGAGGGTGAGGCGGCCGCCCAGGCCACGACAGGGTGAACCCAGAGCGCATGGCGCTGGGGGGACAGATGCCGCACACGAGGGACACGTGCCGCAAGACCCCGTTGGAAGGAAACGCCCGAAACAGGCAGACGCACAGGGAGAGCTGTGGAGCCAGGGCGGGGGGGGGGGGGGGCCGGGGGGGGGGCCAGCCACAGGCACGGGGCATCGGATGGGCCCCTGCAGGGAATGAGTGAGTCAGCTGCCACGGGAGTTATGCCTCAAGACAGCTGTTTAAAAATAGCCATGGAAGGGGCGCCTGGGGGCTCAGTTGAGGGTCCAACTTCGGCTCAGGTCATGATCTCACAGTTCGTGGGTTCGAGCCCCGCGTCGGGCTCTGTGCTGACAGCTCAGGGCTTGGAGCCTGCTTCAGATTCTGTGTCTCCCTCTCTCTCTGACCCTCCCCTGCTCATGCGGTCTTTGACTCTCAAAAACATTAAAAAAAATTTTTTTTAAAACCAGGCACAGGAAAGTCGCTGGGGGGCGGGGGGGTTGGCCAGCAGGCTGGGAGCGGAGCCCGCACCCCACCTCTGCCCTCCTGAAGGCCCGAGGGACATGATAAGGTGCAGGCTGCCCCCCCCCCCACTGCCCGCCGCTATTCAGTGGAGGGGGAAGGGAGGGGAGAGGGGAGAGGGGAGAGGGGAGAGGGGAGAGGGGAGAGGGGAGCTGTGTGGCCAGATCAGAGCCCCCAAGAACAACAGGAGACTTGCCCTTCCCGCATCACCCCTCCCCCTCCCTCCTACCATCTTCACCCTCAGCTGCACCCCCCATCCCCACATCCTGGCTGCCCTGCCTCTGGCCTGAGCCCCACCCCCACCCCCCACCCTGCAATCCACGGCTTCTCCCAGCTCCCCATCGCTGAAGCCCGTGTCCCTGGAAACCGCAGCCCAGGCCCCGGTTGCTAGGAGAACCGGCTGAGGCAAAGGTGAGGGGGGCAGCCCTTGGAAGCATCTGGAAAGCGGCCCCCACGGCGCGAGCCTGACGCACCATATGGTGCCCGGGTGCAGGAGGGAGGGATGGAGGCCGCGTCCAAACCGCTGACAGCAAAATCAACGCTTTAGATCTTTCAAAATATTGGGCGTGCAAGAAGCAATGTGAGAAATTCCTGTGAGCAGCTTGCTGAGCCCCAGAAGCGAGGTTTCGGCTGATTTATAAGGAAGATAAATGGAAATGTTCCAGGGTTTGGTTTTTTTTTTTTTTTTTTTTCAAAAATGATCCTCAAAGAAAACACAAGATGAAAAGCAGAAACAGGAGCTGGATGACAGAGAAGGGAAGAAAAAGTCTGGCTGGGAGGCACTGCTGTCGGGCTGGACCACTGCCCCTCCCCCGCCCCCCACCGTGAACTCAGTTTTACTCTGGGACCGTTTGGGTGGTGGTGGTTATTCTTAGGACAGAGGCAAATCCTCCCTATAATCAACCATGAAAAGAAAGCTGCCACTGACCACTTCCAGCCAGGAGACTGGAACCCCCTCGAGGGAGGAGCTCACGGCCTCCACCGCACCCCTCCAGCACCGTGTGGGGCGCCCGCCTCACCCCTGAAGTTCACCCACTGCGCCTGGGACCCCTCCCCTCCTCAGCTCACTAGCTGAATGCTGTCCCCTTCACCTGTCGCCTCCCACCATTTCGCAAGCTTCGAGCATCCTGGAAAAGGGCGCTCTGAATCGCCCGGGGCAGGGTGGCCTCAGAAGCCGGTTCCCTGGATGCCACACCCTCCCTCTGTGACACTGTCAGACTCTGCATAGCGTGTCCGGTATGCCACGCCGCCCAGCCCCCCGGCCGCAAGCCTCCTGAGCCAGGATCCTTCCTCTCCAAGGCGCGGGGGGCAGGATCCACCTACATACAGGCGTCCCGTACAAGTGGGTGGTCACAGGTCTCCAGTCACAGTGACAGCCCCGCGAGAATCTTGCAGAGGAGGGAGCAAGTTCTAGATCCCCACCCCGTACCCCGGACCCAGCAAATGTGCTGCTGGTGTTGGCGAGGCCAGGTTCCCAGGTTCAACAGCAATCCAAACCTCACTGAGCCCACAACTGACATGCACCGTTTCCAGAAGACAGCCCATCTCATCCTACAGCAAGTCTTCAACCTTCTTTCCTGACGTTGGGGGGGGGGGGGGCACACTCTCCCGAGGGAGCAGAGGGTCACCACAGCCCTCCACGAAGCCAGGCTCCTCCACACACACGCTGACATTACCTGGAATCCGAAGCAGATTGTGGGGAAGACGCTAAACACGGAGGTCCAGGAGGAGGGGCTGCAAATAGACAAGAACAGGTGTTTCTTAACAGAAAGTTCAACTCCAAACCATCTCCACTTGAAGAGGAGGTTTCAGCAGTACCAGGAAAACGTAACTCAGCCAGGCTGTGAGAGGCGTTTTAATTACCAGGAAAAGGATGCATATTACACGTTGCATCTTTTAAACACAACTGTGCTGACATTGGTTAACTTAACCTTCTCCACGCAGGACGGGGCTAGAAGGAGTTCCCAACTTCCCACTGCGGCTGCCTGTTCCCATCGAGGTTAGGGGCTGGGGCATAGGCAGCATCCATCAAATCCAGCAGGGCAAGGACGGCTTGACCGCTACCCAAGCTGCTGAGAGGACGGAGTACACAGGGCAGAACCTTCAGGTCCAGCCCCCTCAGGGGCCCCCAGCCAGGGCCCCCCCTCCCAGCTTCCTTTGACAAGGAGCTCTGGGTACCAGCCTCCAGCACCTCGGGGGACATAGTGGAGTGAGGTGGAAGCAGCACCTGCTGGCCTTGGTCCCCATCACCTCCTGCCCATTCCTCTCTTCCCCTTCTCAGAAGAATGCTCGTCCCTGCCTCTCTCCCCCACTCCTCTGGACCTAATCCACCTGGGCCCTCACCCCCTTCTCCTGCACTGATGAAGCTCGTCACATCACCAGCAGCTTCCAAGGCTAAATTCCCTGCTGGGACTCGGTCCTGCGGGACCCAGCAACAGCATTTTGGTGGCAGTCACCCCCATCTTCTTGAAATTCTGTTCTCCAACTGCCGAGACCCACTGTCTAACATCCTCTACGCTGGGTTGAATAGCATCCCCCCAACTTTTCCCATTGGGAACCTTGGAACAGAGCCTTATTTGGACATAGAGCCTGTGCAGATGTCATTAGATAAACCGAGATGAGGTCACACTGGAGTGGGGTGGGGTCCTTGCTGGAAGGGGAAACAGAGGCAAGGGAAGAAGATCCTGGGATGATGGAGACGGAGACAGAGGGGCGCGTCTCAGTGCCAAGGGACGCCAGTGATCGCTGGGGCCACCAGAAGCGGGAAGGGGCAGGAAGGAGCCTTTCCTGGAGGCACTAGAGGGAGCAGGGCCCGGCCACACCTTGACTTTGGACGTCTAAACTCAACTGAGATACACTCTGCTCTTCTCAGCCTCCCAGCTGGTGCCCATTGTTTCCGGGACCCCAAGGAAGCTAACCCATCTGCCAGCTTCCCCTCCTTTCCTTCCAGCAGCTCTGCCTCCCGTCCCTAACCTCCCAGTGCTGGACTCAGTACCCCTGGCGCAGAGTACACTTCTCACCCAGGCTGATGGCCTTAAATGCCACCTCTGGGCTGACGCCAACCACGTCTCTCTCTCCAGTTCAGCCCCCTCCTCTCTCTGACCTCCAGACACAAAGGTCTGACAGGTCACCTGACATCTTCATCTGAGATCTCAAAACTGCCTCCACCCTAACACATCCCCACGTGACTTCCTCCCCCGGCCCCCGCTCCTGCCTTATCACCCCAGGAAACCGCACTTTCCCAGTGCTCCAGCCCAACGCTCAGAGTTGCCCCAGCCTCTTCTCCTTCTGATGTCCCGGTTCCAATCCGTCGGCCAAGAAGGGCCACGTAATTTGTGGAGCCTGGTGCAAGATGAACATGGGACCCCTTGTTCAATTAAGAATTTCAGAATGGTGGGGTGCCTGGGGGGCTCAGTCGGCTAAGCGTCCAGCCTCGGCTCAGGTCATGATCTCATGGTTCGTGGGTTTTGAGTCCCGCATCGGGCTCTATGCTGACAGCTCAGAGCCTGGAGCCTGCTTCAGATTCTGTCTCCCTCTCTCTCTCTGTCCCTCCCCCATCATCCTCTGTCTCTATCAAAAATAAACATTAAAAAAATTTTTCAGGATAGTGGGGCACCCTGGGTGGCTTAGTCAGTTAAGTGTCCAACTTCAGCTCAGGTCATGATCTCACAGCTCGTGAGTTGGAGCCCTGCATCGGGCTTTGTGCTGTTAGTGCAGAGCCCACTTTAGATTCTGTCGCCTTCTACCTACCTCACTCGTTCATGCTCCCCGCAAAAAAAAGGTTAAAAAAAAGGGGGCGCCTGGGTGGCTCAGTCAGTTAAGCATCCGACTTCGGCTCAGGTCATGATCTCACGGTTCGTGGGTTCGAGCCCCATGTCGGGCTCTGTGCTGACAGCTCAGAGCCTGGTGCCTGCTTTGGATTCTATCTCCGTCTCTCTCTGCCCCTCCCCTGCTCACGTTCTGCCTGTTTCTCTCTCAAACATAAATAAAACATTAAAACAAAGAACTTCAGGATGGCAACAGCAGGACATTAAAGCAAGCACAGGGCCCTCTGGGTGACGATACCGGTCACGTACCCCCAGAGCCGGTCCTGGCATGGTCCTGGCACAAGCAGATCGGGTTTCAGCCCTGCTGCACTCAAAATCCTGCAGCCTTCCCAGCAAAACCCGAGCCCTCACCGCCACCCCGCATCTCTACAGGGCACCCCGCCCCTCCCCCGCTCTCGGCCTCACCCAGGCCGGGGGAGAGGAGGGTCGAGGTGCCACACCGGCCGCCACCCATTCCTGCTCAGGCACCTGCGCCTAGCTGGCCAGCTCTGCTGTCCCCATGCTGTGCGGACACGTCTGCCAACAGCCTAGGAGCCCCAGCCCGGGGGGCTTTTAGTGCTCATCTGTCTGTCTGTCTGTCCCCGGCCCTTGCGAGGAATAGCTGAGTCCGTCCTGAAGAAGGAAAGGGGCCTTCATCGGGCTCTGCGGAGTCAGAGATGTGCAGGGTTTCACGGGGAGGGGCCAGGGCTCTATGCAAACCACGGGGAGGAGGGTTCCCTCCTCCAGGGATTCCTGCACAGCCCCCCGGAAGCCAGGACCAGCCGCCCCCTCCCACTCACCTCTGCGCAGGGTGGGACTCACGAACGAGGCCTTGGGGCCCCATGTAGTACTGCGCCACGATGACCAGGGCCAGGTAGCAGGCGGCCAGCGTGCCTAGGATGCTAACACAGGCGGCGCACAGCGTTAGCGGCCTGCAGGGGATGGCTGAAAGGTCACGGGGCCGCCAGCCCTGCCACCGAGAGCCTGGGGTGTCACACAGAGCACAGTCGGAGGGCCAGCTCTGCCCACACTGGCCAGGGGTTGGGCAAGGTCCTCACTGCTCTGAGCCTCAGTTTCCTCATCTGTGCAATGGGGACAGCAGGAGGATGGTTCAGGCCCAGGGGTCAGGTGGGTCGAGTTCCCGACCAGGCCGACATCCGACAGCTACAGCAGCTTCAGGAGCTGCCATTTCACCAACACGACAGGCGTTCAGATGTGGCCTCCACGTCGGGACGCCTTCGGCTCGGCCACACCGCAGCGCCGTGTGCCCCTGACCTCGCTGATGGGACAGGGGAGCCAGGGCTAGAGGCACCGAGGGGACTGGGTGTCCTGCGTGTCGTCACTCGGTCCCAAGTTCTCAGGTGAAAAGTCTACTGCCGTTCACAACGCGACAGGGGAAGGCAGGGCGCAAATTCAGATGAGTACTTTTGAAAAAACCAAGTCTGACAAAAGTATACACATATGGGCTCCTGGGGGAGTCAGTCGGTGGAGCGTCCGACTCGGGCTCAGGTCATGATCTCACGGTTCGTGGGTTCGAGCCCCGTGTCGGGCTCTGTGCTGACAGCTCGGAGCCTGGAGCTGCTTCCGATTCTGTTTCCCTCGCTCTCTGACCCTCCCCTGCTTGCTCACTCTCTCAAAAAACAAACATTAAAAAAAAAAAAAACACAAAGCTTCAGACCATCAGATGAAACACAAGTGTGTGTGTCTGGGGTCTCCCCATGCCTGTGCGTGTGAACCGTCCGTAATGATTCACAGAACTGCAGCCACGTCAACACAGACAGCAGTTTTGTGCTCGGTTTTCCTTCACACATACATGTGATCAGTATCACTTCCTGTCTTTTTTCTCTTCTCCTAGTGGGAGGTCCAGAGCTGGCCGCCCCAATCCCCGGTGGGGAGAACCGCCCCCCCGCCCCCCCAGATGCTAGCGGAGGTGGGGATCCGGTCGGAGCCGCTGCCCAGGTAGGAAGCGTCTGCAGACCCCGTACCTGGTGTACTTCTGGAACCCGATCTCGTGCGGGACGGACAGGGGCAGGATGACCAGCATGGAGAGCAGGGACAGTGTGAGGCGCTGGTCCACGTACCACGGCTGCGGGGCCGGGGGCGCGCTGGGCAGCAGGAAGTCACACACTGGTGGGGGGGGGGCAGGGACCACTCAGAGCTGCGCCCAACCTCCCCCTCCCCCCAGGTCAGAGCCCCAGCCACAGGGTTCCCTGCTCCGGGTCGGGCTGGGGTTGGCCGTGGCCACGGAGTCTGCTTGTCCCAAGCCACCACGGGGTGGGGGAGGAACCTGCACACAGATTCATTCAGCAGCCATTCGGGGAGCTTTGCCCGCTGGGCCACAATCCGGCGTGGTCCTGCCCTTGAGCACCTGGGCCCTCATCTTCTTATAGAAAATCCTTTTTTTTTTTTGTTCAGGAGCCCCGTGGGCATGCGGGGTGGGGGGTGCAGGGTGGGGGCTGGTACTGGGAGCCCGAGCCATGGTAAGCTTCCCCCAAACAGTGGCTGGGAGCGGAGGAATGGTTCACCAGCCACTTGGGGACACTTGCTGTGCTGTACGGTGACCTTCCTTCATTCACCAGACGGAAGCCAGCCGTGCGTACAAGCGAAGGCCTTCTCAGAGTAGCTTGTTTCTACAGAACATCTGCCAGGTTGGGGGGCAGCGACCCCGAGGTGGCTCTACACAGGCACCAGGCAGGAGCGCGAAGCAGGCGTTCCGGGCCACAGAGACCCGGGAACACACGCACCCAGAGGTGCACAGAGACCTCGGGGGGAGGGGGTGTGAGCCCGCACCTGGGAAGGGGCATGAGCCCCGCTTTTCCCTCTGCAACACCTCAGCCCAGATCCCAGCTCAGATGTCTGAACTCCAGCAGTCCCTCCTAAGCCCTCGCTTTCTAGAACATTCCTTGAGGTCTTTCAGCACCTGTCACTTCTAGGTCATCTGTACCCACGTCACACAAGGACACCAAGCACCCCAACCTCCACAAGCACCCCCGATCTTTATTTGGCCCTCCTGCCAAGAAGCCCGGACTTGCCTGCAGAGAGACACACCCCTGGCTACCTATCCCGAGCCTGTGGAGGAGGTCCGTCCCCTCACAGATGCCGGGTCACCCCAGCTGCCCTCCTGCTGAGCCTGAGGGCAGCCCCAGAATCCTTCTCCACACTGCACCGCCACCAGGTGACCAGAGGCAAAACCAGGTATGACCTCTACTTGACACCGGCAGGCAGGGCACTTCTGTACCCCTTTACCCAACGAACCACCAGGTTCAGATTTACCAACCTCCCTGCTTTTCCCGATAAAATCACTCCCTTCCCCAAATCAGGGGCACCTTGAACTTCAGTACCGCCAGCACTGGGGGCCTTCTCTGTGGTTCAGGTGACAGAACAGAACAAATCGCAAAATGGGACAGTGAAATCCAACCCTATCGCTAATTAACACTCCAATTAAATCCGGAAACCGTCAGGATGATACAAACGCCAGGCTAACGCTAATCTGAAGGACGCTGGAAAGGCTAGATTCGTGGCAAAGAAGATGGACTTGAAGGCCAAGAATTACCAGAGACGATGGTTCGTGCTAATAAGGGGACAATTCACGGGTGTGAACCTGTGAACTTCAAACCCCAGGAGGCAAAAGTTGACAGAATTCAACGGTCAAATACACAAACCCACGAACAGCTGATTTTAATGCTCGTCTTTCAAGAACCGATAGAAAAAAAACACTTGAAAAAACAACCAGGGAGGCTCGAGGATCTCATCAAAGCTGAGGAGCACCTGGAGCGGATGTAGCGTTCTAGAACCACACGCCCCACCACTGAATGCACGTCCCCGAAGGGCGCATGGAACGCCACCAGGATTGACCACGTGGGGGCCAGGAGCCCGAAACCCCCCCGAGTGTGTTCTCCGACCGTGGCACAACTGAGGCAGAAACCAGACAGGGATTTAGGAAGCTCCCAAGTAACTGGAAACTGAACCATGCAAGTAAACAACCCCGAGTCAAGGAAGAAATCCCAGCAAGAATTAGCAAGTATGTTGAACGGAACCAAAACGAAACCTACGGAAGCGGGTAGGACGCGGCTAGCGCAGTGTTTGCAGGGAAATGGTCAAGGGGGGCCTGGGCTCGGTCCTGGATGTCCGTCCCCAGATTCAAGGGGTTACGGCTTGCTCTCCAAAGGGGCTTCTTTGCAGCTGGGCTTCCCTACCTGTAAACTGGACTGTCCCCGCTGGCCGTGCGCACAGCCCCGCCCCCTCCACGGCCCCCAGGGTGCCGCTAATTACCACTCCCTCTGCCACGACTCAAGGCGCTCAGGCACGGCCTTGGCCTCTGCTGTCCCCCCAAGGCCCCACCCAGTGCCCACGTCCCGAGCATTGACCAGAAGACCCCCCAGGAACCCCCCCCCCCCACGTCAGTACTTACGCTTCTCCAGCTGGTCCCCAATCACCCTGAGGAAGGCCACGGAGATCATGAGCAGGTTGACGATGAAGCAGGCCTCACACAGCTTCCCCAGGGCGGGGCCACACAGCCCTCCAACCACACCCTGATAGGTTGTCTGGCCGCTGATGGAGGCGGCGTAGCCCAGGATGACCAGCCCGCTGATGAGGAAGACCAGGGACACCTGCGGAGCGGGACCGTGGGGCCAGGGGGCACCCGGTGCCTGCCACCGGAGCCAGCTGTCCCTCGGGCCTTCTGTTTTTAATCGAGTAGGTTCTGTGCCCGACAGGGGGCTAGAACTCACGACCCTGAGATCAGGAGTCGTACATGCTCCATGCTCTACCGACTGAGCCAGCCAGGCAGCCCAGCCCCTCGGGACTTTGATACCACTCTCCACCAGGCTGGTCACCCACAGAGGCCACCTGCAGACCGGGGACCTCTACCCGATGTGCCACCAGGCTCTCCCCTGCCCAGAGACCAGAGCCACAGGGTAAGCGACAGTCGGGGCCTCTCGTATGCACCTGAGATTCTCACTATCCTGCCCCAGCTGGATACGTGAGGCATCAGAAACCCCGAGAACCTCCACTACTCTCCTAAAAGCCCCCGGGTTGTGGGTTAAGAGAACTGAATTATCAGAAGAGCTACAGCCCACCCACTTGCACACCCCGACCCGTGAGGGCCGAGAACACACCACCGTGCCCCGGGCTCTCTCCTGTCCCGTCCCCAGAAGAAACCCCTGACCCATCTCCCCATGGCTACCTATTTTCATACGCTGGCCACTACACAGGCTAGGACCGGGCAGTTTCCCGCAGGACAGAAAAGGCCCCGTGGCCATGATCAGCTGATCGCCTTAGAAAAGCATGGAAGGTCAGGTCTGTGGACAAGCCTACCCCACAACAGTTGCTAATCCTCGGGAACAGAATCTTTGCAAATAAAATGAAGCTGTGCTAATGAGCAGCCCTTCTCCGTTGGGGCCGTGCCGCCCTAGCCTTTCTGGGAAGGGAATTCAGGCTGCACCTGCCACTGGCGGGACGTCTGGGACGGGGCAGGGGGCCTGGGCTGGACGGTGGGGGTGGGGAGGTCACAGCACCTTACACCCCATCCGGCTGCACGCAGGGCTCAACCTGCATCATGGAGCTGTTATCGGCCGCAGAGGAGCCAGTGGGCCAGGGGACGGCTCGGTGAACATGGGTCACTTGATGCAGGCACCTGCGAGGCCTCTACCTCCCCCCTCACCCCCCAGCCTAGGGGTGTTCTCCTCCCGGGGCTGTGGCGGGGTGGCCCTGGCCCACGGCAGCTGAGCACAGAGCCGACCCAAAAGTCTCCAAGGGGTCGTACCTACGGCAGGCAGCTCCCCACGAGGGATGCTGAGAATCCCCGCCCGGATCCCACCCCAGGGGACCCCCCCCGCCCCCCAAACGCTCCGCACATGCTTACCAGCTCCACCAGGAAGGCGGGGGTCAGCCCACCCGCCTTGAAGAAGGCCCAGGGGAAGTTGAGCAGGCCGGCCCCCAGCGCGGATTTCAGGAGGATGAAGACGGCCCCCAGCGAGGACAGAGAGGGGCTGGCGGCCGCGGGGCCCGGCTTCTCCGCGAGGCCAGGGCTGCCGCCCGTCGGCCCCTCCATGGCTAGAAGCAGCAGCGGGGTGGGGGGAGGCGCCGTCTCCATGCTGCCTTCCTGGCTGTGACAGCCCTCGCTCCCCAAGTCAGAGTCACACGTCTGTCCCAGCGGCCCCACGCCACGGGCTACCTCGCGCTGCCCCTTTCGGTGACCCGTTCCCAGGCCCCGCGGCCTCGGCTTATCCTCACCAGGGGACCCCCTACTCCGTCCGCTCCCAAGCCCCGACCCCAGCCCCTTGCCCTTACCCGCAAATCCAGACTTCAAGGTGAGATGGTCATCAGCCATGAGGGACAGGGCTCAGGCTCGCTCAAGCGGGTTCAGCTGCATTTCTGGGGTCCCACTGGGGGAAGACGGAAAGTTCTAGCTGTGCCAGAGGTGGGGAAACGATTTGCCAATCAAGGGAGCCCTAGAGAACCTGTGTTGGGGTCATCCCAACACCAAGGGGGACAAGGACAAGAGTTGCAGCTTCTACGACTCCCAGCCTGGGGGGGGGGGGAGGAGGTTGGTCTTAAGATGCCCTCCCCTCCCCCACCCGGGTGAAGGCCCCTCCCAGGAGGCGGGGCTTCCCTGGCTGCTGAGGGTCTGATGGAGGGCGGCTGGGAGAGCAGGAGGGGCAGGCCGGTCACCCAAGGACCCGGGCCCAGGATCCCTCTCTGAGGCCCCCGGTCTGAGGGAGGGGCTTGGAGAGAGCTCGGAGCTCAGCTAGAGCATGTGATCTCTCCAAGCCTCGTTTCCACCTACAAAGGGGTCCGTGTGCCCACCTTTCAGTACACAGTGGCTGCAGGCTGCTGTCGACTCAAGGGCGTGCAAAGGCCCAGGCGGTCAGCGGGCCCTCCGCCCCTGAAACGAATGTGCATGTGAATCACCCGCGGTCTTGTCCGAAGGCAGATTCGAATTCAGGGTCCCCTCAGCGGAGCCAAGATTCCACGTCGCTCCCAAGGTTCAGGGAGGCGGGTGTCGCTGGTCTGGACCGGACGTCGAGTAGACACGGCTTCTCTGACCTGCTACACTGTCAGCTGAGATGAGAGAATAGGAAATTGTCCTAGTCTGGAAAATAGGAGTCCACGAAGGTCCCATCTGGAACTCAAACGTGAATCTGCTTACTCCCGGCACCAGGTTCGAGTCCTCTTGAGGGCGTGTTACAACCCAGCGGTTCCTGCCTCAGTGGGTCTGGGGCGGGGTCTGAGACTGCATTTCTCGGCAGCTCCGCGGTGATGCTGGTCCAGGGGCCGCCTCTGGAGGAGTGTGGCTTTCATTTCACCATTGCCGGGGCCGGGGCCTCACCCATCAGTCCTTATCTGGCGGCCGCCAGATCAGCACCCAGGCCTTTCCTCCGTGTGGTTTCCAACGGTCTCAACCCCGACTGTGCCACCAGCAGACTGTTTAGGTCTTTGCAGGCTCCGCGCAGGGCACCGAGGGCATGATGGACCTGCCGAGTGGTAGCTTGGAGGGCGGAAACGGAGCCGGGAGTGTGGCCCAGGAGCGCACGGCCGGCCCCCGTGTCAGACGCCACCAAGTGAGCAATGCTGGGAACCGGGCCCCGCAGCCCAGGCGCCTGAGTCCTCACGGCGAATCCCGAGGGGGTGACACCGTCGTGCTCCGCACACAGCAGGCACAGCAGGTGGGAGGAGGGGGCTCAGAACGGGTCGGCTGGCAAGTGCCCGGCCTGGGGTTCGACCCTGGGGGCATCACCCCCAAACTGGCTGCCCGACTGCCAGTGCACAGGGCGGGAGGTGCTGAACCAGTGAGTGAGCACAGCATTCCAGAAGGGAGAAGGTGTGACTTCCCCCCGCGCAGGAGTCTCCTGAAGTTGCCGGAACAAACTCACAAACTGGGGGTTTCAGAGTCATGGGAATTTATTCTCTTGCGGTTCTGGATGCTGGAAGCCTGAACCTGAGACATGGGCAGGACCGCCCTCCCTGCAAAGGCTCCAGGGCACGGTCTCTCCTGCCTTGGCCGCGCCCCTCCAGGCATCAACTCCCCGCCCTCTCCTGTTCAAGGGAAGACACCTGCCCCGGAGTCTGAGCCCACTCACATATTCCAGAACGATCTCATCTCCAGATCCTTTCCTGATTGCACCTGCCAAGTGAAAGACTCATTTTCCAAATAAGGTCACAGCCACAGGCCCCAGGGCACACTGCTCAGCACAACAGGGGCCTCTCTTCAGCCCAGTGCTCCTCACGTGGCTGGGGTCCGAGTGCGTTCTCATCTGACGCACACAGAGTACCAGCAAGTCAAAGGTGGAGAGAGAAGGGCTCCATTTTGGAGGAAGAGTCGACCTGCGAGGAGACCAGCACCAGACACAAAGAGCCAGGGTCCAAAGGGTGGGGAGGGGTGACCACGAGACCCCAGCTGCAGGAAGGCTCCCTGGAGGAAGGTGAAGCGGGGGAGGGAGGCATCAGGGGAACAGGGAGTCCCTGTGTGAAGGCTCAGCCAGGGGCCCTGGGAAGGCCTCGGTGTTCTGGGGTCCCCCAGGGTAGAGACCCGGGTCGACCACCCGGGAAAGGCCGTGCTTGCTGACCAGGCGTTTCAAGCCCACCTCTTCCTTCGGGGGGGGGGTTCCAAAAACGCAAGGAGGTCATGGCCCGGCTGGGGAGGGAGCCGGGCACCAGCAGGGGCAGCTGGAGGGCACAGACCAAGCCCAGTTCGTGCCTCAAAATCTGCCCCGCTCTGACCATCCACCGCGTCCACCCCACCCACCCCCGTCCACCTCACCCACCCCGAGGCAGAGAGAGATTTATCGCCCCGTCACCATCCCCCCCCCAGCAGCTGGCTTTGTACACCCTAATCTGGGCCTCCAGGTCCCCGCCTGGATACCTCATTAGCTGCCCATTAACGTGCATGACTTAGAAATTGGCCACCAGGCTGTGAAATTCCACCCAAAGAAGAAAACCTCTTAGTTCTGAGGCGCTTTGATGTGCGCTCCCTGCCGGCCCCCTACGGCTGCCCTGACCTTTGTGAGCTGTGGAGAGGCGCCCTGGGGGCCCCATCTGCGTGGGCGGGCGGCTCTGGTGCACAAGGGAGCCGGCGAGGTGGCACACTGGCGCCTCTGTGGGCCAGGCAGGCGGCGGCTCGGCCCGGTGCCCACGTGCGGGAGCACCTGCCATCCGCGGGAGCATCTGTCAGGGTCCTGCTTCCTTTCTCCACAGAGTACGGGCCGCTGGACAAGTTCAGAACTTCAAGGAGAAAGCCACCTTGTTTGTTTCCCCGGACCCATTAGAATGTTCTGGAAGACAGATGAGGGCAGGTCCCAGGAGCCAGAGTCCCTGGCTCCCTTTGTGCACTGGCCCTGTGGCCTGGGCCTCGCTGGGAGCACCTATGAAATGGGATCAAAGCAGACCCCACCCCACAGGGCTGCTCGGAGGACTCACGAGAACACTCTGGGCTCTCGGCACGGAAGTGAGAGGTGTGTGTGGCAGGGGGTGTGGCAGGCTCCACTGTCGCGACTGACTGGTCTTTACCTGGGCCTGATTCTGAGCTTTTGGAACCGTGTTCTGAACCCCGGCCGCACGTGAATGTGGGAGGAACTCTTCAAACGGCTCACGTTGGTCTGGGGCGGGGCAGGGTGGGCATCTGGGCTTCCAGAAAGCTCCCCAGGAGCCACTGAGGCAAGCAGGGACCCCGTGTCACCTGTGCTCCTGAGCCCGCAGCCCCTCCTTGCCCCAGGGTCTGCGGGGCCTGGGGCAGCTTAACAAGTGCCTGCCGGCTCGTGGCCTTGCAATGTGGCCTTGCAAGGGCAGCTCCACCTGCGGCAGCTAACCGAGCAGCCAGTCCTCCCGTGCAAATGGCCTGCGGCTCAGGGACAGAGAACCCAGCGTGGCCAGTGGCGTGATGGCCCATGACGACATCCTCATCTGGACCCCAGGGTCCGAGAATACACGAACGGACACGCACAAGGGACCCGGTAGGGGAGAGGAGGTTAGGGGCCTCGAGACGGCGCCAGTGTCCTGCCTAAGCCAGGTGGGCTGGGCCCAAGTACCCTCTAGAAGCCGGAAAAGGCCTGGAAACGGACTCTCCCGGGAGCTTCCGGAGCGAACCAATGCCGCCCACAACCGAGTTTAGCCCGTGGGACGGATTCTGGCTTTGTGGCCTCTGGAACCAAGGGAGAAACGCTCTTTTCAGCAAAGCTTCGCAGAAACGTGTTACAGCAGCAGCAGGAAAGGGACCCACCCAGCACCCCGAGTTCAGACGGCTGTGCCCCTGAGGCTGGAGGACCCCCGCCCACGCTCCTCTGCAGAGTAGGGGCTGGGCCTCCAGGTGACAGTCTAAGTCCTGACAACGTAAAATCCACCACCTTAACCCACTTAGAAGTGTGTGGCCGGGCGGGGCTGGGCACGGCACATTCAACGTCGCGCAAGGACGGTTCCAGGACACTGTCATCCCCCAGAGGAAACCCCTTTACCCCTCAACGGTCACTGCCCCCACCCCGCCCCCACTAGCTTTCTGTCCCTGTGTTTGCCAGCTCCGGAGCCACACAATTTGTGGCCTTTTATGTCTGGCTTCTTTCACTCAGCATGACCGTTTCCAGGTTCATGATCAGTACTTCGTTCCCTCTGTGGCTGAGCACCGTTCCGGCGTGTGGACGGGCCACATTCCGTCACCTGCTCACCGGCCAACACACACGTCTGCCTCACTGTCTGCTTCCGGCTCCGTGAGCAGCGTGGCCGTGGACGGCCATGTGCACACTCTGCTCCAACACTGGTCTGCAGTTCTGTCAGCTCTACGCCCAGCAGTGGGACGGCTGGGTCCTCTGCTTGTCTACCCCGGGGAGCTTTTAAAACCAGCTGCTAAGCTCTTCCCAGGAAGCCTGTAATATGGTAGGTCTGGGGCAAGGCCCAGGAACCTGCATTTCTGAGACACTCACCTGCACAGCCCTCGAGTCACCTGCAAACGAAAGCAACATCCTGTGTGTTCCTGTCCGCTTACGTGGATAGTACTGTTAAAAAAAATTTTTTTTCTATTTCTCTGGAAACTTCTATCTAATCTATTTACGAGAATCCTGGACTCCATCTTGTGTCCAGCAAACCTAAAGCTAAGTAGCACCCCCGTTATTACCAGGAAGTGGGCATCCTTCCTGCCACGGGAAATGGGCAGGAGCCTGGTGTTGAGGGGCCCTGGTCTCGCCCTGGTCTCCTCACCTGAGAAACGGTGGTGAGAACATCACAGGGCGGCTGGGCCCCCAGGTCGCACAGCGTGGGGTGCCCAGTGGCTCCATCAGTTGGGCGTCCGACTTCGGCTCAGGTCATGATCTCGCGGTTCGTGGGTTTGAGCCCCGCATCGGGCTCTGTGCTGACAGCTCGGAGCCTGGAGCCTGTTTCAGATTCTGTGTCTCCCTCTGTCTGCCTTTCTCCCACTTGTGCGTGTTCTCACGCTCTCAAAGATAAATAATCTTAAAAAAAAAAAAAAGACAGGCCGAGGCCAGAGTGCGCCCTTGGCTGGGGCAGATGCCCTCGGGGCTGTCGTGTGTGGGGCCTCCTCCTGGGGGAGCCCCGCATGGTTACGGGCACGTGCAAGACCTCAGACCCTGGCGCCCCTCACATGGGTGGGGCTGAGGGTGACAAAGGGACACCCAGCTGTCCCTGTTCCTGCTCCCCTCCACACAGCGCCTGCCTGGCTCCCGCAAGACCGCACGGTCAGGAACGAGCCTGCCCTGTCGGGGACCCCAGGGCCCCAGTGCACTCCCAGGTATATCTGTGGCTGCGGTGAGCTGACTGCCGTTTCTGTTGTTTTGAAGATGCGGGGGTTCTCTGGGCCACCAGCCTGGGCCCACAGCCCTCACGCGCGCCTGTCACCTCGGAGTGCTCTGTCGTTGACCACACCGGACAGAACCGAGTGCGGCTTGGGGACAGGCCTCCCGTGGACCCTGCAATCCCCAGGGCGACCGCCAGACAAGGCCTCTTCCAGGGCAGGGCCTGTTTCCGGGGTCCCATCTGCTGGTTTTCAGTCCCTTTCTGGGTCAGTGCTCCCCTCCTCCGAGAACTCCCTCAGCTCAGCGCCTCCCCCGCACTTGGCCCCCGCCGTCCTTCCCGGGCTCTGGTCAGGGCACTGAGCCTCTCTCTTCGGGCTGCCCTCCCCAACTCCCCCCCAAGCCCCTGGCTGGGCCTGAAGAGGAAACGAAGGCAGAGTGAGCCTGGCACATGGTGCCCGACGCTACCCCTCAGGCTGGCAGACAGGCGAGGACCCCCCCCTTCCTCGCTGGTACGTTACGCCCCGAACAACCCAGCACTTTCGGCAGGCAGACCACGGAACAGGCTGCCAGCTCGGGGGCACCGCCATCCGTGCCCAGGGCAGCAGGACGCTGTGAGACCAGCCTGGACTTGAAGGCCCATGACAGTCTTCGTGTGGTCGCTACTGAACTTCACCTTCACCTTGCTACGTCAGCCCCTTTTCAGGTTCCCTGCTTGGAGCTGGTCCCTAAAACTCCTGCTATGCCAACAACTCTCTGTTTGTGACTTGGCCTCAGTGTGTGGTCTGCGTCCATGCCTGTCCAGTCCCGCCTACGGGACCCCGCGCCCAAACCTAAACCATACCCGCGTGCGCCCTGAGACAGCCGCGAGAGCGCCCGATGCTGGGCTGGCACGGCCCGCCCCGTCTAAATGCAGGTGCCGGCCTCGAAGGCCAGGGGAGGCGTCCTGGCACCAATAGGGAAGGCTGCCGGGGCCAAGTTCCACCTTCCCGGGACGAGACATCCCCGTGCCCAGAGACGGGCGCACCCAAGGCCTTCAGCCAGCGTGGAGACTAACCGTCCCGGCTCGGCACTCTGGGGTCTAGCACCTCTCCCACAACCACATCGGCCCTGGTGTTAGCACGCTGCAAAAGAGATGGAGAGAGCGTCTAAGCCACAGAGGCTTCTCTAATTCAATCATTAGCTAACAGACTCCAGATTTGAGGCTTCTCTGGAAAAGCCCAACGATGTGCTGTCCCTGCGACAAGGCCTGGGTGTTGCGGCCAGTCCCAGCTCCCGCGGCCTGTGTCTCAGGCCGAGCCATGGCCTCGTTCCCAGGTCCCTTCTGCCTGGGCCTGCGGATGAAGACGGGCCACGACCCCGGCTCTGACGGTGCTAAGGCGCAGGGAACAGGTGGGGGACCAGAGGCCCCATAACAAACAGTTGCACAAGCCCCTTGTTCTGACGCGCCCAAGCCACCCCCAGGTCACTGCGCATCCGGGGACGCAGGCTGCCGTATGCTAAGTGCTTCTGCCCGTGAGGCGGCTTGGGGCAGAGGGCTCTGTGGGGCCCTAAGCAAAGCCTCCAAAGTCTTCACACGATATCAGCCCCAGAGCACAGTTAAGACTTTAAAGTCCCCATTACCACCTCCAAGGATGGCCTGTCACAGGGAGCACTGGGCCTTAGTGACTCCTCCCTCGGCCCTGGGCCTGGGCCTTTTTCTTCCCAGGACCTCCTCAGCACCCTGATCCCACACAGCCTCTGACCTTTAGGTCCGCACGTCCTCACCTATGACTCTCACACACACACACACACACACACACACACACACACACACACACACACACAGGACAGGCAAGGGTTAAAAATCGGCAGGCTCCCCTGGATTAGGCTACAGTGTCCTACAAATGGCACGTGGCAGGTAAAATGGCCTAGGTCAAAGTCAGAAACTTCTCTGCTTCAAAGAAGCCAATCAGCCACGTGAAAGGACAAGCAGCAGAACGAGAGGAGAGGTTTGCAAGCCACACACGGAGGACCCGGACCCACAGCACACAGGGAGCCCACCGTCTGTGGTAAAGAAAACCCAACGGAAAACGGAATCCAAACACACACTTCTCCAAAAACGTGCAGGCCGCCCGTAAGCACAGGCAACGATGTTTGACGCCGTTCTCCTTTAGGAAAAGGGAAATCCAAACCCCAACGCAGACCCCGCTCTGCACGTAAGGTGGCTGCGGTAAGATGGGTGCAGGCTGGCGCACCGGCGGGGAAAAGCGGCCAGGTCCTGGACACGATCCCACACGCGCACGTCTCAAAAACGTGCTGAGGGAGAACACGAGGCCACGTATCGAGTGATCCCACGTGTACGAAACGTTCAGGACAGGACGTCACAGAGACCGCATGTGAGGGGCTGCGTGGCCCGGAGGAAGGATCAGAGGTTGATCTGCTCACGGGAACAGTTTCTCTTGGGGGTGAGGAACATGTTCTGGAGTCACAGGGGTGATGGTTACACCACCTTGTGAATATACCTGTGAATATAAGCCACCGAATCACACGCTTTAGAGAAAAGCATAGAGTGTGAGTTCTACCTTACACAGCACAAAGCCCCCGTGGCCCCGGGGCTGACTGGACACGCCCCCCCCCCCCACGGGACACACCCCCGCTGACCTCAGAGAAAGGGCTGAAGGACAGAGCCGCTACACCTTCTATACAGCTTCGCGTACTTAATGCATATTTATTGAAAATTTTCTTCACCGACAATGGTGAAATCGAGACCCCAACTTACAAAACATGATGGCAGTTGATACTTATAAAAATAAAGCCAAGGTCTGTGTTTCACAGATTTGTGCAAGTTTCCTTCCAATCTCAGTCTGTCCTGGCATCGAAAAGGAGATCACGGAATCTGTGTTATTCCTCATGACTCGAGAGTAAAAAAACCGCATTCCACGGACAAAAAAAAATAGCTTCGCTTCCAAATAGCGTCAGTCTTTAAAGTGACTTTTTCCAATAATAAATATAGAAAACGGCCTTGGACGAGCACAGTTGGGCTTGGCCGAGGTGGTCGCTTGTGTAAAAGTGGCTCCCCGCTCGGCGCGTGGTGGCTACGTGAGGTCCCCCCGGGGACGGGGCTGCGAGCCCCTCGTGCAGGGTCACCGGCCACCGCAGGTCGCACCTGCGCGCCACACGGACAGCCCACCGAGCACAGACCTGAGGGCGCAGGCAGGTGGGTGCAGGAGCCCCGTGCAGCAGGCTGCCCGAAGCGGCGCCCTCGAAGGCTCTTTGGCTCTCGCGCTCGGCGGGTCTGGCGTCACACAGAAGGGGTCTTTGGCGGGTGAGGCTGCTGCACGAGCTGGGGGCGCTTCACCCTGGGCTTCCTGCGCTTCGGCCTGCTCCTGGCCTTGTTGATCTGGACCACGAAGAAGGCCAGGACCACCATGGCCCCCAGGAAGGCGAAGACGGGGATGGTCTGGCCCACCTCCTGGTTGTAGCGGCCGGGCATGATCCCTGCGGGAGCACAGCGGCCGCGTCAGAACGAGACGCTAAAGTGCACTGACTGTGCTCCTGGGGCAAAGGGGATTTGCCAACCTCGGGAGGAGTGACCTTAGGCTCGCAGACGAGCAGCTGTGGGGGCTGAGGTCTCTGCTCCTTCCCCTCCCCACGCCCACTTCAGACGGACACCGCTACTGGCCTTCCTTCCACCACCCGCAACCGACAGTGGGGTGCTCAGGGCTGCTCTGTTCCCCTAAGAGTGCTGGCAGATGGGTGAGCGTGGACCCGGGGCGGGAGGAGGTGCAGGTGCTGGAGCAGCTGAGCGGGAGGAGGGACGGCTGGCCTTGTCCCCACCCCCTGGAAAGCCTCCGGCACGCAGGACACACGGTTACAAGACAAGAATGGCCCCTGGAGGCCCCCTTGTCTGTCGGTACGACTTCATAACTAGGCAACGCTGGGGTTCGAGAACTGACCATCATCAGTGCAGCCCGGGACTGCGGGCAAGGCCCCCGGGGGCGTGGCGTCACCACACAAAGTTCCCGGGATTGCAGCCCAGGGGCCATGGGGCCAGTGCCCAGAGGCAGCAGCCCCAGGGGGTGGGGACCTCTGGCAGAGCACAGGGTCTCCGGAGAGAACCCCACACCCTGCTGGGAAGAGCAGGTAAGGAGAACCCGTCCCAAATGGCCTAGTTGGGCCGAAAGCCGTTGCCTATGGAAGGGACGTTTTAGGTCAATGGAGTGAGGGGACACCATCAGATCAACCGAAGGGCACAAACCCACTTTTAACTAGAGGATCCCAGCCCGGTGAAGTCCCCTCCCGGGTGGCTCAGCAAATGGCAGACGACAGGAGTTCCCTGAGACACAGGATACACCACACCCTCGTTTGCAGAACTTTAACCACAGCATGCAAATTTTACTCTACTGGAAAAAGTTTCAGTGCAACACCAGGCAACACGGAAGAAATTCCGATTTGAAAATGCAGGCAGAACGTCCCGAAGGGATGCCGGGGTGGCAGGAGGACTCATGGGCTTGCCTCTGGCCCAGCTAAGGGGGGTGCGGAGGTGGCAGAACAAAGGAAGCACCCAAGAACTGACCTCCAGGAATGTCCCAGGCACTGCTCTCTCCCGGAGACAAGGGTCTCACTTGAGGCCGGTTCGATCGGAAGTTGGGTAATACCACTTTGTCCAGGTCGATGGAGAGCAGCTTCTGATGTTTCCAAAGGTTACTTCAGGAAGGGGTTAAAACAAAACGAAAGTAAGCAGCTGCACTAGCCTAAGAAGCCCAGCCAGTGCCTAAGAAATAACAAGCGAGTCACAGAGAAAAGCGAAGCAATGTCCCATCGACACCCAAGCCCAGCTGCACACGACCGTTTCCAGATCCTGAGACAATGTCACGATCAAGTCCCTGTGCACGACCGGTCAGCATTCTGCGCGGCGGTCAGTTCTCCCGGGTTCCTAACAGGCCCCAACAGCCTTCTTCTGCTTAAAGCGGCCACGTCCCCAAGGAATGGGAGAGGGCACCACACGACGGCCTCTGCAAGGGGCCTGAGGACACGAGCCGGAGCCGGGACTCAGGGACCCGGGCAGCCGGAAGGCGCGCGCAGGCCTCTGCCGAGGGGTTCACCGAGCCGGCGGGGCCTGTCCTCTGAGGGAGCAAAGGCTGCAGGGAGCGACGCGCCACCAGGAGGTTCCACCCCGGGGCCAAGTGGTTGGCAGAAGCAAATCTCGGGCCTGAGCGTCCGCCCTGCCGGCTGGGCCGGGGGCTGAAGGCAGGAAACACGTGCTCTGTCCCCGTGTGGGGCTCCCGGGGACAGCAGCGCTGCCCGAGCCCGAGATGGGCCGGGCCTGTAGGGCCGCGCCCGGAGCAGATGACAGGGCCAACGGGCCGCCCCAAGACGGCTCTCACCACCTGGGGGGAGGGGGAGGGGGAGGGGGGTCAAGCGCGTCTGCAGCTGTGAACTTCCCCCTCCCTCTTACTCTCCTGGACACGGCGGGTCTCTCGCTTCGGCCGAGTGGAAGCCAGGGCGCCCGGCTCTCTGGGCACGCGGGGTGAAGGGCGCCGAACGCCGGCGCGTCTGGAAGGGGCTCCTGTGCACGAGCTACCTGCGGCCGCCGGACAGCAGGACAAAACGCTCTGCCTCCCAGGACGTAACCGTACGTGTCCGGTTTCAGGAGTCCGGAAAGTAAACTGACACCGCTGAGTTATGGGATTCGGGCCACTGAAGCCTCCTGACCCTGCAGCTGAACGTGTGAGTGTGCGGTGCCGCATGTGACAGTGACACGAACACGTGCAGTGCTCTGTGTGACGTGTGACAGTGACACAAATGTGTGTGGGGCCATGTGTGACAGTGACATAAGCGAACGTGTGTGGGGCCGCGTGTGACGTGACAGTGACGTGAACGTGTGTGGGGCCGCGTGTGACGTGACAGTGACGTGAACGAGTGTGGGGCCGCGTGTGACGTGACAGTGACGTGAACGAGTGTGGGGCCGCGTGTGACGTGACAGTGACGTGAACGAGTGTGGGGCCGCGTGTGACGTGACAGTGACGTGAACGAGTGTGGGGCCGCGTGTGACGTGACAGTGACGTGAACGAGTGTGGGGCCGCGTGTGACGTGACAGTGACGTGAACGAGTGTGGGGCCGCGTGTGACGTGACAGTGACGTGAACGAGTGTGGGGCCGCGTGTGACGTGACAGTGACGTCACGTGTGACAGTGCCACGAGCATGTGCTGTGTGACAGTGACACGAGAGTGTGAGGCCCAACGCGGAGATCCAGCTCTGGAACCTCAGGTTCTGGTGACAGCGCCTCCTACTGCACAATCGTGCGAACACACCCACGCTGCACTGTCGTCTGAGAAGCTGGTGACGCTCTGATGGGAGGAGGAGGGGTCCCCTCGCCCTCGGCTCCTCTAGGGTGTGACACTCCTGCAACCGCTCTAAGGACAGACACCGGGTGTCCAGCAAAGACACCGAGAAATGGGTCTTCACCTCAAAGGTGGACGGAAGCTCGCGCTGAGCGCTGGGATGACAGACACCCGGCCTCCCGGGGGCCGCCTGGAGCCGCCTGACACGGTCTCACACGTCGCAGCTTCAGGATCGAGACCCAGAGGTAGGTCTCTGGGGACCGAGAATAATTTCCAACAGGACGGGAAGCGTGGAGGCCTTATCTGTTCCTGAGACCCCAAGGGCGCCGCGGGGACAAAGCGGCTGTGGGAGCTCTGGCCAACGCCGTCCCCGGCAGGAACTGCGGACAGGGCTGAAGTGAGGTTGCTCTGGATGCGGGGACATCGGGAGGTTGTGACCAAGTGGGATGTAAAAATGGAATCTTGGGGGACGTGGGAATGACGGGATGTTAACTGGAATGGAAAATACCCCGTAGTTAGTTGCAGGGAGAAACTGCTGACGGGAAGGAACGAGGCCTATGACCCCCGGGCTTGTGCCGAGCACGTTCTAGACGGGAGTGAGCCGCGTGCTCGGGGAGGACATGCACACACCCTCCTCCTGGTGGCCCACAGCACACACAGTGGCCCTCTGTCCCCTGCCACACCAACGCCCGTGTGCCTGTGTCCACCAGAATCCAAGCTAGGCGGACAGCCCGGTGGGGAGGCCCAAGCGGCCAGGTGCGTGAGGGGGGCCGCCTACGGGGCCGGGGTGGGGAGCTCGTCTCCCAGGGACCACAGTGGGCGTGGGGGTGAGGGCGCAGACAGGCTGCGGGCCAGGCTGCAAGTGGGAGCGCACCCCTACCCCCTACCTCCAGGGCCCACAGAAGAACCCCTCAGCATCTCAGAATCCACATCAGTCAGGGAGCGCCCGACTCCTGGACCCTGAACCGAAGGATCAGAGCCTGTGTTCAAGCAACACCGCGGTCAGACCCCAGCTTTTTAGGCAGGAATCAGCCACATCTAACAAAATGCTAATCACCCAAAGCACTTCTTCATGCGGGACGCCACCGGAGCGCGCGGCTGTAAAGGTCGATATGGGGGCGCGCCACCTTAAATGTCATCACAAAATGACGAGCTGGGAGACCTGATTACTTGATAATGATGCCAGTAAAATTCCATTCTCTCCTGGAAAGGAAGAGCCGTGAATCACACGCCCGCAGGAGGAGTGGAAAAGCACAGGAGGCACTGACCTGGGAGCCGTCTCGTTGAGAGGCTGCGGCTTGGCCCACGACAGGTGCGGGCAGGCGGGCAGAGCCCGGGGCTCCGGGCCGCCCCAACGGGCCTCGAGGACCTTGGAGTACCGGTGCAGGTGGTTCCCTGCGGCGGCGGCAGCACGGTCACAGGAAGGCGTGGTCGTCAGGAGGACGTGAGGGGAAAAGCCAGAGTCAGCCTGCGTGCCCTCCTGTGACAGGCCTGCTCCGGCCGGGACCCCGGACCCCTTCTCCTGGGCTCAGGGGCGTGCGCTGCGCGGTGCCCCGGGGGGACGGCCGCTCCCTTTAAAGCGGCCCCGGTGTACTCGGGGCGGGGGCCGGTGACCTTTCCTGACCTCAGCTGCAGGCATGCGGCTGGGCCCCCGGAATCTAAGCTGGAGAGGGGGGGCTTCACGACCATCTTTCTCTTTTGGAGCATTTAACTCTCGGGCAAAACCACAAATCATGCATTTCCAGATCTCCAGTTTGTTTAGGTTGTAGGCCTGCATGGCCAGTACCGTAGCCACAGCTGAAACGGGCCGAGTGTCAAACGTTCACGTAATAAAGCCTGGCGTGAACTGGGCCGACACATTTTGCTAAAATGAACTTCACCTGCTGCTTTTTACCTCTGTAACGTGGCTGCTGGAAGGCGTGGGGCTGCAGCTCCGCTCACCCCAGCCTCTCTGCGGCCCCGCGGGGAGGACCTGAGCGCATGCAGGCCAGCCCTGCCCTACGCACAGCGGGCCAGGCCGCAGGCTGGCACGCCCCCGCCCCCTCCCGCCACAGGACCCCTGCATCTTCCTGTGTGGGCTGGGAAGAACGGGGTTGATTTTCACAGGGCTCTGAGAGGCCCCCTGAGGCCACCCGTGTCGAGCACTGCCCAGCCCGGCGCCTGGCACCGGTGAGCGCCCAGCAACGCTGGCCCCTCTTCCCAGAGGCCCCAGGAGCCAGGGTTGTGAGGCAGGACAAGAAACGAGGTGGGCAGCGTGAGGCCCTCGGAGGGAGCTCCCTCCCCACGCCCGGGAGAAGGGTGCAGAACGGGCCCCCTCGGTGCCCACGGGCCCACTCACCCTCCATCCTCTCGGGACTGACTGAGCCGGCTCCGCTGGGTGGCCGCTGCCGATCCCCGGAATGGCTGAGGCTGGGAGGGGTCACCCCGTACGACGTGTACTGAAGGAGCGCATCCAGGAGCCAAAAGCAGTCTGTGGGTCAAGGGCACGCTGATTAGGGGCAGAGCTTTCTAGAGAAGCCCTACAGGAAACGAAAGCCCTGCGTGAGGGGAGACGAGGGGACCGTGGACCCTGGGGAAGCGCACGTTGTCCACGGTCGGCACCGGCCCACACACACCAGCACGATGGGCGGGGCCCGCGTGGGCTTCACCCCGGGCCGGGCCAGGGTGGGTCGGTGCCACCGGCCGCTGGGCTGGACAGGCTGCCGGAGCGCCACCGGAGTGGGTGCTGAGGACAGAATGGCACCACGCAGGGATGGCCAGGCCACGGGACGGGACGGCTCAGGAGCCGGAGGCCGAGAGGGGAACGGGGCACCAGCTCTTGCCCAGAGCCAGAGGCCATGCTGCATGCGGTGCGGGCAGAGCAGAGAGCACAGTGCGCGCCGCTGGGAGGTGGCTTCGAGGTCACAAGTGCAGTCCAGTATCTGGGGCTAGTGGGCCCTACACATGACACATGCGAACCAGACACGGTCAGCCACTCTGGGGGACACAGCTAGTCTAGGCGCCGCGGCAAGCCACGCGGAGGGTCCCGTCGTCAGGAGACAGAGGTGCACCGCGTCTTTGACCCGGCCGCTGCCCGCACGTGCAACCCGACAGGCCCCGCCGCACGACATCGGCACACCCTCCGCTCTCTCAAGGGCGCTCCGGCCTCGTGCTCAGAGCGCGGCCACCGTCAGTTCTGGAACCTGGACTGTCCTCTCCGGCATTTAAAACCTTAATAAAGACTCTTACCAGGAGATCTCCGGTCTTAAAAGAAAATCTCTATGGAAATAAAACATTAATCTCCTTTCAACTGTGACTTTAACCTTTTTAAAAAAGACCAACCACGTTCTAAGGATTTATACAAAATGCTAGGAACTAAGCCAACCTCAAGTTCACCCAGAGGGAGGTACACGCAGCTCCCAGCTCACACTCTAGTGGCTTCGTTCTCTGCTCTGCTCGGGCCGCTCCCGTCTGCAGGTGTGAGGCACTCCCCCCCCTCCCCCGACAACGGTTCTCCAGGACCCAGTTCTCTGGTCACCTCGCCAGGCCCAAGACGCTACACTTTCACATGCCATCCCCCTTACACGGCCGGTCCAGGCTCAAGGCCCCAGCGCGGGGCAGGCACAGAGAGGTGCTGACCAAGAACAGGGCTGCTAGTAACCGTCCCCGTGCGGGCCCGCCCCACGCCCAGTGGGGGTACCGATGCTCCCCCTGAAGGTTCGCGACAGCCAAACCCCCAGGTCTGGGAGGAGAGCCAGGCGCTGACCCTCTGGGAACAGTGGGTCCGGCCTAGGGAGGGCCCCCGGGTGGCAGTGCCAGTGACATGCAGACGCCAGAGGGGGGGCGCCGGGGCGGGCTGGCAGAGAGCCGCTCCACTAAACGCCATGGCGCTGGGCGAGGACAGCACAGGGGATGGTGGCGCACGCAGTCTGCTGGGCGCCCCTCAGGGTGCAGACGCCCCGGAAAGTTCCACGCAACCGAGACAGCGGGGACTTGCCGCCTGGCTCTTGGGCAGATCTCTTTTCCAGCCCCTTACCGGCGCCTCTCCAGGGACAAGGGGAACAGAGGGCCTGTATGTCATGGTCACGAAGCCCAGCCTGCTTCTCGGCCACACCATCAGTCCTCACCCTTCTGCCGGTGACTGTCGTCCAAGCAGTTGGAGTCCCCGTACAGCACGATCCGGCCTCCGCCCTCGGCGGGAGTCTGGTAAAGCCCCAAAATGGGGACATTTTCGACAACTGCCGTCTCCTGCTTTAAAACCTCCAACCCTGAAATACAGCACAACAGAAACAAAAATGCTCAGCACGGACTGATGTTCCAGTTGCCACCTGACGTGCAGTCCGTACAACAACCGCCATCAGCAAAATCTACCACCCAATCGCGGCAGTGCCAACTTCTACCAGAGGAAAACATCGAAGTGCCATGAATCTGGGGTTTTAGCAAAGGCCATCTCCACACGGCCTGTCACGCGTTCACTGGCAACGGCAGCGTCCGGCACCTGCCATCCTCGTGACAGCTTCCGTCCCTCGTTCCCGGCCGGGTTCTGGGACTACACGCGCGCAGGGACAGCCAGCCACGCAGCTGCCACCCAATGCAGGCCACCTTTGTGGGCTGTTATGTGCGCCTGGCTTTTGTGGTCTCCTATTCAAAGGCAGGACACATGTCACCAATTTTCAAATCCTATGCCCACGTGCTTTAAATGCAGGTTTACGAGCCCTGTCCTGTCTGTGTCACGATTACACATGTCCCAACAGCAGAGCTTTCTGAGCTCTGCCCAAGCAGACGACACGGTTTACAACGTTGAGCGAATCAAGAAGTCAAAGACGCAGGGACGCCACGGGCGGCAGATGCAGCGACATCACCACGTAACGGGAGAGTCTGGCCCCGGAGCCAACGCTGTCCTCCGCACCGGCGGTGACGCACATCACGGCCCCTGCTGCGGCGGTGACAGCTGAAACGTCGGTGGCTATAAAATTACGGCACTTCCTGCTCTCTGTTGATATCCCAGCAGGACCAGAGTGGAAAAGCGAGGTTCTCTTTGTTGGAGGGAAGGACAGAGCAGGAAAACAGTCAAAACTGGGCGCAGGCACACGGCGTCGCCACACGGCGTCGCCACACGGCCGCGTGGTTTGTCACAGGTTTGTTTCCGACAAAAGGGTCCCCTTCGACCCAGCATCATCCAGATTTTCAAATTCCTATTTCGTACCCACAAGATTATTCAACTAAAAGGCTATTTGGAAAGAAAAAGCCCCTTAGAAAAGATTTCAAGGTAATTCATTTTTATTTGCACCAGCAGCACAACAAAATAAAGTAGGTGCCCTCCCATCTCCAGTGATTCCTCTCCCCTCAAAACCAGGTGGCAACAGGTTGATGGCGACACTGCTGCTCACACCCGCACCAGACACACCGCCGCCGCCGGAGAGAGACAGGCTCCAGAAAGAGCCACCACCCCATGGCAACCCTAGCCAGTGACGGGGAAGGCACAATCATTTACGTGCCTGCAGTTAAAATAAAACCTTATAGGGGCACCTGGGTGACTCAGTCAGTTAAAGCGTCTGACTTCAGCTCGGATCATGATCTCATGGTTCGTGGGTTCGAGCCTCGCATCAGGCTCTGTGCTGATAGCTAGCTCAGAGCCTGGGGCCTGCTTCAGATTCTGTGTCTCCCTCTCTCTCTGACCCTCCCCTGCTCACGCTCTCTCTCTCTCAGAAATAAATAAAAACACTAAAAAACATTAAAAAACACAAAATAAAATAAAACTCTATAAACACAGATCTGCTCACCAACCGACCTTGCCTTAAGGAGGAGGGAAAAAATCTCTCTGGACAATAAAAATAATAAATCCTGTCTGGGAAATGCAAATAGATAAGCAGGAAACTCTGCTTTGTTGTTTTCAACTACTGCAGCTGCCCCTGACTTCCCATTACAGCAAGCATCAACCTTCATGAGAACCATACCTGCGGCCAGAACCCTTCTTTCCTTCAAATTCTTTAAGATTTTAAGTCCTCTCTACACCCAAGAAGGAGCTCAGACTCACAACCCTGAAATCAAGAGTCCCACGCTCTACTGACCAAACCGGCCACGTGCTGGCTCTTTCTTTCAGATCCTTAAGGGAATGTTAAGAGATGACTGCGTAATTAATATTCTTCATACAGTTAAAAGCTTTAAAACCCAGTCATTTCTCTAAAACCTCAGTGATCTTGGCCATCACAGAAGAACAAGTTGCAAACAGGAACAAAAGCTTCAAGCTACTCTGAAGGTTGTTTAAAAGAAAAAAAAAGGAAATGTGCAAACGTTCAGCAGCTGCCCCTCCTCTGGGAAACCCTGCTTCTCTCTTCAAGCTTCTCTCTCCCTGCCACTCCCAGAGCCACCACCCAGAAGTCTTGCCTAAAGTAGGCGCCAGGCAAATTGTATCACCGTGAGTTTTTTTTTTAAAAAACCCAAACTGCTAACAGGTACAGGGTGATAAGAATTGTTCTGGAAACAGATAATGGTCATGGCCGCACAACTCTGTGAATATACCGACGATCACGGAATTGTACACCTTAAAAGAGTAAACGGGAAAAAAAAAAAAAAACTAAAAAAAAAAAAAAGCAAACGTGAATTACAGGCAATAAAACTATTTTTAAAAAAAAGGAAGAAACAGAGCAGCACTGCTCACCTTGGTCTTTAAAGGTCTGTGTTATCACGATGCCATCTTCTGGAAACTTAGCGATGCTGCACCCTGACGCGTAGTACACTGGAAGGGAGTTGCTCAGTTACAGCCACAGAAGCCTCGCATTTCATCAAAAGTTACTCACTGACCTAAGATGCACTCTCAGATAGGATAGTTTTCCTAACGTTATTTTTAGTTTTAAAACAAAGGCTACTATTACCTGGCTACACTTAAGTAACAAGTGATTACCTCCGAATTTGAGTTAAAAACTGCTATTAACGTAAGGTTTTTGAACAGACTCAAAAAGCCAAAGCTTTCAGTCGGGTAAGCAGAGTTAGCAACAGTGACCCTCGGGCTGTTCTAGAAACCAGCTACCAAAACCTCATCCGTGGGACCTGCAAAGTGATTTCATGAACAGGGTTTGGGAGGGCAGGGGCCCAGGAGGTACTTCCTACCCGAAACACACAGGAAGTAAAGAACGGGACAGGCAGCGCCAAGATTAGGAACGCTCCAGAAAATTCTCTCTTCAAGAGTCTGGACGCAACAACAGTGGTTCGCACCCAGCTTGACCACACAAGTCCTTTCTAGAGACACTGGTTCTCCCTGTGGCCCGACTTCCTTCGCGATCACACCCTTCTCTCCCTCTGAAACCCAGACGTCAGGGCCCTACGGATATCACTCTCGCACCTCGCGAGGCAACAGGCCCTATGAAAACACAAACGCAAAACCTTACTGTCGTGGTTTGCTAAGGTAAAATCCCCTTCGTACAGGCCATCGCTGAACCCCATGTTCCAGACAGACAGAAGTTCGTTCAGGGCAGGGACATTCGCCCCTCCGGTGTCCGGCATCCACCACTGCCTGCGGAAGAGACAGGGGTGTGGGTTACAAGGGCTTAAAACAGCCCCGGACGCCCGGCCTTCTCAGGACGGAATACATGCCCCTGCAGAGGCCTGCCCGTGCGCACCAAGGTTCCGCTGAGAGCCCCTGTCCAGTCTGAGCGCTAACACAGCGTACCCGCTCCAGCCGGCACGCAGAATAAACCCAGGCTAAATTTCCTCCACGCGACACGCCACATGGACATAAACACACCGCTATGGAGCCTGGGGCCTGGGAGGGTCCGCGAAAGCAAAGAGAGGAGAAAGAGGCCTTTAAAGTTCGAGTAAGTCACAGGCTCTGAAGAAGAAAATTCAAGATATATTATGTTCATAAAACACTGGGAATCCTTGACCCAGAACTAATTTACTAGAAGGTTCCTTTAAATAGTGGTTCCTTCAATCCATTTAAATTTGTACAGATCCCACAACAGAGAGATGGGAGCATGAAAAGGAACAAGTAAAAGTAAAGTAAAACATGTAAAAGTCAAGTACGGAAGGCCAACAAGGGAAGCCGAGGAACCTTTCACTCAGCACCTGGCCTCAAGGAGCAACGGACTTAACACCCTGGGGAAGATCGCTGCTGGGGGAGGGGCACCTGCGCTGGCAGAGCGTCTGTCTGAGCCTGTCTCCGATGGCCGTGAGGACCGCCAGCGGGCCAGTCCTCTGACGTACTGGCTACTAAGAATTTCATTCCCAAAAAGTCAAACTTCTTATCAAATACCAACTCCTATCAATACCTTGTGTTTTCATCATAAAACTTGACTTTTCTCATGACGGACGTGTTGTACCAATCACTGAAGACAATGAGCGAAAGGCCGTTGTCCACGTCCCTCCTCAGCTTGGCGACCTCCTCGGGGAAGTACTCCTCTTCGCTGTCCACCATGAGCAAAGTTCCTGGGGGACAAAGCGTCGGCAGTGAGTCTGCGCCTTCGAACCGTGGGCGTCACTGCTTCAGAAACAGCATTTCAGGGGGTCCGCGTGTCAAGTTGTCACCTCTGATGTTTGGTCTGGGGCCCCCACCACTCTGGAAGGGGGTGAGGAAGGACGGACCAGGGTCCAAAAGCACAGACACCTATGAACCCCCTGGCCTCCCTTCCACGTGGGACCCACGATGTAGCCACGCGTCCCTCACTCGAGAAGCAGCAAAATGAGGCACAGGTTTCTTTCAATTAAAATAAAAAGATGAACGAAAAACGTACAGATATCCTTGTCCCCGATTTGACAGTGTCCCATTTTACCTGAAGGTCCCCACTGCCGCCATCGGACAGGAACACGGCCACTCCACCTCAGAACCTCCCCGAGGGACCGGGAGGCCCCGCACCTGCCCCCTCACCGCCTCTTCTACCCGCGCATCGTCTCGCCTGCTCCCCGCGCGCGGCCGGCCCCCAATGGCCACTCACCGTACTGACTCGCATCGAAGCACGTGAAGGGGGAGCCGAGGACTTCGACGAAGTAGCCCATGCTCCTCAGGTGCTGGTACATGTCCCTGAAGTTGGTGTGGATGTGGTCGCCATTCCTGGAAAACAGAGGCACCGCGCTGGGACGGCCCCCCCCTCGTGGCGAAGGCTTCGCCACATGGCCGCCTCTGACCCGGGGCCTCCACGGGAGCGGGGCTCACTGGCAGCGGGGGCCCCGGGGTGTCCGGCCCCCACACGAAGTCGGCCTTTCCAGCCCAGCGGCCTCTGGGCCCACAGGACACACACCCACGAGGGAGCGGCCCGAGAGCCGCTGCGTAGCACATCGAGGCGTCATGTCGGCGGTGGCACCCGCGGAAAGCACGCCACCCAGATGCCACCTGGGAGCGCAGAGGCGCTGGACAAGCCGCCCTAGGCTGCTATGTGAACCGCGCGTCGCAGAAGCAGCCACTTCCCCATCCCTCTCCCCCTGAACGCGCGCATTCTCCTACCGTGTCCTCTCCCTGAGCCCCTGCCCACCTGGCACACCGAGGCGCCAGGGGCCCAGGGCTCGCTCCGGCCACACCCCCCCCTCCCCCAGCCCCTCAGAGCCAGCTCCTCCGCGGGGCCGAGCCTGTGCGCCTCCCCAGCAAGCCTTTCCTCCACCTACCAACCTCTCACCACCTCCCTCCCCTGCCTCTGGCGAGACTCGTCTTCACAGAGAGCATGGCGCTCCCGCAAGCGTCCGGCTCCTTCCTCCCCCGCGGCGTTAAGTCCGAACCCCGGAACTCACTGGAGGGCAGCAACGAGCCTGGCGCCCGGGCCCAGAGGAAGCCACGCCCGGTGCCCCGGGGAGCAAGCCAGGAGGCCAGGCTGCAGGGCAGGGACTGGAGGGTGCAGGCCCACCAGGGCACCTGGCACGTGCGGAGGTCTGCACAGGCAGCCGGGGAGAGTTTGGGGCCAACCATGCCCCCAGTGCTGCCCGTCAGGCTTACCAGGGCTGCTGTGCGAAGAATGGGGTTCAGGGAACAGTGACCCCGACCAGGAGGCTGCAACGCTGTGCAGGCAATGACAACGGCCTGTGCAGGGCGGGGAGCAGGGGCGGCAGCGGCCACTAGGGCACGATCTGGGAGGTGCGGTGGCGGGAGGGCCGACAGGGTCTGCTGCCGGTTCAACAGAAGGAAGGAAGGACAGAGATCCAGGGCGAGCTCGGGGTTTTTGGTGCCCAGGACGGGAGTCCGGGAGGAGGCGGGCAGAGGCCCTGAGCATGTCGGGGGTGGGGAGGGGGCAGAGGTCGGGCTCCCCGCGGGGGCAGCAACCCTTGGTCCCGCGGTGGGGGCTGCTTACCAGTCCAAGGGGTCATTCTTCATTCTCAGATTATCCCTGGGGAAGTAGCCGGGCGGGTAGCGGAGGTTGTGGTACTGGTCCCAGAGGACTCTCTTGCTCCGTGGGGGGGCGGGAATGATCTTCACCTTGATCGGGAGCTTCACCGTTGACGTCTGTTCTGCGCCACTTTTTGACTGAAACAAATTTTAAAAACTCTGAATGGCCCCTTCTGCTCAGAAAAAACCTTCAGCTTTTGGGGTTTAAAAAAAATCACTTCTATTTATCAATTTAACACAAACACCTAGAACACGAGGATTCCTACTAACAAAGGTAGGAAGAACCGTAAAATTCATCCCATTACACTTCTTCGTGTAACTTCAGGCGACCTGTTCCTAAACACTCCTAGACCACACAGCCCCTTCTGGAGAACCCATGTTTTGTGATCATTTTGAGCCTGAACCTGGCACAGAACAGGCCAACAGCACGGCGGCAGCGGGGCTGGCTGCTGAGTGGGCCTCATGGGGCCCCGCAGGCCGGGAGGCACTGGTCACGGCCCCCGAGCCCGATACTGTCCCCACAATGGGCTTCAACCCAAGACCCCGGGCACGCAGCCTGCGCCCCTGCGCTCACCTCCACCTCGGCCGGGGAAGCAACGGTGACCATGACGTGCCCCTGCGCGATGCCCTCCCACGAGGCCGCTTTCTTGGTGACGGAGATGGAAATGGCCAGGTAGCCTGACCAAGGCCATAAGACCGAGGAGTAAGAGAAAGCCACTTCGATGTTGTCTCCATTCTGTGGCAAGTAGGGCTGCCAGTCGGGCTGCAGGAGAAAGACGAAGGCGGCCGTGAAACACCTCCTGGGCTCCCCACACAGTGGAGGTCGTACTTGGACCCCAAGTGAGCGATAACCAATGCAGAGTACAGAATGCCTGGAACGTCATCCACTAGAACAGTCTAGAAACCACGATTTTGGGCAGCCTCCAATTTTAAAGAGAATTTTCCCCCACCTTAAAAAAAGAAGACCCACGCATTGGCAAAGAACTAACATCTGACAGAGAATGTAAATAAATGAAAACTGTCCAATCTGAGAACAGATTCCAATTAGGTATGTGCTCTAAGAACCGCATTCAACGCTAACTTAAAGGAATAAAATAACACAGACTAACTGTCCAAACTGACTGTGAAGCTACTGGCTGGGCAGGGAGAGGTGTCTGTGGGATGCCCAGAGGAGGAGGGGGCGCGAGGGAGGGGAGCCCAAGAGGAGACATATGGAAGAAACACAGATTGGCTCTTATAAAATGAATGCATGTTTCGAACCAACCTAATTACTCATTTCCCTCTGAGAGCAATATTCTCCCCAAGTGAGTCAGCATATTAAAAAAAAAAAAAAAAAGTCTGAAAAAGAGAAATATTTTCAGGCTACAGCATCACAAGAAACGAGGAAAGAAAGGGATCTGTGAGAATGCTCTTGGGGCGGCCAGTTACCAAAAGAGAAGTTAATTTTTAGCTATATCTTATGCCACGTATCAAATTAACTCAACACGGACGAGAAGATTAAATATGTCACAAGCATAAAGCGAATGTTAGAAGATAAAATCGAGATTTTATCAGATCTCTGGAGAGAGAGGTTTCTAATTTTTGAAACGATAAACATCACAAAAGTAGAAAATTCAACCATATGAAAGTGGAACTTGCACCAAAACCAAAAAAGTATGTAAATCATGCTACAACTTGCGTTAAACAGGAAGACTATAGTCTGGGAAAAACTGCCGTGTAAAACACATCAGTGGCTAATTTCTCTAGGACATTAGACATTTCTCTAGGACAAAGACATTGCTCACATCGAGAAAACCTAAATTCCAGCAGGAAAACCCACCAGGGCAATGAAGCGCTGACTCACCCAAGAGGAGAGACGATTAGTGGGCGAGCCTGGAGAGAGCTGCCTCCCAGGTAGCCGGACAAGTGCACAGCAGACAAGACTGCCCTTTGATCCCCTCTAGGGTTTTTTTTTTTATGTTTTTTATTATATTTAATTTTGAGAAAGAGAGTGCAAGCAGTGCAGGAGCAGAGAAAGAAAGAGACAAAGAATCCGAAGCAGGCTCCAGGCACCCACCTCTCAGCACACAGCCTGACGCAGGGCTCAAACCCACAAACAGAGAGATCAGATGTGATCTGCGCCGAAGTCGGACGCTTAACCGACTTAGTCACCAGGCGCCCCTCATCTGCTCTAAAGTTAAATGACGACCCATCTACAAACAAACCAAAAATGTCCAAGTGATGAATAAGCCAACGTGGCCCATCCACACAGGGGACTATCATTCAGCTGGACAAGGGACTGGGGCACTGCCAGGCGGACAAACCATAAAGACGGTACGTGCTGCGGGACAGGCCAGTTGCGACAGGCCCTGCGGCTCGGGCCCCCCACGTGCACGGACCGTCCTCCAGAGCTAAGTGCATGGAGACAGGAAGCACACAGGCAGGCGCCTGGGGCTGGAGGAGGGAGAATGGGGAGTGCCTGCTAACAAGGTGACAAGAATATTCTGGAACCACAGAAGAGCGATGGCTGCAGCACTACTTGCAAACATACTGGAAGCCACAGAGTGGCTGGATGTAAAAGGGTGGGTCTTACAGCGTGTGAGTTTCATCTCCGTCTGTAACCCTCCTGGAATCAAACAGGAAACAGAGGCACGCGGCCCCACGCAGGCGGTGGAGGCAGCGCCCCGCCGCGGTCTCAGCGGACAGAACTCTCGGGAAGAATTCAGCAGCACATACCTACCAGGGGCCAGAGTAACCAGTCCACACCCTCCGATTCGGATTCCAATCCAGGGAGTTTATGTTAAGAAAATAATTCAGAAGAAAAGGAAACCGTATATGCCGAGAGATCCCGTGAAATGGTTACAGCTGGATCCCCCAACTGCACGAGCAAGGGGACACGTGAGCAAACTACAGGCGAACGCAGGCCACTTCCAGCACAGGCAACGGCGGCTGCTGCCTCCATGTTTGTGACCAAGTTAACAGCAAGAACGCATACTGGGCGGGGGAACGGGGGGGGGGCGTGCCTGGGGAGCTCAGTCAATTAAGTGTCTGACTTTTGATTTCAGCTCATGATCTCAGTTTGTTGGGCTCAGTGCTGACAGTGCAGAGCCTGCTTGGGATTCTTTCTCTCTTTCTCTGCCCCTCCCCTGCTCACACTCTCTCTCTCAAAATAAACAAAAAATAGTTTTGTGTAGGGCATCTCAGCAGCTTAGTCAGCTGGCTGCTGACTCTTGGTTTCAGCTCTGGTCGTGACCTCAGGTCCCTCTCTTTGGTCGGGGGCTGGAGCCCGCGTCATGCTTAGCATGGAGCCTGCTTGGGATTCCCTCTCCCCCTGCCCCTCTCCCCAACTCACTCTCTCTCTCTCAAATAAATAAATAAGAAAGAATTCATACCGTGAAAAAGAGTGATAAGGAAATTGTTGGCAGGCTTCTGAGATTTGACGACTTTGTTTCCTAATTTTTTTCTAAGGTTTATTCATTTTGAGAAAGACAGAAAGTGAGCGGGGAAGGGGCAGAGAGAGGGAGAGGGAGAATCCCAAGCAGGTCCCACGTGGTTAGCGTGGAGCCCGATGTGGGACTCGAACTCCAACACAGTGACATGACCTGAGCTGAAACCAAGAATCAGACGCTTTACCGAATGAGACACCCGGGCGCCACTCATGGTTTTTTTTAATGTTTATTTATTTTTGAGAAAGAGACAGAGAGAGAGCATAAGCGGGGGCGGGGAAGAGAGAGAGAGGGAGACACAGAATCTGAAGCAGCTCCAGGCTCTAAGCTGTCAGCACAGAGCCTGATGTGGGGCTCAAACCTGGGGACTGCAAGATCATGACCTGAGCCGAGGTCAGACACCTAACCGACTGAGCCCCCCAAGCACCCCAAATTATTTTTTTTTTTTATTTTAAATTTTTTTTAATGTTTTTATTTATTTCTAGGAGAGAGAGAGAGAGTGTGTGTGAGCAGGGGAGGGTCAGAGAGAGAGGGAGTCACAGACTCTGAAACAGGCTCCAGGCTCTGAGCTGTCAGCGCAGAGCCCGACACGGGGCTCGAACCCACGAACCGCGAGATCATGACCTAAGCGAAAGTCGGACGCTTAACCGACTAAGCCACCCAGGCACCCCCCAAATTATTATTTCTAATGTTTATTTTTGAGAGAGAGAGAGAGAGAGAGAGAGCGCATGAACGAGGGAGGGGCAGAGAGAGACACAGAATCCAAAGCAGCTCCAGGCTCTGAGCTGTCAGCACAGAGCCCGACATGGGGCTCGAACCCACGATCCGTGAGATCATAACCTGAGCCCAAGTCGGAAGTTCAATCCGACTTAACAGTCCCCGACGACTGTTTCAAATCACACCGAAAGAAAGGCTTTCCTCAATGTGATCAGAATTTGCTCAGTGGAGATGCTAGAACAGTGCCGATGGCAAGGACCTGAGTGTGAATGGAGCTCCTGGACTTGTGCTAGACTCTGTCTTGTCTTACAGTGATGACAAAACAGAAATTTCATTTCACTTTTTAACCTTTGGATTATATAAAGCTGCACTCTAAATGCCCATTTTTGTAAGCCAATCATGATTACCTTGAAAAAGAAGAACAGATTATTCCTTGAAGGCTAAAATGAAAGTTTTTGGCTCAAAAACGAAGTAAATTACGACTGAATAATCCTACGAAATATTAACTAGCCGTCAGCAAGTACCCTGGGACTGTGCGTAAGTTACATTTAACAATGTCTACAACATAATGAGAACTGAAAATAAACGGGCTACAGTTCTACCTGCTGCACAGAGAACAAAAACCTGTACTTCAGGTAAGGGCTGGGAAAGGGTATTTCAAAAACAGTGGCCACGTTCCTGTGCTGGGGCTGGAAGGGATTTTTCTGTTCTCCTTCCCCGTCCTTTACTATTATGACAATATTCATGCAATAAAGAAGACAAATTATAAAGACAAAATTCAAGAAAGGAACACACCTTTTCAACTTGAGGGCCCACTCATGCCACTCAATAGCACAGTAATCGCAGGTGGGCCTCCCAGTGCAGGTGAGGAATTGTAACCAAATGCAATTAGTCACTTCGGGAGCCAAATTCATGATGCCAGAGTCAAAAAGTAGCGAACCGCCTCCCTTACCTGACCCTGGGCTTATGCGTAAAGGGCTCGGGGGAAAACAAACCGCAGCCCCCCACACGCTGGCAGCCTGGCCGGGCGGAGAGGACGTCTCCTCTAACTCAGGAGGAGGAGACACGGCACAAGGCTGGGCCACGCCAAAGTTCACCACAAGCCAGAGAGCAGTGTCACCTTGTCTACGATTCTTCCGGTGACGCCCATGCCGTTGAGGATGGTGACGTTGACGATCGTCGGCATCCCTCCATAGTAGATGGGCTGCGAGCAGTACGGCCACATGTAGGGGCACTCGGTCAGATCGATGTAGCTGGGGCTCAGGCTGAAACAGAACAGTGTCAGACCGGCGTGTTGCAAAAGGACGACGAAGCACGACAGCCGCGGGAGCGTCGGTACAGGGACCTGGGGGCTGCGAGCCCCGGGCAACCGGCTCTGCGACGCTCCCTGGGCCGAGAGGCCTCCGGGCCGGCCTGCCCTGACGGCTCCTGCGCGGCCGGATGGGCGGGGACACCCCTTTCCTCCCGCCACTCTGGCACTCGAGGCCGTGGCCGGCAGCAAGTACGTGACCACCCCGGTGAACACCCAAGGTCCCCAGCTCGGCAATGCGATAGTCGTCACAGCAGTTCAGGACTGCACCCAGGGGGTCACTCAAACACCGCACGCGCACAAGCACGCACACCCCCGCACGCCGCAGCCCTCAGGAGGAGGATGATGGACGCGGACTCACTTCCAGACACTGTTCGGTGCAAAGAGCAAAATGCAACCAAACAAACCACCTGCGGTGATGCTACTCTTCCGTGAGAAAGGGATGCAAGGACGCGTATGTGCATCTGCTCATCTTTGCAAAAAGAAGGACAAACCCCAAACTAACGAGACTGTCACCCACGGTCAGAGTGGGGAGACGGGCGGTGGGAGCAGGGCCCGAAGGGGCAGGGGACCCTGCGCGTGCACTTCTGACCGCAGAGCCAGGGTAAGGTCTCACGTAGCTGATACACAACTCGTTGAAATCAACCACAGTGTGGGGGTGGGGGAGACCCACAAACACACACAAACTAATGAACTCAACTGTATGAAAAATGAACAGCAAAGCACCCGATGGGGGCAGAAGAAGGACCCTAAGGAACCCCGGGCACAGCAGGACCACGAGCTGTGAAGCCACAGGTGAGAACCAGACACAAATCCCACCCTCGAGTCAGGACCCGTCTTCCCCACGGGTAGGGAGTGGCGATTCTAAACCTCCCCGGGATGGACTACGAGGTCTTGGCAAACAGGTAAACTTTGTGCGGGTGACGTGGTGCAGAAAGACGTTCCACGTAAGGGGAGGGAAGCCGGGGATGAGAACCGTGGACTGGGCAGGACCAGGAAAGGGATGGACTCATGTTCTCCCGCCCACAGCGAGGGGCGTGCAGACGCCGCCCAGCGTGTGCTGAACTGGCCTACGGACCGCCAAGGGCACAGAGGCCAGGGTGCACTGCTGCCGGGCCGCGTCCCAGACAACCCCCCACTGAAGGGTCAGGGGTGTGTGGGCGGAGCAGGACACCAAGCCCTGGGGCTGGAAGTGTGTGACCATCCCCTGCTGCCGAAAAGTGACCAAGTGCTCAAACCTCGAGGGAGGCACACTGCAGACCCCATAGCTGGCGACACAGAGCTTCCAGGAGCCGAATCTGGGACAATCCGAGCGACTAAACCAACGAGGCTCTCAACACACCATCACCCAGAGTTAACACTCACACCATGTGCCGCACTGAGACAACTAAGTGACAAGTTCGTAGCGGAGAGAAAGGGACAGCTTTCCCTTAGAGGAGAGTTCCAACTCCTACACCAGGAAGGAAGGAGAAACCAGACCACCACCACGGCAGTCTCCACGGCAACGCCGTTACAGGCAGGAGCGCAGCGGAGGACAGAACGCGGGGGTCAAAGTCCGTTAGAAACCCCATCGTCTCCAGGCGCGTCCACACACGACACGCGGCAATCAGAGGCACAGGCGGAACCACGGCAGAGAAGCCTGGCGGGAGCTGCCGATGGAGCCGCCGGCCCTGGCCGCTCACACCTGCCGCAGGAGCCCGGCTGATGGACCCCCGGCCGGGGCTGAACGCTGGGGCACCCGAGTGGCCTGGTCCTGTGGGACTCAGGCTCCTCGAACGGGCCACTCTGGCTCAAGAGCTCCGGTCAGCAGACACACTCACACTCAGACTCTTCCCTCTTCCTGTCCCCTCCCCGCAGTGGATCTCCTGGGCATCTCTACCCCCACCCCTCCGCCTTGGGGACTGCTTCCCAGGGGGTGCAGACTGACACTTCACCTCCATCACATGACGCCCAAGGACACCACCAGCGATGACGGGACGGGAACCTAGGAGGCGTCCCCACTGCAGCAGACCGGCAGATGGGCCCTGCAGATGCACCGCTAGACAGCGGCTGACCCAGCACCCGGAGCAGGACTGCAGCAGTGCGCGGGGGGGGGGGGGGGTCCTCGCACACGAGCAGTCCGGAGGCGGGGCCATGGGAACGGAGCGGCATCACTCCCGGGCCTTGAGGCCTGCCCCACGTCACATAGGATGTGGTCCTCGGGTACTATCTGCGGAACTTGTTGTAAATCTAGCACTTCAAACAAAAATATCAAAATTGGCAGCAAAAAAACAACTTTAATCAAAGACACATGACCTCAAACGAATCACAAGAAAGCATCAAACACCCACTGAGAGGCAGGCCACCTACAACGGAAGTAACCAGGGCTCCCACAGGAGGGACAGCACAAGACAGAGAAGCCGCCAAGCCTAGAGGAGGCCAGGCCTGGCGACCAGCACAGGCCCGGATGCTGGCCGGATGGACACGGAGCACGGGGGCCCTCTGCCTGGGGGCCGAGTCCGCGGGTCCCTCACAGTACCGTGCTCATCGCCGGCTTTAACGGGCGAGGTGCTGCCAGCAAAGGCGCTGGCATCAGGGGAGACCAGGTAAAGGGTATGTGATTGCTTTACTAGTTTCGCAAATTTCTGCAAACCTAAGATTTTTTTTCATAAAGAAGTGGTCTTCTTTATTTATTTATAGTTTATTTATTTTTGAGACAGAGAGACAGAGCATGAGTGGGGGAGGGGCAGAGAGAGGGAGACACAGATCACAGAATCCAAAACAGGCTCCAGGCTCTGAGCTGTCAGCACAGAGCCTGGTACGGGGCTCAAACCTACAAACCATGATATCATGACCTGAGCTGACGTCAGACGCTTAACCGACTGAGCCACCCAGGTGCCCCTAAGATTATTTAAAAAGAAAACTTCAGAAGTAAAAAGAAGAGAGGTGACTAGGTGACTCAGTCAGTTAAGCATCCGACTTCGGTTCAGGTCATGATCTCATGGTTCATGAGGTCAAGCCCCGCGTCAGGCTCTGTGCTGACAGCTCAGAGCCTGGAACCTGCTTCAGATTCTGTGTCTCCCTCTCTCTCTGCCCCTCCCCCACTCGCACTCTCTCTTAAAAATAAACATTAAAAGTTTTTTTTTTAAAAAAAAGTAAAAAGAAGGTAACGAATAAGTATTTTAAATTATCTATATTCTAAGTAGCAGAACATGAGGACGTGGAAAGCAGTTTGAGCACAGCCGGGCTGCCTCTCCCAGGAGGCAGCAGCGAAGCCCTCCCTGAGGGTCCGGTGTTGGTGGCCAGTGATCAGTCCCCGGGCTGAAGCCAGGACTTGGTGCCGAGGGAAGAGCCCCGCAGGGCCCGGGGGAGAGGAAGGGTCTGCTAGAAGGAAGTGTACCGACCTGGCCTGCGGTTTGTAGCTGCTGAGAATCTGGTAGGCTCTGAGCAGGTCCAGCTTGCCATGGCCTTGCTCGAACATATTGACCCCAGGAAGCCTCCGGGCGGACGCAATGAGCGCCTGCTTCATGCTGGCCGGGTTCACCAGCTCTCGCTTCTGCACTGTGCTGGAGGGAAAAGCACATGTTTGCTGGTGCTCTCTCGGCAGGAGGGGGGAAACGGGACTATCCCGGACGTGTGGTCGTGCAAGCACATGACCTCGGATCCTGTGCCGCACGTAACGGGGGCATCTCTGGTAAATCTCGGGCAGGAGGAGACGGGCCCTGGGCTCAATCCTGCAGTATCTCAGGACAGACTACTTCGTAGCCTTCCATGTGGCTTTATACTAAATTTATCAGAATACACACGTTCCCCATGACTCAACTAAACAGGCCTCCGAGGTTGTTACCGGAGGCAGGAACAGGGCAGAGTTACTGGCCCCCCAGGGGAATGGAGGCCTGCTGGTAAAAGGAAGGAGATGGCTTGGGCGCCCCCTGGTGGCGGAAGGAAAGGAAAACAGGCGGGTCCCAGAGCGGAGTCTGCGGGATGGGCAGGGCCCCAGTGCCTGAGTGAAGCCCACCGCCGCCTCGGCCTGCCTTTGTTGTTCTGGAAGGCCTGTGAGACACAACAGGTGGATAAGGCTCGACAGAACCAGGCACACCGAGGCCAGCGTGAGCGCTGTGCCGTCAGAGCGCCCCTGGACAAAAGAACGCACGGCTCTACCCGGCCAGGAACTTAGTGACCTGCGGGCATCAACAATCAGCGCTTAGGAGCAGCGGCAGAGCAGGCTCATTTCTGTGTGTCTGTGTACCATGCATACGGGCAAAACTTAACCCCTAAGTGCAAAGGACAAAATCCAGGAAGCAAAAAGAAAAACAGACTTCTCTCAGTTCTTGAATATCTTTCTACCATGGTGGCTGGTCTTGGAAGCGTGGGCGGGATTCCTGACAGCCCCGGATGGGAAATCTGATGTAGGCAGAGAAAGAGGAGGTGAAGTGGGATGGACTCTTTTTTTTTCATGTTTATTTTTGAGACAGAGTTCAAGCAGGGGAGGGGCAGAGGGAGAGAGACACAGAATCCAAAGCAGGCTCCAGGCTCTGAGCTGTCAGCACAGAGCCCTACATGGGGCTCGAACCCACAAACCGTGAGATCATGACCTGAGCCGAAGTTGGTCACTCAACTGACTGAGTCCCCCAGGCGTCCCAGATGGACTCTCAATGACAGAAGAAAGGGCCGCAAGAAGCTCAGGAGCAGTCACGAGCCCCCATCCCTGCGCGAACAGCTATGTCCTGCTTCCCCGAGGAGTGCTGCCTGGCTGACCCGCCCTGGGCACATCTCCGAGCTCCCACAAGTGGCACTTTTATCCACTGCAGGGGCAGAAGGAAAGCACAAGGTCCCCTCTGACACCAGAAGCAGCTGCAATTAGTAAAGCTGCTGGAGAGAAAGCCTCCTCCCTCACCTCCCCGCTTGCCTCGCGGGGAGAGGTCTGCCGGGTCGGCAGTGTGGCCGTGGTCACGGCTGGCGGGGAAGGAGCCAGTGTCTGTTCCCATGAGCAGCAGGGCGGCCAGCAGGAGCCCTCAAGAAAAAGTCCCGTCCGCGGAGCACGAAGCCCGAGCGCACCGGGTACCCCGCAGCCTGCCTCCCCCCCGCCCCCTGCACGCAGCACGGGCTGCGGACAAGTGGAAGAAACAGAGGGTTCCTGCCAAGCGTATACTGTGGCCGGGGTCCCCGTTTCCCGGAATCTGGCTCTGAACTCTAAAGAGCGGATGGGAAAAGGAGAACACAGGCGGCGGGGGGGGAGGGGAGGGGGCACCTTTAACAAAGATGACTAAGAAACAAAAGATCCCAGGCATCAGAAGCTAAAACCAACAGAAACTTTTTTTTAAAGAGGATTTTAAATATAAAAACATTAGCTATCATTTCCTTGTTTTAATTTAATTTTAAACACAGAATACAGTAACGTTCAAATACTTAGTTTTACGTTACCACAATACAAAACCTCAACTAAAGCCTCATCTAAGTAGAGACAGATTTGAGGGGGAAATACGAAATGTATTCTGGCTCCAAGACCTCTCTTCGGAGCTCTGAGATCAAGGAACATGGCCCATCTGACTAAGTCAGAGCCCATGAGCGTCAATTCTGGTCAACGGTCTTTAAGAACTTCTTCTTGATTCCACATGTGCAAAGTGAAGGGCCCATCACTGAGCTCCGTTCCAAAGAAGAGGGATTCAGTGAGACAGAGAGCGAATCAAATACAGAGAGACGGTCAGTCCCACTGCCTGCTGGGACGGCTCCTTAGCTAACAGACACCGTTAAAAGGTGAACCCCCGAGGAAAGAACAGAGCAGGAAAATAGCTCACTTTTGCGCCCTGCCTGAGAGACACGCTTGTGTTGACAGGACAACTACAACTATAGCACAGAATCGGCCCATTAAAAACAAGTAACAGGAAGCACATGGGGAATCCAGCATCTTCCTCAGCAGTGCTGGGAACCTAAAACCACCCTTAGAAACTAAGTCCTTACTAAAAACAAACCAGAGAAGGGACGCCTGGGGGGGTTCAGTGCGTTAAGCATCCAGCTCTCGACTTTGGCTCAAGTCATGATCTCATGTTTCATGGGTTCGAGCCCCAAATCAGGCTCTGCACACTGACTGCAGGGAGCCCACTCGGGACCCTCCGTCTCTCCCTGCCCCTCCCCTTTGCGCTCTCAGGCCAGAACAAAAACAGACATAAACACAGTGCAGGTACTGTGACTTCACACGGTGCTTTACCATCGGGCTTTACAGTGTGCTCCCAGGCCCGCCACCGCGCACATGAGTCCCCTACACGGAACAGAGATGGGGAGACACGGAGACAGAGATGGAGCAAGGTTCACGGTGTCCTGCCGACTCTCAAACCCTAAGCTGGTGACAAGCACGACTCAGCTCGTGGTCTGCTGGCACCACGTTCTCTCTGCCGGGGAGCACTCACCTTACCAATAAGGTGACCGCGCCGGCGACCACCGGAGAGGCCACGCTGGTCCCCGACAGGGCTCGGCAGCCCCCCTTCACACCGGATCCCCTCACTCCAGCACCATAGGTGACAATATCGGGCTTCACACGGCCGTAGCCTCCTGGGAGTTCCTGCGAATGACAGCAGCCTGGTCCCTCCCGCGGCACACCACTGGCACAGAGCCGCACGCGATTCCGGGGAGACAGAACCAAACCAGAGACAGGGCGATTTCCATACAGCCTGACCTTACTAACATACTGGTTTTGGTCCAAAATCCACTGGGACAGAAAAAAATCAGCCTAAATGACAACGCAGAAAATAATTTTGGTATGTTTTATAGTAACCAGTATAAAAGTCATGCCATCAAATGATTAAAAGTGATTATTTTAAATTCTGCTACCACGCGAGACTAGACACTGGAGAGTGCTCTATCTCTAAGCTAAAAATTAGAAATACGTCAAAAATATCAGGAAATTAAAATCAAAAGTTCAAAAAGAAAAATGTTTCTTTACAGAGAAGAAAACACAGGGTAACAGTGGGGACTTCAGCTGGGACTTCGGAGGGGAAGGAGCACAGAGAAGGACACACGGTACCGCAGGAATAACTCGAGATTTTAACCGAGCACTCGGGGCACCTGGGGGCTGTCGGTTAAGCATCCAACTCTTGATTTCAGCTCAGGTCACGATCTCAAGGTTCATGAGTTTGAGTCCCACATCGGGCTCTGCGCTGACAGTGCGAAGCCTGCTTGGGATTCTCTCTCTCCCGCTCTCTCTGCCCCTCCCCCACTAGCGCTCTCTCTCAAAATAAAACTTTAATAATGTCAAAAAAAAATATTTTAACTTGGTACTCTCTTAAATTTCCTGGAAATGGAGGCAAAACACAAATGACAGGACCTTACGTTGTGTAAGAAAAGAAGTACAGCAAGTTGAAGTGAAAAATCTTTCCTGGCACTCCAACATAAACCGACGCTGGACCCATATCCATGTGGGGCACTGAGCAAAGGGGCTGCAGACCCATCAGGAACATCCCTCACAAGGCCACTACAAAGCAAGGCCTGGGGAAAGGCCACGGACACGGCCCGTGAGTCACCCGGGAGAGGCAGGCAGGGGTCCCCAAGTGCCGCAGCTAACTTCACAGCCAACCCTTTCCGGGGGGTGAAGCAGGAGGGATCAGAGCCCCAGTCGTTGAATTAATTAAACTTCTGGAGTTATTTCCATTTTTCCAGCTACGTATAATTATTTCCATGGCAGCAGAAGCGATATTAAGCTGCTCTCATGGGCTTCTCCTGCTTCTAGAGACCACCGTCACCTGGCACTGAGGACTCTCACCTTCCCACCAGTCAGGACAGGGGGGCGTGAATCCAAGCAACTGAGAAAGCGAGTTACCTGGAAGTCCGTTACGAGGCGGCGGCTGCAGAAGCACCACTGGGGGCCAGGCGTGGCCGAGCACGTCACCCCGGAGCGGCAGGCGACACAGAGGCCAGACCTCTCGTCCTCGTGGCCGGGCAGGCACCCACACCCCGGCCTCCCCCTCCCCCCAGCTGTCCGCTGTGCGACACATCCCAGCGGCGAAGGGAGGCCTACCCAGGTGGTCATTCCCCTTGAAGAGAAACGGGCGATGTTATCCTCAAAGTCAATGCCACCCACTCCGATCACGTCCATCTGGTCAGCAGGGTTATTCAGAGTGCTGCGACGAGGCACAAGAACACAAGGGAAGAGGGGATTTTACATCAGTCGTTCAGGGAAGGACCAATACTCCCAGAAAAATCCGAGATGGCGTTAGGGTCTCCTGGGGCTCCTCACGGCTGTCCAAAGGCCATCGCCTCCGTCACCTGTGCACGGGGCCGGGGCCATCACCTCCTACGTGGAGCACCTTCGCTCTTTCCCTCCCTCCCAACTCATCGATCACCCTGCGGCCCAAGATGCGCTTCTCCCTCGTGCTTCTGGATCAGAGGAGCCCTTCTCCTGACCAGCAAGAATCTTCACGTGGTCATGACGTTCTGACTTCGCTTTGAACTGTTCCCAGGGTATGCACCCTGCCCCCACCAGGTCCCACACTTCTCTGGGAAGGAGCAGTAGCCACGCGGGCACCCGCCACCATCAGCAAGTCACAGTTCCCAACTGATCACCTGCACAGTGCTCCCTTCCTCCCTGTGAACCGAGGACAACCCCCCAGGCCCTCACGGTGAGCCCCTCACAGGCCAGACAAGATGCAGAGGACAACCACATAATTCTCCTCAACACCTCAAGCACACCAGATCTGCAGAGCAATCACAGTGAAACAAATCATGACAAAACGTTTAAGCTCTAAGATGTGAGTCAAGATGAGGCCAAAGTGTTTGAAAGCATCAAACGAGCTTTACCTATCACAGACCCACCACGACACCAGACCTCGGTGACGATTCAATAACCACAACTGATTCCGAGTAGCTAAAGCGACAGTAGTGACAAGGGTCTAGGGTGTGTACTTTTACCCGACCCGACCATATGAACCACAACCTGGCACTTTCTTAGCGCACTGGCCACCAACGTGCGACCAGGCGGCTGCTCGGAGGCACCAATGTCGATTTTTAAGGCTTAGGCTAAAAATGACGTCCAAGTTGCCAAAGGCACAGGACCCGAGAGGGCTCACAGCCAGGGATCCCATGGGGTGAGGCAGCACACGGCCTGTGACAGACGACAGGGCCGTCACCTGAGTGCTGCCGAGGCCCCAGCAGCAGGGAGGGGCCTGTCGAGGCCGGGTGCCTGCGCGGCTCCACAAGCACACGTGCGAGGGCCCTCTCCGGGGTGCAAGGGACATGCAGGGACACAGAAGACAAGCCGTCGAGTGTGACTGCCCACAGAAGCCACAGGATTTCTGCAGGGACCAGGGTGTGGCACGCAGGACGGCTGGAGGGAGGGGTGTGAACAGAACGAGGAGGGTCAGCAGCAGAGCAGGGACGGGGCGCAGGGACAGGGTGGAGACACACAGGGCTGTGCAGGGAGACCAGGAGGGGGGTGGGGGCGGGGAAGGGGCGCAGGGGGCAGCGGGAGACAGAGCTGAGCCAGCACCTTCAGGCTGCAGCGACTGAACCACGGCCACGGGCACGTCGCCTACTTCTGTACGTCACATTTCCCTGCAACAGAGCCACGTCCGCTCACTTACACAAGGCCAGGGCTGCCTCACGTGACGAGGGTGGTGAGTGCTGGCCACCGACAGCATACGACCCGCAAACCCTAAACATTCGCTGTCTGACCCCATGTCACAGCAGACCCCAGTCCAGGCTAGAGCAGCGAGGACTCAGAAAACCACAAAGAAAAATGTGGACGCTGGAGCACCTGGGTGGCTCAGTCGGTTAAGTGTCTGACTGTAGCTCAGGTCATGATCTCATGGTTTGTGGGTTCAAGCCCCTCCTCGGGCTCTGTGCTGACAGCTCAGAGCCTGGAGCTGCTTCAGATTCTGTGTCTGTCTCTGTCTCTGACCCTCCCCTGCTCACGCTGTTTCTCTCTCAGAAATAAATAAATTAAAAATAAATTTAAAAAAAAAAAAGAAAAAGAAAAACATGGATGCGATTAGGCAATGACAGCCTGCTGCTGAGTCCTGCATGAGAAAGCGCCCAGAATCTGCCTGCCGAGCAGAAACCCACAACCAGAGGAAGAGTGAACAGCACCGCAAGCTTGGGGGGCTCCGGGTCCGCAGTGCCCTCCGCTGGAGGCCGTCCTCACACACACCGCCCACGGCGGCCTCCGCGACAAGGAGCGAGGCCCCCGGGGGCCTGTGCTCTGCCCACAGCATGACCCCACATCGCCGCAGCAGGAAGACAGGCTGGGGACTCTGGACTGGGGGCGGGGGGGAGGGGCAGAACTGGGGAAAGAGGCCACAGGAGAAACACATGACAGGGGAAGCGAGGGAACCGGAGGCCATGACTTGGTACCGGATGCTTCTCACGGTGGAGCTGCGGCTCGAGTGTGTTTGCGCCTCTTGCGCCTGCGGGTCAGGGCACAGGCACCCGGCGACACAGTGAGTCCCGGGCCCTTGGCCTGACAAGGAGGCAGCATCACTAACGACCCCAGGCTGGAGCCCCGGCTGCCAACGCGCAGCTTCTGACCACAGTGAACCGCGCTGCAGCCCGATTCCGCGCCCTGGGCCCCATGCAGGTCGGTCAGGCCTCACGACTGGCACCACGCCCAGGGCCGCCACCGCAGGACCCAGCGAGTGGCACCCGGCTGCCACACGCACACATCCAGCTGCAGAAGGTGCCACACAGAACACAAACCGGAGCCTTGGGTGGAAGCAGATCGGGGTCTAAGCGGACAGAAGTTTACTGCCTGCGACACGCTGACCGACATCCCGCCTCCCGCGCTGCTCAGACCCCCGTGATGCCCGCACAAACTGTTCTCCCCACTCCCGTCCTGCCGACCCCAGCTTTCAAGCCTCCAAGGCCGTCGGGCGGGTCACACCACCCACACTTTCACTCTCCGTCAGCCCTGCTGCGTCTGCACCCCGTCTCTCCTGAGAAGGCGTCCGGCCCGTGTCCGCCTCACCCCGGGGCCTCGCAGGGAACAGGCCTCAGCAACTGCGGAATCCGCTCATTTCTAACTTCTAGCAAGCTGACTTTCCTGGTTTTATTTTTTTTTTATGCTTTCCCTCTAAGTAAAATAAAAACTGTAAACCTCCAAACTGCTTACAGCGAAGTAATTAAATCAATAAATAAATACTGAAGCAGGAACCAGACAGGCCTGTGCTGACCAGTGAGGCGGTGGGTGGTGGGCACCTGGTCCGTTACAGCCTGGCTGCTTGTGTGCGGAGCGTCCCCATGATACAGAAAGTCAGACAGACAGACACAGACAGACCACGGCTACACACTCACTTCAGGGGGAAAAGGCACCCCTAAGCCATCCCCGTGGAAGACACTTACCCGTAAAGAGGCCCGTCGTTGCCGATAGCGGAAACCATGATCACGTTGTTGGCCGTTAATTCCCATACCTGCAGGGTCAGCAAACATTTATTTATGAAAATTCACCACTCTCAAACAATCAACACAGAACTATCCAGAAATACCTGTAGCTCCTAAAAATAATCCTCAGAAAAGAAAGGTGCCCTTGAGAACGCAGCACGAGACCCTCACAGGCACGGACGTGTGCCAGCCAGCGTGCTCGGTGAAACCCGGCAGTGGGGCCCTCGCAGCCGACACGGCGAGGGGGCTCCCCAGGCAGGCACAGACACGCGTCGTTCGGAGCAGGAACCGACAGGGCACAGCGCGCAGCCTCCGACATGAGTCCCCCGAGCTCGCCACCACCCGCCGCCCTCACACGGCAGTCGGCTCGTGGTGACGGGCCACCCGCGCAGCTGGCACGAAGCGCTCGGCAGAAGCCGTCATCAGGGGACACGACCAACCTTGTCGACGAAGGGGTGGTCCATGAAGTCAGGGCCGCCGATGCTGAGGTTCAGCACGTCCATCCTCTTCAAGATGGCGTAGTTGAAGGCGTCCAGGAACCAGGAGGTGTAGGAAACCTAGTTCGATTGCCAAGGGCGACCTTAGGTGCCCCGGGGGGCCTCTGGGGGCCACGAGAGGGTCTGCTGCTAAGGGCAGAGCACAGCCTCCCGAGCAGCATGACGTATTAACTTCAGTTTCGGAAGTACAAGCCGAGAACAAAGAGTGCTCCGAAACGTAAACTCCGGCACCGGGAAATTCTCCGTCCCTGCAGCTGGACTCGAGGGAGCGCCGCGTTCCGAGGGCGGCCCGTGTCTCCAGCTCCTCACTTTCAAGCACACCTTCCAGGGTGAACCCCCAAACCTGTAACTGCCCCTCCTTAAGATTTATCCCAAGATACTTCCCCTTGAGGGTTTTTGCATAGTTTAACGTGTTTGTCCATATTCTTTATTCCTCAACTGACTAAAGGGGAAATCTTATAAAAAGAAGTTATTCCACAGAATTGTTTCTCTGATGTTCAATTCTCCCTGTTTCCTGACAGAGTTAAATTGCTTTGTGTAGCACCATCCAGATGTTTTTATAAAATAAAAATTAAACTTCTAGTAGAAACAGGATCGGTGTAATATTTGAGAATTACGCCTCTTAAAGCCTTTGAAAAATGAAATGTGTTTACGTTTGCCCGTCCAGGCAAAAACAATCCCAGGAAGAGGCAATACGTGAAATTAAGAAACCGTCACATGAGGGACACGGGGAGTACGGTGAGTCCCTGCCGGACAACGACGGGGCTGGGGGAATTTTCCCCACGGTGCCTTTAGATATTTTTGAACTATGTACCACCCACACAAAGTTGAAATCTGAAAAATAAGCAAATACCTTTCTGTGAACGGGTAGGAGAGGCGAGGAAGCGGGGCCAGGAAGCGCACCGGCCAGCGTGGCCTTGGCTGCCGTGGTGCAGAGCCAGCCCCCCAGCCCGTCCCCGCCCCGCAGCAGGGGCGGCAGACACACCAACGTGCCATCCTCCTCTCGTGTAGGAGGCGTGGTGCGCCCGGCACGTGGACCCAAGAAGGAACGAGAAGGGGAGGAACCACCACTGCCCTCGGAGCGGGGTCTTCAGGGTTTGAGAGAGGCCGGTGGCAAAAGGGCAAAGCCACACAGAAGGGACAGCGGAGGGACACACGGCCCGCGGGAGGCCGGAAGCGGGCCGGCATCGAGGCGGCTGCTGCTGAAGGAGCGCGTGCCCCCCCGTGTTTACCGTCTGCGTTGCGGGGGCCCTCGGAAACCCCTACCTGGTTATTGGTAAACACCCTGAAGATGTGAAGTTCCGCATCCGGAGCAAAGCCTTGGCATTCCCGCATGCTGGCTATCACGCCTGCCACGAACGTGCCGTGGCCCAGTCCTGCTGAGCGCGAGGGGACCGGTCACAAAACACAGCAGGTGACATGTGCCGAGACGCAGCATTTCAATCCGCCAGTTCGCGCGGGCTCTTTCCCTGAGCCCTGGACGCACAGGCCACGCCGTGGCCGCCCCGGTTCCGGGGACCCCCACCGCCTCCCAGTGAGCGCTGCCGCACCGGGCACCCCTCTCTGCTCACACCCTGCTCCCCGGCATCCGTGACGGTGAGAGGTTTCTGCCCAAAGGCACACGAGCTTGGGTCTGCCTGGGTGACTGGCGTACGCGACCGTGGGATCATGAGCGCCCAGGTGCTCCCACCCCGCAGAGCCGGGCGCGGGGCGGGGACAGGGGCCGGGGCCGCCCCGCAGCGCACCCACCGTCGTCCAGCGTGCGCTCATTGGTCCAGTTGGTCCTCTCCTTCACGTTCTTGAAGTGGGGGTGCTTCTCGCTCAGCCCGGTGTCGAACACAGCAACCCTTACGTTTGCGCCTTATTCCACAAAACAAGCACAATCGTGTTTGGAGAATCGCCCTTTGGGACTCTGTCCGTAAAATCTACTCCTCCCGGGGACTCTGAGAGCGCGCGGCCGCAGAGGCCAGAGCCTGCCCAGAGCGCGAGAGTTGGGTCAGGTGCTCTGGGGACACTGGCTGGGCCAAGACGAGGAAAAGGGGTGGGGGGGGGCGGCATTCATTTGCTGCTAAGCAAGACCTGAGGTTCTGGCAGAATCTCCTGGGACAGCCCTCAGCTGTCTCCAGGGCTCCGTCCTCCACCAAGGCGTGCTCTCCCCCAGGCCTCCACGCCCTCACCTCCTCAGAGAGGCCCCACAGAGCGCAGGCCCCCACAAGGAACACCCCCTCAGGGGAGGGGAGATCGTGCCGGGCCTTCACCCACACGCTGCACATTAACGACCCCTGCACCCAGGGGCTGCCGGCAGCAAGCGGGATGAGCACGTTTTAAGGAAAAGGAAGACCACTACCCTGTACCCTTTGCTATGTTTCAGACACAGCCCAAAGACCAATACTGCCAGATCAAAATGTTCTAGAAATTCTATAGAAACATATAAGACGCTCATAGCATTTAACAGCTGAGCGATGTCAGGAAGGTGGGGTCTTTCCGGTGTGAGAGCTGTGTTCACGTACCGTGTTATGCGGAGTAACCAATCACACTGAGCTAACGAACGCCCAGTGGGTACATTTACATAACGCACACGCTATCTCCAAAACCAGTTGGTTTGGGGGGGACAAAAAATGCTCTTCTGATTAGAGAGCATTTGTTCTGTGAAGAGGTCTCATCCTCAAAAGACAAAACCACGAGATGACACTTAATAAAAGGTCAGTCCACTAGGCGCATGAGTTCAAGTGTCTAGGACGTTCTGCAGGGTGGGAGCTGAGGAAAGCAAGGAAGAGGGAAGGGTCTCCAAGGCCAGGGGGCACGGGGAAGGACCCCGAGACCAGCCGTGACACATAGGGGCTAGAAAAACTTCCGTCTGGGTCAGGGTACAAGCCCCACCATGGTTACGAGAGGGATTTTCTGCCATGAGGAAATCAGGAAGGAAACCCCGCTCTGGTTGGGAGCTTTCATCCACACGATGCCATCCCATTCGGAGACAAGCCGCCCCCAGGTGCGGCACAGCAGCCTGGCCATTCTGCACAGAGAGCACCGTGCTCCGGGGACAGGACCTCGAAGTCACCAGCTCCGAACGTGACCTCCGGACACGCCGCCCAGAGAAACGCTCCTCAGCCCGCCTTGTGGAGCAGACGATACAGACACGATACGGAAAGGACAGACAGAGCAGCCACGAAGACAGACGCCCGTGTGGCCGAGGGCAGAGGGGGCAGCGGCCAGGGGCAGGCGCGGGGACGGCAGCACCCACCTGTGTAGCCCATCTGCCAGAGCACGTCCGCCTGCAGGGTCTGGGCCACCTGGCGCGGGATGGCCCTCAGTAGCCGCCGGCTCGAGTGCCTCCCCGTGGCGTGCCAGAAGCCGGAGCCCAGGGACAGGCTGGCTCTGCGCAGGGGTCGGGACGACTGCCACTTGCGGCTCCACCGGGTCTCGTTACAGGGCGCTGCGGGGTCAGCGAGAAACAAGGGGACAGAGGTCAGGTGAGGAGCCACTCGGCAAGGAGCCAGCAGCCGCCAGCGACCACTGCCCCCGGACAGCCCAGGTGACGAAGGAGGGGGTCCTTCCTGGCGGCCGCACCGCCAGGACATCAGTCGGTGATCCTTATTCTTCCCCGAGAGTCCCCTGCTTGAGTTTTTCTAACCGACAGAAGGCACAGCGGGCCCAACAACCACTTCGAAAGAAAGATCAATCGTAACTAAAACTGGAGAAACATGACTTGCCTGATTTTTCATCAGCAACTGGTTCTCACTGAACCAGAAGGTTAAAAACAAAAACAAAAAGAAAAAACAAAGAAAATGACCACTGACCACTGGTGACGCTTCCCAGCGCTGGGCTTCTGGGACAGTAAAAGACATGTTTTACATCACACCGGCCGCTGGTCAAACATCAGTAGGACCTTTTCCCAACCATATGCTGCTCAGTACCCTCAACGTGCTGCCCAGAGTGACTCCTTTCAAAAAGCAAAACCAGAAAGGAGCCAGGGCTTTCCGTGGCCGACGAACTGTGCTGTGCGGGGTCTGCTGACTGTACTCGCCAACACCCGCCCGCTTGGGCAAGGAAAACCAGGGCTTTCGCTACCTGTAAAGACCTCACTTCCTTAAAAACGGAAGAAGAAGAAAGCAAAAGAAACACAAGAGCCTCCCTACCTTCCAGGACCATGCTGTCAGGAAGAAAACTGGCACCTCAAAATCAGTTTTCAGAAGAGCACATTTCAACTACCACTGCTCAAGTTTCAGGGGTTTTTAACGTTTATTTTCAGAAAGAGACCGAGAGAATGTGGAGGAGAGGAGCAGAAAGGGAGAGAACCCCAAGCCGGCTCCACACTATTAGCACAGAGCCCAGCGTGGGACTCGATCCCATGAACTGTGAGATCATGACCTGAGCTGAAATCGAGCTACGGAACTTAACCGACGGAGGCCCCCAGGCGCCCCTGAAATTCTGTCTCTGCAGCAAACGACTATCGTTTCTATTCCTGTCTCACCAGGCTCCCCCGTGAAAGTGCCGGGAGCTGGAAAAACACCCGGTCCTGTCAATTCCATTGAGTAACTATTTGCACAGAGCGCCTGAAATTCCGCACTTAACGTGCCATGTGACTTTGCTCTTTAGCCAGCAGCGTGGGGCCATGCCAGGGGCGCCAATGGCAGGGCCGTGCCATCTACCCGATGCAGACCAGACCGTGCCCAGGGAAGCTCAGCTCTGGGCTTCCCTGGGGAAGAGCAACTCACTAGGAGAACTGGAGAGTGCCGAAAGGAGAAGTGAGTGCACCTGAACTCGGGTCACTGCAGGGGCCGCTGGGGGATTGGGGAGGAGAATCTGCCGCGGGCAGCACCGCGGGTGTCTTCGCAGGATCTGTGAGTCCTGTCCTGTGGGAAACAGGCTAGCTGTCTCACAGCCCGGGACGGAGCAGGGGTGGGACCCGGCGTGGGACATGTTCCAGCCAAACCAGGGCGGAGCCTCTGAACAACAGAGCCAGGGAAGTCGGCGGTACTTAATGGCCACTTACACCCTGAACGCTCTACGCTCTGCTCAGTGCTCACGCGTGCACAAGTCCTTCACTTTCCTGAGGACCCCGGGCGGCGGGGGCGTTGCTGCCACTTGCTGGGCGATAAAGAAGGAGCCGAGAGTGCCACACCTGACGGCCCCGGCAGAGGGCGCACCTGAGATTCCATGACTGCTGTGCAAAATGCTAGGCACTCCCATGTTTCCTAAAACGTCCCGGAGCTCTTTACAATAAAAAGATGCAATGCAGGCATGTGGCTAACTGTACGAGGTCTGGGGTGTATTTACCTTCCTGGAGAGCTGTGAGGTCTGAAAGAGAAAAGGCACTAGAGCACATGTGGCCTGGTCCCAAGAGCTCCGAGAAAGGGAGCCCCCGACTCCTCCGCAGCTGCCCTGAGAGCTGGCTGGTCACACTATGCAAATGAGCTTGGCTGCCCCCACCACACCTGTGCGATTTCTAAGCTGCCGTGACTCCCAGGCCTAGTACCTGATGGACAAAGGGAGAAGAGCAAGGTTTTCTTTCCTTTCTGGGAAAGAAATGACAGTAAATGATACTAGAAGTCGCAACTTATTACCCTAGTTACGACAAATGGGGAAAAAACTTCTCTGGTAATAAGTAAGCTTTGGAAACTGGTAGGTAATAAACAGGCAGTTTAGTACTGAAGAACAAGCTCTACCTTGATAAGCCCAAGTTACCAGGAAGTGGGAGTGAGGCCTCAAGGTGCAAGGAGAATAATCAACCCACGGCCACCCTCACACCCGATGGCTGCAGTAGGCCCAGCTAACCCATGCGAGCTCAGGAGGCTCTCAGAAAACCAAAACAAAACCCAGAGAAAGGACATTTTACAAGATTTCTTAAAAGTAAAAACACATAGGGATGGCTGGGTGGCTCAGTCGGTTAAGCGTCCGACTCTTGATTTCGGCTCAGGTCACAGTCTCGCCATGTGTGAGTTCGAGCTCCGCATCGGACTCCGCGCTGACAGCAGAGATCCTGCTTGGGATTCTCTCTCCCTCTTTACCCCTCCCTCCACACTCTGGTCTCTCAAAAAACAAAAAAAAACACTTTAAAACCCCCCACACCCCCCACACTGACAGAGGCACAACACAACCAAAGAGTCAAAGACACCTTCCCCCACTTCGGGATGGAGGGACGTGGGGCCTCAGGTCTGCAGGCGCCAGGGGTGCTGGGTGAAAAATCCGTCCCAGCAGAAAGAAGCAGGGACCACTACCTTCTTCCACTGCAAACTGGCAGGTTTCTTCCCACCAGAATAGCATGAAGCCCATTTTTCATTTTTTAAATTCTCAGCAAAAAGATGCTCACAATTGCCGAAACTGGCTGAAGGAACTCGAGTATCTACGAGCCACCTCTCTGCTATCCTGCCCATTTCAACCTGTGCCCAAGGAAGGTCAGGGGACAGGGGGGTGGAGCGCATCACCAGTGAACATGTGCATTCTCTCTCTCTCAACCCACATGAAGCAGAAATTGACAGAGACGAGACCAAGGTCATGACACTCACACTCCGCGAACTTGAGCGAACGGAAGACTTTCCGCTGGGGTGTCACCCGTTTGATGTTGGGGTGATCTTCAAGGGTCAGCAGCCCCACTTTCTGTTTTTCCTTTATCTGAATCACCTCAAAATCACTAGGGTAGTCACTGGATGGATTGTTCCGAGGAATGATTCTCCAATTGTCTATTTCACTGCTCTTCAGGGCGCTTGAAATGAAAGAATTTCTAGCTTTGGCTGTGAAGTATCCGTTGAAAGCCACAATGTATTCTGAAACCGAGGAGCACAAATAAAAACAAGAATTTATGTCCACATGGTGTAACAGAGGAGCACAGCTACACTACAACTTCTCAAGTAACGGAAACCTTACAGATCCTAAAGCCTAAGGAGCAGTAAGACCCAAAGCCTGGTTTAAATGCCCTGCACGGCAGTTTCCAGAACCCTGCACAGGAGCCCTGTGCGAACCCCCTGACATCACATAAAATTCGATACCTGTGCTGTTTCTCAAAAAGCGAATATTAACACAAGTTCAAATACATGACAAAGTGATGCATGTAAGTTTTTCAAATATGAAAAAGGGACTCATAGGTAAAGGCCCAGTCGTATTTCACTGAAACAGTAACGGAATTTCCAGTGGATTCTAGCAGACTGCCAGTTTGTTCACATGTGGCCACGAGCTTCAGCACGCAGATCTCAGGGACCTCCCGACACGGGGGCCACAGGACATCCGTTCCAGGGGATCAGGTCTCAGGGAAGGAATTCTGAATGCCAGTCTCTCTGCCTCACAGCAGCTACCTGTCCCAGAAGAGCAAACTGCAGCAGCGCGAACATCCAAGCACTGTGAGCTCACCTCATTTCAAATTTATGGTAGAAAAGAGGGAAAGGTCTTTTTTGACAAAAGCTAATGTTTAAAAAATGAGGGGGGGGGGCTAACATTTGAAAGATCATTACCATATTCCACGACCGTCGAGGAGAAGTCCACCTTCAAGGTCAGGTGGGAACAGCCAGGGCACGGGGCGTTTTCGAAGGCCTTCTTGTCCAGTCTGTCACCCAGCTGTCTCCTCCCGCAGAGCAAAACCACCAGCAGAGGCAGCCAGGTGTTGACAAGCTTCATGGTCATAAGTGAACAGGGTCGTAAAACCGCATATGTTCAAATCGCACTTTTTTCTTCCTTATTAGTTAATTTTTGTCTCGGCAAAGAGCCGAAACATCATTGATCGGCCATTTTATAGTCTTGTCCACCGTAAATAAAAGGTAAATTTCATGGCCTTTTGTGGTTTGGCCTGAAAAGAGGCTTTCATTTCTTTCTCCGTTTCTTCTCCATCTTGGGCCTCGGGCACCTCTCACTGCAGCCCAGACAAGTGAGTCCTACTCGCCATCTGCAGCGCGGAACCCCAGTCCAGCGGGCGGCAGTCACTCGGGCGCCCTGGGCGGCCTGCAATACACAGAGAGCAGGGCGAGGGTGGGGCCCAATGACACCCAGTGAGAACTCGAGACAGACTACAGACGCGCAACCCCTGATCATTTCTTTCTTTAGTTACTGCTCACTTCTTTGGAGGGGTGGGAAGAGTTTGAAGGCAGCGTCAAAGAAAGGATGTGGAGAAAACACCGCCCACCCTGGCAGCCCGCCAGGAGGAGGGGCCTGGGCCCCGCTCTCCAGCCCTGCCCCCCCACCCCGCAGGCTACCCTCCTCCTTCCAGCAGTCCTCCCCAGGCTCCTCCCCAGCTTCATGCCTTTCTCCAACCCTTCAGGCAAAAGTGTGGTATGAAGCCTAACCTTCTGGTGTAAAGTAACACCTGAGAACAAACTAATTTCCCCATTCTTCTGCCAAGTCTCTGATAAGAACATTTCCACCGTCACTCAATTTATTTTACAGGAAGCCTCACCTTGAAGAAATCCCAGCTACTAAATAGGTTATAAAACCAGATCACCTCTTTCCTGGAAGTGATACAGGACAGTCTGTGAGAGTAACTGCATCTAGAAAAAGTGTTATGGGGGGGCGTCACATTTCACGCAGGCGCAGATGCCTTTCAAGTATCTGAATGGCAGGAAAAATGATCATTCTTCACAACAAAAATGGAGCAGCAGTAATACACACACACACACACACACACACACACACACACACACACACTTAGGACCAGGAGTCAATCCCCTTTAAACAGACATACCAAGTTATTAAAGCCCATTGCTCTGGCAGAATCTAGTGCTTTAGAGCAACAAGGACTTTGTGGTTTCTGGAACTATCCGGATGTGCATCTACACACAGGAAAATACTCATAAGGCTAGAGTATCTAAAGAAGTTTGTAAAGGCTAATACTTAGGGTTTCACTGCTGTCACCACACACGATCCTGAAAACCTGGCCTTCTCTGGCCCTGGAGACTCTGGTTGGTTGAACGGAGCTCATCAGATGGAAATGAAATGTCAGAAGTTATCTCCCTATCAACACAAAGAACAACAGTGAGAACACAACCACCAAGAATAAAGAAATTAAAACCAAAGAGAACGGAAAGACCAAAGAAAAGCAACAGGTGACAGCAAATAAGCCACTCCACCATGTTTTATAACAACCCACTGGGGAGTGAGCCCCAGTTTTTTTATACTGGATACTTGCAGTGATGGAGGATCACAGAATAGCATCACACGAAGCATATGCCTCAATTATAGTATTACTGGTCAAAAAAGATACAGCTAATCACCGGTAATAAGAGTTCTCATGCTATTTTAAATGAACTTTAGTGAAAAAGATTAAAATGAGTCTCTCATTCAATTAAGGCAAGTTTAAAAAAAAATAAGCAAGAGCTTCAACTCGTCTGCCTCAGGCCAAACAACCTATGACCATTTGGACTACATGTAGCACGTGTTAGTGAGCAACACTAGTGAGCAAATCTTAGACCTAACTGTGTCAGATCAACTTTAATTAAACCTGCTCCAAAGTAGCCCGCAGACAGGCACAGACAGCGGCCCCACGTCACCCAGCCCACGCGGAAGACACGGCTGATGTTCTCGCACAACTGAGGCAAGAGACTGACTTTAAAAGACAGAGAAATGGGAAGAAAAGGTTAGAGGGGTTTTAAACGTTAAAAACGCCTAAGGTAATCGGCTCTCTCCCAAATAGAAAAATTAAACTTTTGAGGTTTTGGAAAGCATGGCACTGCAATAGCTCTAAGATGTTCTGCTTAAATGTGCCCATTACATCATACAACTTTATATCGTGCTTTTTCCAAGGTTAAGGTGTGGCCCAGCAAGGGAATGCCAACAGCTAAGCAAAGCGCAGGCTGGCCCCAGAGAGGCGCACACACAGGGCCGCGACGCCTCACCCGGAGCTGTTCCGGGCTGGACAGGAGGCTTCTGCAGCCTGAACAGAGCTGCATCACAGGCCAGAAAACCACAGGGTGTGCAAGGGACCAGCAAGCCATCTGCGCGAGGAGGGAGGCCTGAGACTCCAGGCTGCAGGTGGAAAGAGAATGGGAAGCGGGCGCCTCGAGCAGGTGCAAGCTCGGAGCAGAATGTGCCGCCAGCGGCGGGGGGGGTGGGGTGGGGGGGGCTGAGGACAAGAGCGGGGCCAGGCGGGGCTGCGAGCGGCTCTGCTCCCTGTCCGGCCCGACTCCTACACCGCACACGGCCACAGAGCCAAGCACCGCGCGGGCGGCAGGAAGAGAGCAGCCCACAAAACCCAACCGAACCCCGACATCAGGGCACTGGCCCAGCATGGGGGGGAAGGGTGCACCAGCAACACCTGCGGGATCCAGCTGGTGGCATCTACCTATACTGTGAGAGGGGAGAAAGGCTGAAGGGGAATGTGACAGGGAGCCCACGCCAGCCTGGGAAGGGGGCTCTGAGGAAGCTCGGGGCCAGGGGCGCGGGGCGGGCGGGGGCGGGGAGCGGAGCCCTGCAGGCCGGGGGAAGGCCAAGTGCAGAAGGCCTGGTCTGTGTAAGGAAAGCCCAGAGGCCAGTGTGGCCGGAGCAGAGGAAGGGGGGGATGGGGGAGGAGGGACAGGTGACCGATGGGGAGGGAGACACAGAAACCTTGTAGCCGAACGAACAGGAGGGAAGGCAGGATGTGGCCAGAGGAGCGATGGACAGGCCTGTGGGCACACTAACCGGCCCGCTCCAGCTTCTGTATGGAGGGGGCACAGACAGACACAGAGACCTCCGGGAAGGCTCCGGGCAGGAGCGGCGTGAACAGGGCAAAGGTTACAGACGCGAAGGCAGTGAGACAGTCCTGACAACCAGATCTGGGAGCACACGAGAGAGGGGCCAGGAACACCAGTGCGGCCTCCACCCAAACGCCGATGGCCTCTGCCCCCGACCCAGGCGGAGAACATGCAGGGGACGTTAGCGTGGGGACACCAGTGGGAGCGGAGCTCTGAACTGGTGAAAATGAGGATGAGCATTAGCAGTGGGCCAGCAAGGCTCAGAGCAGAGGGACTAGGGAGGTCAAAACCCTAGGGGCACCTGGGGGGGGGCAGGGGGCTCCATGAGTTAAGAGTCCGACTCAGGTCATGAACTTGCGGTTCATGGGTTTGAACCCCACAATGAGCTCTGTGCTGACAGTGTTGAGCCTGCTTGGGGTTCTCTCTACCCGCTCTTTCTGCCCCTATCCTGCGGGCTCTTGCTCTCTCTCAAATAAACATTAAAAAAATAAATAAAAACAAAAATCCCCAAAATCTGTGAAAAAATTTTCCATGATGAAGGGTAGTCAAACGAAAAAAGACTGCTGGTTTACTAATTAAAAGGTCACTGGTTCCTTCCACAAAAGGGCCACACTAGTGCCAGCAGCCTTCTCCAGCCTCCAAACCCACCAGTGGCTGGAAGTAAGACACCCTCAAGAAGAAGAATCCCCGTGGAGATAAGGTAGGTGGGGGGGAAATGATGGAATAAGGAGGCCCCTCCCACTTTTGTGTGGATATGGCTGACCTGCTTACATTCTCTGAAGGGTTTTTTTTTTTTTTTTAAGTTTATTTATTTTGAGAGAGAGCGAGTCTGAGTGAGGGAGGGGAGAGAGAATCCGGAGCAGGCTCCGCACTGACAGCTCACCGTTGAAATCATGACCTGAGCCGAAACCAAGAGCCGGACACTTAACGGACTGAGCCGCCCAGGCGCCTGTAAGATCTAGGTTCTAAGAAGGCACTGCTTTCAAAGACCGATGGCCCATGAAAATGATACTGACCCTGAAGTTTATGGTTTCTCAATCCCAAAATAAGAGGGTTTCAACATATAAATCTGTGTGGAGGAAAACAAAAACGCCACTGGGGACACAGAGGCTGGTGCATGCGGGCACGGGCACTGGGGACAGGGCCAGCCACCACGCCCTGGCCCACCCGCCTCAGACATACTGGTCTCCACGGCCTGCTCTGCCGGGGCTTCGAAGGCACAGACTACACCTTCCTCATCTAGAACATCTACTCCCCTGCATCTACGACGGACCCCCACCTCCACTCCCCCGCCTGCCTACACAGTGCAAACCCAGTGAGCATTTTCCCTGAGGCAAGCTCACCAGCTGACGGCAAGCACGTAGGCAGAAGTGAGCAGAGCACGTAAACACAGACACAGACACATACATACGTGAAAAGAAACTTTTTTTTAAAGTTTATTTATTTTGAGAGACGTAGAGTGCACGCGTGCACGTGAGTGCACAGGAGAAGCACAGGGGGAGAGAGAGAGTCCCAGGCAGGCTCCGCACTGGCAGCACACAGCCCAACGCAGGGCTCGGACCCACAAACCGTGAGATCACGACCTGCGCCAAAATCAAGGGTCAGACACTGGACTGACTGAGCCATCGGGTGCTCAAAAAAGAAACAAGAGTTCTATCTTTGCTTTTCTCCTTCCCTTTTTGCATAATTCAGCTGTGGGCAGGAAGGCAGGTGCTGGTGGGAGAGCCATGGTGGCCTGGTGGGGGTGAAGGAGCCCTGAGCCCGTGGCGGACAGGCGGCTGGTGAGGGGACTCGGGGCCTCAGAGGGGTGATGGCAGTGACGGAGAAAACCGATTTGTTCAAATCAATATTTACGGATAATGGGAGGGAAGCAGCTTTCTTACTGTCAGAGACAGAAGTCACAGATACGAAAAAGGAAAAGAATGTGAAAGCTCCACACAGGACCAGAGCGAAGTAGGAAGGGCTGGTGGGAACTCAGGTTCTCGATATTCACACAGATGTGGAAACAAATACATACGTGTGTGTGTACGTATACACATACAAACGCGCATCCATCCACTCCCCAGCTCTGTCTACTGCAAGGACAAGGCAGCAGTGACGCCCCAGCCAGCGGCGCCCATCTAGTGCCCAGAACTGGTCTTCTACCTGCCATTCTGCGTTACAAGAAACCAGGCTCCTTGGAGACAAGCGAGGTCCAGACCGGGCAGGTGAGTCTGGACCATCTCGTGCGAGCAAGTGAGAAAACGCGCAAAGAATAATGGGAGTGTGACGAACACAGAGGCCAGCATGGGGCAATGTGCACATCAAAATGAATAATGAAAATAACAGATCCTAACGACATTTATAAATAAATTGAAAGCTGGAGGCATGAGACATTTACACGGTCCCAGAATTCCTCCCAGCTCAATGCTCATCTCCAGAGGGAAAGGGGGTAACTCTACCGCAGACAAGCTTCACCAGGGGAACCAGCGGTGGGGCAAACGGACCCACGTCCAGACACACTGCAAGAGGCTGGCATCACTTGTGGCGTTCCGACCAAAGACGCACTACCTGAATCAGTTCAGGAGGAAACGGCAGAACCCAAATCAAGGAACACTCTTCAAAATAAACCGGCCTGAAATTTTCAAAATTACCAAGGAAATGAAAGCCAAGGAATGGCGGACATGTGGCTACAGATGGAAGGGGACTCAAGAGACATGACCGGAACGTGAACTTGAGGTTCCCTGGGCCCCCTCTGCTGGGAGGACATTACTGCACGGCCGCCTGAAAGCAGAGGGCAGGGGTGTAGCAAGTCCCATTTCCTGATTTTGAAGGCGGTGCTCTGATTATGTAAGAAGGACTTTGCCTGCAGGAAATGCCACATGAAGTATCTAAGGATAATGGGTATCAGGTCTGCAACTCACTTGCAAATAGTTCGGGGGGGGGGGGGGGGGGTTTTGTGCTGTTCCTGGAACCTTTCTAGTAGGTTGAAACAGTTTCCAAAGTATGCAAAAAGTTTAAAAAAAAAAAAAAGTTTTATATTTAGCCTCAGCCTCTAGGAATGAACGAGAAGGATGGGAGTGATTAAATTTTAAAAGGGGGGGAGCAATTTTAGTCTCTTTTATTACAGCCCATCTGTGCTGCCCGCCGTCTGCATGCCCAGACTACATACCGTGCGTCCAACAGACTGCGCTCCTCAACTACACAGAGTGACCTCCTAACATCCCAACACATGTGACTGAGCCAGTGAGTCCAAGGGAAACGCAAACTAATTCTCATTCTAATGACCTGACTGAGCCCCTGATAAAATTCATGGTAAATTTCTGTTAAATCTGATACCAGCGTTTACATAATTTACATTATAACAATCCAGCAACTTTCTGAAAACCCCAAGTGTAGCTGAAACTGACATCGAATATCCTGTTAGTTTCAGGTGCGGTCACAGTGACTTGACAGTTTTGCACATCGGAAAGGATCCCCGTAAGTCTAGTTACCCTCTGTCACCATTTGAAGCTATTGCTGCACCTTGCAGGCCCTGACGTAGTTATAACTTAATCCCCTCACCACCCTCCCACCCTCCCCGCTCTGGTAGCCAATTCTTTCTCATATCCATCAGTCTGTTTCTATATGTTTTGTTAGTAAAGATCAACTAACATTTTGAGAAACAGGAATTGAGATACACACTATAAAACAAATCATGTGTAAGAATTCAACCCAAGAGAATGAGGACTCTCATGGGTTGCTAGTGAATGTAAAAAAAAAAAAAAAAAAAAAATGCCTGTTACCTTTCAGAATGGTAATTTACCAGTATGTATTAAAGCCTTAAAAATCAAAGTAAAATCCTTTTCTAACAAACCCAGTAACCCAACAAATGCTGCCACACACCGAGCACTTATCACAAGGCAGGTGCTGCTCTTAAGCAACCGGCAGGTATTAACTCACTTCATCTTAACAACCTGCTACTGTCTCCCTGCTTTCAGATGAACACACTGACAGGCCCAGGACGGCGGTCACCTCGCCTGGAACCAGGCTGAGGACTTGCATGGTTGGGCATGAACACCACGCTTGTCAGTGGCGGGTTACCTAGCTTTTCTAAAATCTCCCCCTAGAAATGCATTCCACAGAAGTGTGAATCTGAAAGCTACAATGATTCACACCTGGGAAATATTAAAGATCATTTAAAGGTGCAACAGACCAGCTAATTAATTAAATAAGCCATACTTTGGAATGCTGGGTAGCAATTTCAGACTATGATCCTCTGGAAGGCTCAATAATGGTTCCCCAAAGATGTCTACATCCTCCTCCCCAGAACCTGTAAATGTTACTTCATAGGGCCACAGGGATTCCCAGCTGTGATTAAACTAAGGCCCTCAGTATGGGGAGGGACTCGTGGATTACCCAGGAGGGACAATGTAATTACAGGAGCCTTTACAAGAGAGAGGCAGACCCGCAGGGCTACCCCAGCTGAGATGACGGGGGCTGGAGGCTGAGGCAACCAGGGGAGGGGCCAGGAGCCAAGGAGTGCAGGTGCCCCTAGAAACCTAAAAAAGGGAAGGAACCAATCTTGCCTGGAGCTTCCAGAAGGAACGAAGCCCTGATGACACCCTGACGTCAGCCCAGCGAGACTGATTTTGGACTCCAGAACTGTGAGAGAATAAATACGTGCGGTTTTCAACCACCGTAGTTAGTAGAAATTTGTTAGAGCAGCCATAGGTCTCGAAGATATTTCCCAAAGAATACAGGGAAATGTTCGTGCAATATTAAGTAAAACAGCTCATGGACAGTGTGGTTCAAATTTTGATTTTTAAGTAATGTATCTATGTGCACAGGGGAAAAAAATATGAAAAGTATCTACCAAAAATGGTAAGAGAGGTACTACTCTTCGGTGGTAGGTATCATTACAGGAAGCTATTTTTTCTTAATTCTATTCATTTTCATTTTTACAAAGAGCATATGTTACACTTTCATAATTAGATAAAATATCAATTCAAATACTCTAATAAGCCTTCTAGAATAAGTTTTATAGAAAAACAAATTCTCTGGTAAGACCATGGCACAAATATTCAAAGGAAATTAAAGACTGTGTTTTTTTTTTAACAAACTGAAAGATTTTATTTATTTTTAAGGTGATAATCTCTATGCCCAACCCACAACCCTGAGATCCAGTCACACATACACCAAGTGAGCCAGCCAGGAACCCAAAAGATTCAGTTTTATTTACGCATACAACAGAGCTTCTAAGGGACGGATTTCCTAGAAATCTTGTTAAAAAATCAGTCTGTGTCTACCTCCCAGCTTCAGGCCAAGCTTTTCACTCATTCATTCTGATCAGGCTTATCATGGGCGGCATCGCCTACTCACTGGGCCTGGTTAGGGCTGTTACCGGATCCATGGGTCACTGGATTTAATTTCTATGAAATCTTTATGTAGAAGACCTGCGCTCTCTCCATACAAGCTATGCCCTAAAAGACGGTATTGGCATGATGACGGACTTTCCGGAATTCTATGCCTCTAACACAAGTGTATTAAAAAAAAAAATATTTGACATCAAATACTAAATGGAAAATGAACAATGCAAATAATCTATGCCAGGAACAAGATTTAAGGAGATTTGTGTAAAAATGAGACAAAACAGAGGTTCCTCTACTTTACATCATAAAAGACAGTCACCAAGATGGCAATCCTCAGGATAAGCTAATGTCGATCTGAAATCATTTCTTTGCAAACAAGAACACAACTCAGGAGGGAGGAAAACTGCCTACTCGTATCACCAGATGGTCCCAACCTCATTACGCAGATACACCAGCTTTTTAACGAGCCTTTACTGAAATAGCTCCAGAGAAAACTGAGCTGTGTTTAGGCCGCGAAAGGGTAGCATTCAGTTCAATTAAACTCTGGCTATAAAAGCACCACTTTCGTCACTAATTGCATACTTGGCGGTACTACCATTGTTTAATAGGCTAACGTTCAAGCAATGCCAAACCACACTATCTTGAAATAAGGTGTATTCTTCAGCCTGACGGAACCATTCCTTCTGGCACATTCTGTCCCGGAGAAAACAAATAATTCAGCCCCTAGAGTCAACAGTGCTAGAAGGAAGAGGTCCTGGTCCTGGTCCACACTGCCCTTTCCCACGTGCTGTGCGGGTCTCCTCCTCTTTACCCTTCAGTCACCGGGTACTGGCTAGCTGCAGGCTAGCTGCATCAGGCAGGCACCTCCGAACTCAGTACTCTCCTCATGTTATTTGAACCGCATTTCCTTAAGCAAAGACCTCCTCAAGATCAGTAAATCTACTTAACAGATCTCCGCAGCACGTCAAGGCTGATTAGGCCACAGGGAAGGAAAAATGGACCTGTCTCCTTTTACCACCTCCTTGGCCTGTCTCAGGCAAGAATGCTGAAGGAGACCAAGGTCCCCACCCAAATGCCAAATGCAAGGCCTAGCCTCCCATCCTTTTTTTTTTTTTTAAACGTTTATTTATTTTTGAAGGAGACAGAGAGACAGAGCATGAGCCCATAAGGGGCAGAGACAGAGAGGGAGACACAGAATCGGAAGCAGGCTCCAGGCTCAGAGCTGTCAGCACAGGGCCCGAAGTGGGCCTCGAACTCACGAACCGTGAGATCATGACCTGAGCCGAAGTCAGATGCTTAATCGACTAAGCCCCCCAGGCGCCCCTGGCCTCCCGTCCTTAATATTCTAAGTCACCAAGGGTTGAAGTTGTCAAATTTTCCCAATAAAATATAAATCATTATCTCCACTCTCTCCTGGTGCAAAAAGGCAGTTGCGAATCTTTGCCAAAAATCCCCGCTTGGGACACTCACGGAAGCCAGGTGCAGTGCGCCCACGCATTCACCCTTCCTAGCTTTCACTCCTCTGTCTGAGACACCTACAGTGACCGCCACACTGAGGAGGTAGTAGGCAGGGCAGAGCAAGAACCACCTCCCACTAGAATGATGGAAGACGGAAGCAAACAAGATGTGAATGCGGAGGGAAGGTTAAAACTTCTCAGAGGAGAGCCAGCTTGATCCCACGGGGCCCCGGGTGCTTCAAAAGCTCTGCAGGCACCAAACTGGAAGTTCTCTCTTTTCACAGATACAACCAACTCTCAATTATGAGACACGTGGGGAGTGCAGTGGAGAGACCTGCTGGGCAGGAGCCCTAGCAAGGCTGCTCCCAGACACAAAAGCCAATATAATCCCACCTCAATGTATGAAATATTCAGAAGAGGCACGTGTAGGGAGACAGAGAGATCAGTGGTGGCCTGGGGCTGAAGTGAGAAACGGGTAGTGACTGCACATGGGTACCAGCGATCTTGTTGGGGTGACAGAAATTTCTAGAAGTGGGCTGTGGGGGCGCCTGGGGGAGCTCAGTCAGTTAAGCATCTGACTTTGACTCAGGTCATGACCTCACGGTTCAGGGGTTCGAGCCCCGCATCAGGCTCTGTACTGACAGCTCGGAGCCTGGAGCCTGCTTCGGATTCTGTGTCTCCCTCTCTCTCTGCTCCTGCCTCGCTCACACACTGTGTGTGTCTCTCTCTCAAAATTAAACATTAAAAAAAATTTTTTTAAGCGGGCTGGAGCAATGACTGCACAACTCTGCATACTTACTGGAAAATAAAAAACCAATACGAATAAATACACTTAAAACATGAATTTTAGGGTATGTAAATTTTACCTTAGCAAAGCTCTGACTTAAAGACGTATATAGAAAATGTGTGCTGCTCTTAAAAAAAAAAAAAAAAAAAAGTTGGCAAGAATCCGTTCTCCCCGCTCCTGGTTTTTATACAAATAAAAACTGAGAGCCTGCCGTTGGGAGCGCTGCTTACTAGCACACTCAGGACTAAAGGGCCACAGCAAAATAAATCCTACGGAGTTCAGCTCTAAGATCTCCTGCCACTCTATCTCACTCGGAAGTGTCTTTCAGAACCTAAAGTAAATGCACATATTTAACTTAATTTGCAGAGACAAATGGGCCGACGTTCCCTGGGGCTCTCCCCTAACCAAGGGTAAACATCTTAAGAAAAATGGCACTGGTCACCTATCACAGTCTAAGGTAGCACCGACACGACAGGGCAAGGCAACACTGTACGATCCCGCCGGTCTGGAGGGCACTCCGGTCCTGGGAGAAGACCCCAAGCGTCACTCGGGCCCACCGTGCCCAGGAGCTTCCCGCCCTCCTGAAACCCGGGGGGTTCAGCGAGGTGTTCGGGCTGCGACCGTGCAAAGAGGGGAGGTCGCTGGCAATGTGATCGCGGCCCCCGCGCGGGAGCCGACCCACAACCGCGGGGGCGCCGCGGGGCGGAGGGTCGGCGCCGGGCACACGGTTTCACGTCGCTGAAGTTTGTTTCACGGGAAGAAAACTGGAGAGGGGAGGGGGGCGAGCAAGCTAGCGCCGAGCGTGAGCCCGCAGAACCGGCCGGGCAGGGGCCCCGACCGCAGCCCGCCGAGCACGCACCCGTGCGGGAAAACGCCCGTCCGCCCGCGCCCCGAGGCCCCGAGTCCGTCCGCCCGCCCGCGCCCCGAGGCCCCGAGTCCGTCCGTCCGCCCGCGCCCCCCGCCCTGCGCTCCTCCCGGCGGCTCCAGGGGCGCAGCGAGGCCCCGGCCGCGGCCACCGCCGGCGCAGACCCCCGCCCTCGAGGCCTCCGGCGCGCGGGAGCCCGCGCAAGCCGGGGACGGCGGGGCGGCGCTCCGGGCCGCTGGCCGCCTCCTAACCTACCTCCGACCGCCTCGGGCTCAGGACCGGAGGGCCCGGGATAACTGCGCCTCCGCAGCGAACACGCCTCGCGTCTCCATTCGGGGCTGTTTACTCCCAACTCTCGCGAGACGGCGCGACCGGGGCGGGGAGAGCGACGGCTGGGAGCGCCAGCCCCGCCGGCAGTGCGTCCCCTGCGTGCCCGGCGCGGGCCTGCGTGCGCGCTCTGGAGGCCGGGGGCAGCCGGCGGCCGTGGGGCCCGGGTCGGGAGGACGGACGCAGGTCTCGCGACACTTGCGGGCCGGGGCGGAAGGTGGGGGGCGTGGCCAGCCTGCCGGGACCCGGCAGTTGCCGGGGAAGTGGGCTACGGGAGATGTCTGCGCGTGGGACCTTGGGGCCCGGAAGCGGGGCCGGGGGCCAGGGAGGACGACCCTGGCGGAACGGCTAGCACTGGACGCAGACGCCTGCGAGCCCCTCCCCCAGCACCCTCCTCCCGGGGCCTGACGGGGGCCGGAGCCAGGCTCGGGCTCCACCCCCGGGCACGCACTCTGCCAGCCTCGGCCCGCTCGCCCGACGCGACGGGCGGGGGAGGCGGGCGGCCGGAGGACCAAACCCCTGACGGGCGAAACCCCCGCCCCAGCCCCGCCCGCGCCGCCCTTCGCGGGGCCCTGACGCCCTGTGGTGCTCCCTGGTGAAGGAACCGGACCAGCGCACTGAGCTCGGAAACGCTCCCGGGCCTCCCCGAAGATGCCCGCGTGGTTCGGGGACTAGGATCGCGAGCTGTGTGCCTGCGTGCTGTACTGGCCCACGCGTGGCCCTGGGTACAAGCGGGGGACTGAAATCACGGTTAGGTAAAACCGTTTATATCTTTAAACTTCCCACCCCATGATAGTGCTCAGTGGCACCGACATGAACACTTCGCATTCCTTCCCTTTTTATCGTTATTTAACCCAGCTGATTTAACATACTAGGTTAATAAGCCATCACCCACTAGCTTTGTGCTCTTGGGCAAGTTCTACCTCGGCTCTTCGTACCCCCACTCTCCTGACCCCAAAGAGGTATTTGTATCTACCTCACGGGATGAAGGTTACATGAAACAGAGCTTGACTCATCCATGTTCAATAAACAACGATGATTGTAGCTAGACCCACCCACACTGATTTCTAAGTTCTTCTCATTCTGAGATAGCATCAATGTTAGGAACTTCCGGAAAATTCTTGACTCTTGCATTCATAAATCCTCAAAGTGAAGCACTCCCTGTGGCCACCATGGGATGGTGGCACTTGAGCTTAAACTTAAATGTCCGTGTGTCTGGTTGGCTCAATCGGGTAAACGCCTGGTTCTTGATTTGGGGTCAGGTCATGACCTCATGATCATGAGACCCAGCCCTGCATCAGGCTCAGCACAGTGTGGAGCCTGCTTGGGATTCTCTCCCCCCCCCCACCCCCCCGCCTCTCCCCCACTCACATATTTGCTCGCTCTCTCTCAAATTAGATAAACTTTAAAAAAAAAAAAAAAAACTTCAGTGTTCTAATGTGGGATGAATTTGTCTTGCTCAAGGTTCTTTTAGTAGGCCTTGAACTCCCTGGGCCACTGAATACGCCACCCAACTAGACGTAGGCTAGTGAACCGAAAACGTCCTTGTCACGTGATGGTGAGGCCCCAAAGCCGGGAAGAGGGCAATGCTGCCAGCCTCTGAGAACCCTACAAACTGAAGGGGGCCGGGGGGGCGAGACAGGTGTTTTGGAAATCTACCAAGAAAGGATGAGACCCCAGGCTCCTCGTCTCTCCATTTTCCACCACTCCAGGTTCTAAAATCACTTCATGCTTTATGTGTATAATAAAGAATTTGCAAAGTCCACGGGAAGGCAAAGCTTTATTCGGACTAAATGCTATTTTAAAGAGTAACAGCCGAGCCAGTCCTGAGACAGACACACGGACAGACCGGTCTTGGTTTAGGAGGGCCCCCGATGTCACATGACCCCCTGGCTCCCAAGTGTGACAAGGTTTTAAATAAGTGACGTTAAAACAGAACAAGACTCCTCAAAAGAACGGTCTCTCCTTGCAGTCTCCTTTTTTCTTTCTGCTCCTTCTTGAACCCCATACGATCTATCCTTCATCCAGACAAAATGGCTCAGGGCATAACCAGGAGTGATCTCCATGTTGCCAGAGTCAATGATCAAAATCTAAGTCGTTTTGAAAGACTTAACAGACACGTGGTTATGCACAATTTTCTTGCTGAATTAGCAGCTTTTAATGAATTACTACCACAGGTGTTCACAGATTAAATTTTTTGGTAATTTTAAAGGAATTGTTTCCATGGGGGAAAAAAATCTCTCCTTCATTCCAAATACAATTACCTGGAGCAAAACCTCTTCCAAAGGAAGCAGAAGCAACAGTTTTTATTGTTAGATTTTCAGTTCACAGATTGTTTCAAAGGTTCGTAATTTCCCACATTCTTAATAAGAAATCCCATCTACAGTGGTCCTATAATGGTTCTCAAATAAGCTCTGGAAAATGTATTTCATCAAGGAAGAAACCTAAGGAAGATTCTTCATTTTGATCTTTCGTGAGCTACGCAGCAGCTTTCTTACACACGTCCTGCCAAGCAGAGAATTTTAAAACATCACAGACATGATTTACTTATTCTCCTCCTATAACAGTGACTCAGTACCTCACCACATAACACCTTCGGTACAAACAGGGTGTTTTTACATCAAGTTGCTGCTTCTTACTGCGTGTCATGTAAGATTCAGGTCAATGGGGCATGAAGTCAAACTAGTCGTAATGACGGTTAGTTAACTGCTGGGTAGGGCAAATGCCAAATAGGACAAAAGGCAGGCTTCCACGCCAACTCCATCAGCATGCCCAGTGCTGCGTGATGCCGCTACTTGGGTTTCACATGCTTAGGGCCTCCTTTTGTGCAATGAAGGCCTGGTCTGTAAGTGGAAGAGCTTCTTAACTCAACCACTGATCTTCTGAGTCCAAGTCAGATACGGAAATGCTGAGGCAACAGCTCTGGGGAAAGCGTGGGTATGACATCCAAGCGTGCTCAGGCCCAACTCATAACGGAGTATCATCTCAGGAGAAACAATTTCGTAGAGGGCCTGATTTCAACCAATTTACCAGTTTCTGCATCAGCATCACAGTCACAGACCCCAAATTCTTACCTTGCACGCCAGTCACATTCACATAGCGACCTCCAATTGCCAAAGCACTACAGAGTGGTCCTCAGAAATGTCTGGCTTTGTAAGAACCGAGCCCAAAACACTGACTTCACAGCAGGTTTCAACGCTAACCCCTATCGTGGGGGTGGGGGGGTGGGGAGGGGCTGTGCCTAACGACCTTCACACCAGTAAGGGCGTTCACTATAACGCGTAAACCCATTACATGAACCAAGAATAAGCTGCTAACACATACACTGTGTCACACACGTAATTTTTCCATATTTTAACTACTATCCCATAAGTACTTGATGTTTACTCCGACAATGCCACTGCAAGAGAATATTACATAGAAAAGGATATGAAAACCAGATATAACAAGCTCTAGAGGGCTAAATTTCCATTATAAAATGGATCACAGGCTGAGAAATCACGACTTACCCACAGTAATTATAAATCAAGAGATGACTGAGGGTCAACCATCCTAACTAGTAATGAATTAATTTCACAGTAGATTTAAAACAAAACAACAACAGAACGTCTATAATAGTATACATGGCAAACCTACAGCACAAAATTGGGTGGGCTTGTTTGGTATGAAAAGGAATAATCTAGAATGATACCCCATAAGGTTCCACGTTAAGCCATCTTAACGACGTTATTTTCACAAGTAACTCACCCATAAATAAAGTTGCCCGGAGGTACACAATACACACACACACACACACGTGGTCGCTAGCGAAATACGGCCTGAAGAACAGCGTTTCCAGACACAAACAGAGCTATACGATATGATACAGAGTTCCATTGCTAATGACGCCGGCAATCTGACTTACAAAATAAAATAACACTTCTCCATGGTCCTTCCTGATGAAAGTTTGAAAACCGATACTATAACTCATCTACTGAAAGAGATAATTTCCCTTAAAAAAAAAACACAACATTTGAAACTACCAGAGCTGACAAGTCATACTGGACTTCAACATCAGATTGCCGTGGCTCAAAGAACAACATAAATCGCACGGCTTTTGGACAGCTTAGAGGGAAGAAAAAAGAAGCATCAAAATGTAGCCTCCCTCAACCGGCGCTGGCGCCTCAGCCCTCAGTCATTGTTTACTTCCGGAGCATCCGTGTGACGGGGCCCTGGAGAGGGCTCCACAGCAGCCTCCGCACGTATTCCGCGTGCTTTGCAGACGATGAGTCACCAGTACGTTAACCACCCAGCAGTGAAAGAAAATACAGAAGGTACGTGTGTTCTTCCAGACGTCAGAGTGCGGCAGGCTCCCGTGAGCTGTGGCCGCGGTTCCCAGGCTTCACGCGGCCTCACGCGTTGCAGGATAAGGCCTCCTTCCGTAAAGAGCGATTGAGAATATTTGCTCCCCACACCCAGAGCCATTCGGGCATATACTGTGCAAAAAGAAACTAAAAATAAGAGAGAAAAGGGTTACAAGGTTAGAATCCAAAGCACAGACCATGTCAGTATGTGACTTTATGCAACAAATATCACCAGTCATATTAAATACGCGGAAAAGAAAAAGCCCTCAGGTGCTGTTGACCCAAGCCCCTAGCCCTGCAGACGAACCTAAGCCGGACTCAGCGGGAACACAACACGTACACTCACCACCCGCTGACCTCCTCTCCCTAATGAGGCTGGACAGACGGACAGGCAGTACATGTCCGTCCTTACTTAACAGGAGACGAGCACGTTCATTTGGGTGAGAAGGACAAAGCCAGGCCCGGAATGAGAGGCAGCGGGAATGGGCACCGCACCCGTGACGGGTACTGGGTGAGAAAACCAGTGCTCGAGGGGCAGGATGGGGCGAAATGAAACAAGAGAACTGAGTCAAAATCACTGGGACGGACCTGAGAGGTGAGAGGACGGCCCGGGCCCAGGGAGAGACCCCTGCTGCCGCTCTGCCCCGTGGATCCCCCCGGCCTGCCGCCACTTGCCACCCGGGGGGGGGGGGGGGGTTATACGGCAAAGTCCAGAAACACTCCTGGTGGTCACAAGTGGGGCGCTGGTGCTACTGACGTCCAGTGACAGCCCCACGACAGGGATCGTCCAGCGCCAAGCGCCACCCGCGCCCAGGTGGAGGAAGCTGCGCTGTGCTGACAGCTTCGTCCCAGGCCGAGCTGAGCAGCAGCTGTGCTGGTGTGGTGAGGGGGAGACACGAATGGGGGCCTGGCTGGCTCAGGGGGCAAGGCATGTGACGCTTGGTCTCCGATGGGAAGAAGAGGAAGAGGGAAAGGGGAAGAGAGGTGAAGGCTGCCGGCACGTGCTAAAATTCTAAGCTGGAGCAGAAATAAAGTAACAGAGGTCACCCCAGACGCAGGGCACCGTACATCTAGGGAAGCCGCCCTGACTAGGAGGTCCCAGCACCACGACCTGCAGAATGACAGTCGTGGGGCCACCGCTGTCCACAGCAGGTTCCAGAGAAGCTCCTGCTCACCTCCTCAGAGACAGGACCCAGGGGAACCCTTCTGGGGACGCAACCAAGGTCTCTGTGGGCCTCTTCGCAAAGCAGGATTTTGTGGGGGAAATACCGGGATCCTCCTCCCAGGAGCTGCTGCTCTGAAGCAAAAGGTCTGCACCCCAGGAGGCACAAGAAGTCCACTTCCGGTCGTCAGGAGGCCCCTGGGGGCCACGCTCAAACACATGGGCGCCGGGGACAGACCGCAGAACTGGGGCCCCTCTTCCGAGTACAGCAGGGCCGCTGCCGTCCCGGGTGTGCTTTCCATGGTCTCAGTCACCCACGGTCAAGGTCAGCTGTGGGCCGGAAGCAGCTGATCCTCCTGAGTTACTGCCCTGCTAACCGCAGCCTGATGCCGTCACTACCTCACTCCCTCTCACCACAGAGGCGCACCACACCGGGAAGGCTGCGAAGCGAGCAGCGAAGTATTGTCGGAGGGACCGCACTCACGCGTCGTCACCAGAAGGCTGACTGCGGGCCAGGAAGGTATTTTGAGAGAGAGGAGAGACCAGAACCACACAAATTTTATTACAGTGTACTGTTATAACTGTTCCGTTTCATCACCGTTGTCGTGAACCTTACTGTGCCCAGTTTATAAATTAAGCTTTACCCTAAGTGAGGACACCTGGGAAAACACATGGTCTCTAAGGGTTCACACAATCTCTGGCTTCAGGCGTCCAGGGGGGTCTCGGGCCACACCCCCTCAGAGGGAGGGCTACTAAGCGTCTTTGCAGTATGTGTCTCGTGGGGAAGGGCCAGCGCCTAAGAATCTGTCTGTGTTGATTTCCACTCCTGACCACTGTCTACCGCGAGGGGCCGAGCTTCAGGGTGTACAGTGCCAGCGTCCAGAGGTGCCGCGTGTGGAGACCTCACTGCGCACTGCCAGCCTGTCCCGGGGCGCTCCTAGCACACTGGGTAGCAGCGTGGGGAGAGCCTGGTGGGAAGTGCTCATGGAAAAGGAAAGGGCTTCATCCCCTGTGTACTGACAGATCGGAAACCAAAGGGCGACCCATCTACTTGTTTAGAAGAAGTGTGAGAATGAGTGTGTGTGTGTGCGCGCGCGCGTGTGTGTGTGAGAGAGAGAGCGTGTGTGTGTGAGGGAAGGGAGGATTGGCTCACAGGTTCTAGAAGGCACTGTGCATGTTCAGAGACCCCCACCCACTGTCCAGGCCATGGAAAGGAGCTGCTTCTCCCCGGGGACAAAAGCCAACAGCAAGTGATCCGGACGCAGTGTCAGCCCCACAGGGACTGCTGTTCAGTAAGACTTGGGGACCCGGAGCCAGAGGATGAAGTCAGTGGCAAACGGTTGTGTTCAGCTGGCTGGAAATCTGCATTAGCAAAGAAAATGCCAGCGCCACACAGTCCTCAGACACTGGGATGGCTGGGACCTAGGTGACAAATGGGACAGGAACAGATGGGAAGGACCCCGAAGAGCTTGGGCGGCACCCTCCCGCCGGGGTTACTCCAAAGGAAGGAATGAGGCATCAGCGAAGCTGTGTGGCTCGCAGTCCCCTTCCCTGCCGGCGGCCGGTGTGGGAGTTTGGTCTGGGCAGGGGGGGCCGCGACCTCTGACACGGCTGCCAGCCTGCCTCCCCTGGACCCTCACCCACATTCCGATTAGCAATTCCAGGGCCTTCTCACTACCAGCCAGATCCCCTCCCCTCTAAATGCCACGTCTTCAGGGGGCCCCTGGGTGGCTCAGTTGGTTAAGCGTCTGGCTTCGGCTCGGGTCATGATCTCACGGTTCATGGGTTCGAGCCCCGCGTCAGGCTCTGTGCTGACAGCTCAGAGCCTGGAACCTGCTTTGGATTCTGTGTCTCCTCTCTCTGCCCCTCCCCTGCTCATGCTATGTCTCTCTCTGTCTCAGAAATAAATAAAAAACATTTAAAAATTAAATTAAATTAAAAAATAAATGCCACGTCTTCTTTTCCCGATAACCACACGTACACGGGACGGGGGAACAATATTCCCAAAGTGGGGAGCAAGTCAGAGCAGAGGGCTCAGACGTCCCAGCCCGCCTGCCGGGCCCTGCGGCTTGGCCCGCCGACCCCCAGGAGCACAGCCCCCATGCTCCTGAGCAAGACCCTTACTGGTCAAATTGTCAGGTTAATGGCGTTTTCAGCCTAACACATACCGGAGCACCCTGGCCTTGGTGTCAAGGACCACAGGGAGCCACAAGCTGTCCCATCGGCCTCACGCTGTGCTGCGAAGCTGACGACCGCGCTGGCGCCGCCTCTGCAGATGAGGAGTGCTCCCACATCAATGCTGCTCACCAGTCAGCAACTAAAGACACTGGACTCCTTGCCAGCTGTTTTAAGTCCAAACCATTTTTTCCCTATCTTTTGCTTGCAAATCATTAAGACCACTAGCACCGCACAGGGCAGATGCCGTCATTCAATTCCACGAATGCCCGGCCAGCAGAAAAGGCGCGGCCGAGAGTTAGCACGGCTCCTGGGCAGAAGGGGGTTCTGTGGACACCCGCGAGGGTCAGGGCCCGGAGGGAGTGAGGACACCTCCTCCCTAACCACTGAGGGCGCATTGAACAGAGCTGTTTACACACTGAGCAGCCGTCAGCACACACGCTGCATACACTGCGTTCTCGGTACAGCGCCGTGAGATCACTGGAGAGGCTGTCCCGGCAGCGGCTCCCGCAAGGGTCACTTACCCGCACGCGGCGCCCCACCCCCACTCACTTCAAACCTCCTCACTGGGCAAGCCCCCGCCTCACGGGACAGCAGCCCCTCCTGGCCTCCACAGCCTCCTCAGTGTCCCCAAGCCCACGTCACCTCCCCTCCACTGCGCACGGTCCCGCCCCCACTCCCGGCACCCAGGGAGTGGGTGCCCCTCTGCCCCATCCTTAGGCCGCTCTTCTGCACAGCCCTGCCCCCCAGCACTCACGAATGGCCACGTCCCTGCTGCGGTAACCAGACTGACAAATACCACCCCCTCCGTGGGCCCAAGCCCTCTGCCGCCGCCGCAGCCATGCAGCACGTGTTCCCGGCCCCCTCCCCCAGTGCTCACTGAGACCCACAGCTCTCCGAAAGATCCCGGAACTGCCTCATCACAGCCATCAAGGATTCCCAAGACTCTGGGGCACCTGGGTGGCTCAGTCAGTTAAGCGTCCGACTTGGGTTCAGGTCATGATCGCACAGCTCGTGGGTTCGAGCCCCGCGCTGGACTCTGTGCTGACAGCTAGCTCAGAGCCTGGAGCCTATTTCGGAATCCTTCTCTCTCCCTCTCTCTGACCCTCCCCTGTTCATGCTCTCTCTCTCTCTCAAAAATAAAAAAAGAATAAATGTTAAAAAAAATTAAAAAAAAAAAAGATTCTCCAAATTCGAAACCCGACACAGTCTGTCGCTCTTGCTCAATTGGAAATGTGGAAGGCGACGCAGGACAACAGCACAGAGGACACTTCAGACGGTCAGTAGGTGGGGTGCATCAAACCTCATCCAGTAAATTCCTTAGGGACTAACACTCGAGAGAGGAATGAAATCTTACCAAAATCTGATCTTTGCAACCTGAGAAAACTGTATGCGGATGAGATGATGATTATGAAAGAAAAGGCACAGTGCCTAAGCTACCAGAGAATCTGACTAAGGACAAAACAGTGATTAATGATCAAATCTTTGTTGTAAAATTGAAAACAAAACAAGGGGGGGCGCCTGGGCAGCTCAGCTAGATAAGCATCTGACTCTTGATTTCGGCTCAAGTCATGCTCTCTCTGTCGTGAGACGGAACCCCACGTTGCGATTCGCACTGAGCGTGGAGTCTGCTTAAGAATTCTCTCCCTCTGCCCCTCCCCTGCTTACGTGCACAGGCACCACGCGCTCTCTTCCCCTTTCTCTCAAAATAAAAGAATTTTGAAAAGAAAAAGAAAAAAGTGATAATGCTGAAAATAATTTGAGTAAAATAGAAATGAAAACACAAAAATGTAAAGTTTGAAAAGCTTTGTACAAACAACTACTCTAGGAATTAAATTAACGGGTTTTCTGGGCAGAAAAATAGACATTCTCAAGAAGAGTGTATCAGTGTGAACTAATGACCATTGAAACGCAGTCGAAACATCCTCCCCCGCTAAGCCCCGTCCTGGCTGGGACTTCAGTTCTTGCAGAACTTCACGTTCTGCGGCTCCGAAAACTACTTGCTTTCCTTTCTCTGCTTTTCTCCAGGAATGAAGGGCCTGGAAATAACCACTTAAATAAAACTCCATCTTATTAAAGAAAGTTTTCGCCAAATCTTTTGATAAAGGTAAAAACCGCTGATGGACTTATCTGAGTATTTGATGATGACAAACTTAATAATCTTTATACACGAACAGTCACAAACATTTGCTCGGTAGCCGAGAAACTACATATCAGAGAGCAACGGACCCAGACGAGGGCGCCTGCTGATGCGCCAGGTCTGCTCTCATAAACCACGCGCTCTCTGCTGAATACCTGGAAGCAATCTTTCGAACATCCAAGTCACTCTTTCAGCTACCAAAGACCCACACCTCTGTCACGCCTGAACAGGACAGTCTATGCGTCTTGAACAAATGAGGCCCAGAATACCTGAGGCACTAACCGGCTCGATGGCTGCATGAGATACAGACACGCCTCTGGTTTTATGTTCGTGGGTTACACTGCTGATGTACAGGCACCTCTCGATCATTACTAGAATCTTTTTTACTCTGAAATCCCCACATGAATATTTAGTATTTTTAGACTGCTGCCGTCTACCTATATTAAAGCAGTATATCTCCTCTCTTAGGGGTCATGCAAATTAAATTATTCAATGTTCTTAAAAAAATAAAGAGAATTTAGTGACTTAACCAGAACCACTAAGAGGGTCAGGTTTAAGAATCAGAATCTGCGGATCTCCTCTTTCAGCAGCAGGCTTCAATCACATTGCCACAGATCATTTAGAGGCCCAGGATGCATTAACCTAATTACAAGAGCTGAGCGCCTACGGTTACCTGGATAGAATGGGACCAGTATCCTGTGGTCCTTTTCGAAATGCCGAGGGTGGAGACAGCATGATGAGCATATACTTTTGGCGAAGGCACCAACCACGGGCACTTGTGCAGAAAGCTGCCCGGTGCGGTCACGTTGGTGGCCACGTAGAACGGGATTAGACTCTGGACAAAGATTCCTTTGGAAGCATATTCATACTGCAGTGCTCTGCTGAAGTGGTCTAAGTAAGCCTGTGGAAAAGAGCAGGGGTAAAGACTTACTTTGCGGGGAACGTGGAAGAAAATCCGGGAGAAAGAAGGCTTGCTTCCTACCATTTCAGGACAAAATCCAGCATAAGTCAGTACAAGCTGCTGACGCAGAGCTCGGCAAACGGGACCAAAGCTCTAATACACGTCCTACGACCTTACGATCTCATTTTCCAACCGGGAGCACATTACCTTCGAAGCAGAAAACGCGGCGAGCTGGGGAGTAGGTTTGCAGCAGGAGCCGGAAGAGATGGTGACAACGGCGCCCTTCTTTCTCTCCACCATTCCTGGTAACACGATATGGACCATCAAACTGGCCGCGGCGATGTTGACGTTGATGATATCCCAGAGTTTGTCCTCAGAGACCTGAGTGAAATACTGGGGGTAGGGATAAAACACACCCACGTTATTCACCAAGATGCCGATGTCTTTGTCTTTCAAGGCTTCTCGGATCGGGTCGTAGATCTCCCGGCCGCTGCTGAAGTCCGCCACGATAACGTCGGTTTCCACGCTGTAGGTGTCGGCTATGTCCTTAGCAACCACCTGCAGCTTGTCCTGGCTGCGACTAATCAGGACGATGTTGAGACCGCGGCTGGCTAACTCTTCCGCATAGGCTCTTCCGATCCCGTCCGTGGCACCTGCGACACAAGTCATGGCGCCTGAGCAAGACCGTCCCAGGGTGCGACCTTCACAGTGGGCCCTAAATACCCGACTTCCGGGGCTACGCTGAGGAGGGGTCACACTAGAAATAACCTCGGAAGGGCAGTTTCAGGTTCACCAAGCTGACTGTGAAACACAGCAGGAAATGGTTTTCAAGCTTCTATCAGGCTTGAACGAGTGCCAGGAGGTACTTTCCTGGGAAACAATGATAAATCAAATGGAATCTTACTTAAGGGAAGCATTTCTGAAAGTGGTGACAGTTTCTAAGGAAATTTCAGAACAGAGCCAGAGGCAAAGCACAGAGGGAAGGCGGGCTGGGGCAGCGTGGGCGCAGGAGCACAGAACGACAAGGGGAAACGTCACAGGACAATCCTTCCGAGACGACAGCAGGAAGAAACCGTGAACGCGGTGGCAACGGAACTATGTTCCCATGAAAACCTCACACCGAATTCAGGACCTCCTGAAGCAAGGTATCCACCTTAAAACACAAACAGGAAGGAGCGTCCTGCCCCGGCACAACGTTCCTTACCACTCACGACTGCCCATCTTCCATAGTGCTTGATCAGATCTGCTCTGCTCACCAGGCGCGGGATGAAATGCAGTCTGATCAGGCTGTAGAAGTCACAGATGACGGTGATGCTTTTTCTGGCCGTATACCAGGCTCCGACCAAGGCCAGGGCCTCCATGTAGCAATTGCAGGACCTGGCGATCTCCCGATACAAGAGGTAGAAGCTGTCAACGGCAGCCATGGCAGCCTGCGGGGGAGGGGGAGCGTTGCTTAGTTAAGTTAAAGGAACAGGCATCAGCCTGAATGAAGACAGACATCTAAGAACGTCAGAGCTTAACAATGATCCATTCAAGTAACAGTAATGGTTCCAATGCATGTAACCCATGGACCCAATCAATTTATAATCTCATTACTGTCCACAGCTTATAAAGTCCTTCTCTTCTAAGGAGATTAGTCAACATAACTACCAAGAGCTATAAAATTCCTACAAAAATTCAGGCACTGCGCTCCCTGTTGTGGATACAGAGATAAACACAATATGCTCTGCGCCCTAAAAAAACTCCTCGCCCAGCACAGTGACAGACAGACTTTTAATTCATGTAACAACTGAGAGGTGTGTTTACTTCTCTGCTTTCTTCAAATCAGCCCGTGCAGAGGCCCATCGCCCACGCCGAGACAGAGCAGAAGAAACAGAGGCAGTATTAAGACGCCGCCTTGGCCAAAAAGAGCTTACAATCCATTTGAGACAAAACTAAGCTGTAATAACCTTTCATATAAACTATATTACAGACAATACAGAGCATATAGTTTATGCTCCCTATGTCCGGGCAAAGAGTCCAACATGACTCACTCTCATAAGCATCCACGCAGCAAGCATTTATGAAGCCCCTACTACGTTCCAGGTACTGTGTCACACTGTGTCAGATGCTAAGGATTCACAGAAGAGTTAGTTAATTGTACCCAAGGAAAAAGAAGGCCATTTAACAAAACAGTTCTTTTTTTTTTTTTAATTTTTATTTAATTTTTTTAATGTTTGTTTATTTTTGACAGAGAAAGTCAGAGTATGAGCAGGGGAGGGGCAGAGAGAGAGGGAGACACAGAATCTGAAGCAGCTCCAGGCTCTTAGCTGCTAGCACAGAGCCTGAGGTGGGGCTCCAACCCACAAACAGAGATCATGACCTGAGCCGAAGTTGGACGTTTAACCAAGGGCGCCCCTAACACAATAATTCTAAATGCCACATCCATATAAACGGGCCTGTGTGTGCCCATGATGAGAAATGGCCCTGCCGGGGCAGACAAAGGCCAAGTGCTACCGACGCTGATGAACTTGGTCCTAGACCAGACCTGGGGGCTGCTGAGGCCAGACTGCGAGGGACAAGAGATCAAAGAGATCACAAGAGACTGCAAATACGAGGAACTCACACACACAAACACAAGGACATGGCATTTATTACATAAAAGACGAATGACTTTAATCCAAAATATACAGAAGAGGGGCACCTGGGGGCGCCTGGCTGGCTCAGTCGGTTGAGCGTTCGACTTCAGCTCAGGTCATGGTCTCACGGTTCGTGGGTTCGAGCCCCATGTTAGGCCCTGTGCTAATAGCTCAGAGCCTGGAGCCTGTTTCGGATTCTGTGTCTCCCTCTCTCTCTGTCCTTCCCCTACTCACGCTGTCTCTCCTCTCTCTCAGAAATAAAACATTACCAAAAAAAATTTTTTAAAAACCAAAATATATAGAACATTTCTGGGAATGGCCCCTCTGTAGAAGTCCCACAAAAAAAAAAAAAAAATTCCTGAAACTAAGAAAATCCCCCCAAAAAGTATCAAAAACAGGCCTTAGCTTGAGGAAGAATGAGCGGATTCCCTCCAGCCCCACTGCCATGTAATCTGAGCTCAATCAAGTTCCACAGAGTGAAAACGAGCTACGCAGGAGAAAACCAATTAGCCACTGCAAGAGCGCCCGTTACAGGAGTGACGGCACACTGTGCGAAAAGGCACGTACAACGGCAAACCTGCTGAATACAGACACGTACGTGCTGAATACGCGTGGACGGATGCATCTGTGAACGCGCAATCCGAACCGCAAGCCAACATGGCACCCAAAGAAGCAGGAGGGAAAAGTGAGGAGACGAACGGGCAGTAGGGGCCCCAACGCCCCGCGACACAGAGACGGAGAGCTGTCCACGGCTACCCGGCCACTAACGAGGCTGCCGTGGCCTTAGAGCAACGTTTTCCCCAAATAACACCGGAAACGCTGAAGTTGGCCTGTCTCATCTCCTACTGGCAAAGCCATATGCTGGGGTTCTGTTCACAGAGACTTGCCTCCTTCGACACGAATGCCACGATCAACCAGGAAGAGCCAAAACACCGTGAGTTTTAGTAAGTACGCAAACCAAAGACTTCATAACCTAAGAACAATTCAGCGCTCCTTTGGGGTGATTGGTCTTCGTGAACTAAGCTGGCTGAGATTTCCTGAAATAGGAGGTATCAAGATCGACGGAGTGTGGACGGAAGGCGTCCTTCCCGTCCTGATCAATCTGCCGCACAGAAGGCCACTGGCCTGTGAGAGGGACGCCCACCCACATCCTCTGAAATACGGTCAGAGTCGGGGTCATGTCTCAAGCGTGTGCTCTCTTCCCCCGCTGCACACGAGCGCCCTCCAAGGTTCCAGACGCTACGGAGTCGAGGGAGTGTCGTGTCACCCTCTCCCCGGGGCCCTGCTGAGGCAGGTGGCTGATGGGACGCTGGCGTGCTACCAAGCTGTTCACAGGGGCTGCGACCGCTCCACAGCGGTAACTGCACGATTCTCAGAGAAGTGACCCAACCACTAATTTCTTGTAAGAAATAACGACAAGATTGCATGTTGAAGCTTCATGTGTGGAAATTCCTGAAATATTTTTTTTAAAGTGTGCAAGTGCCTTCCGTCCTAACTAGTCAAATGCTAAGCCACGAGGAAAGTACGTGCAAAAAATAATACTCGTAGCTACTAGCACTTTTCCAACAAAACGTAATAAAATTAAGAATAACAAAACTACAACAAATAATCCGGATTCTTCAAATATTACATCTCTTCTCCTAATCCAGGTGCGTGTGCCTCTAAGATACTAGAACAACATGAATGTTTAAATCCCACACAGCACGATCCACCGGGCCGTCACCAAAGCAACACCGGCGGGAAATGAGCTGCACGGAGGCCACGTACGGCGGAGGGAAGGCAGGTGCGACGCACGGGAGCAGTGTGAGGGCACGGCCTCCCCGGCGACCGGCGACCGCAGACACATCTGTTCCGAGAATTTGAACATCTGTGAAGAATACCTCGGGCTACAGGGGCCTGACCACAAAGGAGGCTCGCGACTTTCTGCCGAGGCCGTCGCCTACCTTGGTGTCTGTCACCTCCTGGCTGTCAGCTCCGGCCCTTGAGGACTCTGCTGCTCTGCCCCCTTTCGGCCGACCTGCGAACAAAAGCGAACGTGAACCGGTCCGTCCTTTTGGCCTCACAGCCCAGCTGGGGAAAGCACGCAAACCTAAGAGCAAGGTGCTGGCAGTAAGAAGACGCAGAAGTCCAGAAGTCGCTGGGCCAGGCCTCCGGTGGGGCAGTGGAGCGCTTCCGCACCCCAGAGGACGGCAGACACCCACCGCTGGGACGTGCCCGACGCCCAAACCTCTGCCTTAGGCGCATGTCACGAAGAGGAAACAGACCAGCTCCAGGAGCCGGGAGAGATGGCACAGGGACGCGGGGGGCCGGCACGCAGCCCCGGAGCAGGCGGTCCGGGGAGGTGAGCGGACGGGCCAGCCTCACTCCCTGGCATCTGCCCGGCCTCCCCGGGGCCCCACCGTCCCCTCCCCGCAAACCACCCTCCTCCACCCCCCCACCCCCAGCGCAGCCCCGACGCCTCTATTTCACAGCCCTGGAGACCGGCCGCCCGCCTGCGCCCAGGCATGTGCCACCCGTGTGACCAGCTGGCGGAGGCGGCAGGAGGGCGTGGCCTGCGGAACGTGGAGCAGCGCCTTCCGCCCGTGCGCGCGGCGGGTGCTTTCAGAATGAGCAACCTCCGCTACACCTTGCCCCTCCTCCCGCCCCAGACAGGGTCCCAACCGTTTTGCTTCTGAAGACCCCTTGCAGGCTGAGCTCTCCAGGGCTGAGTCCAAACGTGATTCCTCTCCGTTCTTCCAGCACCTTCCATAGCCCATGGCCCCCAGCGGGAGCTTGGCAGCCGGCTGCGACACGAAGCCGCGCTACCCGGTCCGCAGCTCACCTCTCGGCCTCCTCCGCAAGGGAGCGACCACCAGGCAAACCTCCCTGACCTCCTGCAGGAAGAGACACCCAGTGTGCAAAACCCACGGGGGACCCCGTGCTCAGGTGCAGCAGAAAGACGCGGCAAAGGCAGAGGCGAGGTGGCAGCGGCAGTTTCCAGGGCTGTTGACCCGGCACGGTCCGGCTTCCCGGCTCTACCGTGAGACTCCCCTCCGCCAGCCTGGCACAGGGCTACCGGGCTGATATTTCATATCAGTCCCCCCACAGGCAGAGACCTTAAACATACACTGTCTTCGCTACATTTGTTTTTTAAATCACAGAGAATCAGAGGGCTGATGCATTCTAGGTCCGGTCTACAGCCTTGAGGGACAGAAATGCAATGTCATCAGTCCCCAGACGCAGCTCAAGATGGAGAGAGCTGACTCGCATCCACCAAACTCACAGAAGACTGACAAACTCAAATGCCAATTTATTTATGAGTAAGAAACAATACCTCCAAGAAGTCTAAATAGGCGTGGTCACTGGTCTGTAGGCAAGTCTATCAGGAAAACCAAACTATTCAAACAGCAATGAAAAACTGAGTGTCAAACACTGAGGACCCTTCACAATTCAGCCCCCGCCGTCCCCGCATACAAGGAGTTCACCAAAAGATAAACAGAGCCATCCGGTGCAGTGAGGCGAGGGCCCTGCTGGAGAGAGTAGAAGACCTTCTTCGGCAGAGAGGACGCAAGGGCCCAGTATTGCAAAAGGTCCAGCCTGGCAGGAAATGGTGACAAGTTCAACAGGCCTACAGCACAGGATGTGCCCCGAGGGGTGGCAAGGGGGCTGGGGAGGGAAGGCTAGATCGTGAAAAGACCTTTATGCCAAACAGAAGCGTGTGGACTCACTAAGTCCCTTATGCCAAAGCGGGGGACTGATCGGGGCTGTTGTGAAAGGTGGTAGGCGGCAGAGGGAGGCGGCCGCAGTGCTGCAGCCGGAGGTGAGGGGCCCTGAACCCTGGTCCTTGCAGATGGGGACAAGGCGAGGCTGAATTGAGAGCGCAGGGCTTTATGACCGACTCGTGCTGCTTCTCAGACTCGTCACTAGTTTCTACACATTCGCTCGCACCCAGATGGACCATAGATGGAAAATAACAGGGAATCAGAAGCTCCTGACACCCTCTCCTCAACCGTCTCCCCCACCCTTCAGTAAGTGGTACGTGATGGAAAGTAATGTCTCTCTAATGAAAGAAGAAATGAAGACTTTCCCCAAAGCCATTAGCTTCCAGGAAATCTCATGGAAACCGTTGAAAGTAGTTTATTACACATTTAAGTCTAGAAGCCTACCAAGACATGTATGATATTGGGCTGCATTTGACTTGCTTTTGACGGTTTGACTAGTTAATTTTCCGGCAGGTAGGGATTAGCTTCAAACTTAAAAAAAAAGTTAGAAAGCAACACCAAAAGGCTCAAATTCTCACTCTTATGCAGTCTGCTTGTAAAACTAAGTTATCATGAAGCTTTGTTTTCTTGCCTCTACAGGAAACTAAATCATCAGTGAACAAAACAGGAGAAAAACGGGTGAGGGAAAAGTCACAAGTGTCGCCCCAAATAGGAGAGGAGCCACTCCCCATCATCTGTGAGGCATTTTCTGCTTCTACAAGGCAATATTTACCAGGGCTCATCATCAAGCATGTAAAAGTCTCTTAGGTAAACTGTGAACTTTGGGTGATCATGATGTTCGGTGCAGGTTTAGACTTGATTTAAAAAAAAAAAAGGGGGGGGTGGGGGCACCTGGGAGGCTCAGTCTGTTAAGCATCCGAGTCTTGATTTCAGCTCAGGGCATGATCTCATGGGTCACGAGTTCGAGGCCCACGTCAGGCTCCATGCTGACAGGGCAGTTCCTGCTTCTCTGTCCTCTCTCTGCCCTTCCCCTGCTTGTGCTCTCTCGCTCTCAAAAATAAATAAACATTAAAAAATAATAATAATAAAGGGGCGCCTGGGTGGCTCAGTTGATGAAGAGTCCGACTTCGGCTCAGGTCATGATCTCACAGTTCGTGGGTTCGAGCCCTGCGTCCAGCTCTGTGCTGACCACTAGCTCAGAACCTGGAGATTGCTTTGAATTCTTTGTCTCCCTCTCTCTCTGACCCTCCCCTGCTCACACTGCCTCTCTCTCTCTCTCAGAAATAAAACATTTTTAAAAAATTAAAAAATAGTAATAATAAAAAGGTACCGCTCTGGTGAGCAATGTTGACAATGGAGGAGTCCCTGCATGTGTGCGAGCAGGGAGTATATGGTAATCCCTGTACCTCTCTCTCAGATTTACTCTGAATTTTTATTTTTTTGCTCCCCCAAAAAGTCCTAAAACAAACCTTATTTAAAAAAAAAAAAACGCATGGGGCGCCTGGGTGGCTTAGTCGGTTAAGCGTCCGACTTTCACTTAGGTCATGATCTCGCGGTTCGTGGGTTCGAGCCCCGCGTCGGGCTCTGTGCTGACTGCCAGCTCAGAGACTGCAGCCTGTTTCAGTCTGTGACTCCCTCTCTCTCTGACCCTCCCCTGCTCACGCTGTCTCTCTCTCTCTCCTAGAAATAAATAAAACCTTTTAAAAAAAAATAAAAAAATTAAAAAAAATAAAAATAAAAATAAAACGCTCTAAAAGTAATACTGCAAATATAAAAGGATCATGGGAAAATTATGGTCAAAACTGCAAACTGTGGAGTGGCCGGGTGGTTCACTCGGTTAAGCATCCGACTCTTGATCTCAGCTCCGGTTTTGATCTTAGGGTTGTGAGTTCAAGCCCCCCGTTGGGCTCCACACTGGGCATGGAGCCTGCTTTGAAAAACAAAAACAAAAACTGCAAGGAGCAGTCACCTTTTCAAAGCACCGCTGTGGCCAGTAACATTCTCCCGACCCAGACGTCAGCTGCTGGAGTTAGCAATGAAGCGGGCGGGCAAAGCTCCGTGAAGCAAGAGCTCTGAGAGAGAAGTCCCGGCTGAAAGGCCGCATCACTGCGTTACCTAAACGAGCGAGGCCCGGGTGAACGGCAGGCAGCCCGGCCACAGCGTCTTCCGGGACAATGAAACGGCGTGATGGGAAAAGGCGGGTAGAGCGCCACCAGACAGCGGCGGCGCGGCGGGCGGAAGCATGACCCTCGGAGACGTCCGCGTCCCAGGCCTCAAGCCTCACGAATACGTCGCCTTATGTGGCAGAGAGGCCTTTGCAGACGTAATGAAGTTACAGACGTCGAGACGAGGAGGTGACGCTGGATGGTCCGGGTGGACAGCTGTGCCCACGCGTGTCCTTACAGGAGGGAGGCAGGAGGTCAGAGCCAGGGGACGCGCGATCAAGAAGCGAAGGTCAAGGAGCCACGAGCGGGATGTAAAGCCGCCAGGCTGCGGGACCTGACCACGGGGCCGGGGTGACCTCTAGAACGCAGGCGCCTGAAGCAGCCGCCGAAGGCAGGAAACAGATCGTCCCCAGAGCCTCCAGGAGCAAGAGCCCTGCTGACACCTCACGTCAGCCCAGCGAGACGGATTTCAGGCTCCTGGCCTCCAGAACCGCGGGGGAAGGACTCTGCGCCGTTCTCAGCCACCACATTTGTGGTGACCTGTCACAGCAACAGCAGGGAATTAAGATGGATGCATGGATGCAAGGACAGGCAGACCATCAAGGCTAGTTTTTAGGACACTACAGAGAAAAGTTGCAAATCCTGCACATCCCTTAAAGCAAAACCTTCCAGTGCACGCAGGATCCAGAAACCAGCCCCAGAGACTCCCAGGATGGTCCCCCCAGTGGGGTAGACCCGAGGCAGCCCCGCCCCCCCACTGCCCCGACCTCATCAGCAGCCGGCACCGCCCAGCTTTTCGAGAAGCTCCAGGCCTGCGGACTTTATTCGCATTACCGGGTTTTCACAGCCTCTTACTTCCCCTGGGAGAGCCCGCGCCTGTCTCGCTCTCTGCACTCAACTCGGCCCGTCCTCCCAAGAGCAGCTCAATCCCCCAGTCCAATGCCAGCGCTCACGGGCGAGGACAAGCCCGGCCTGGGGATGAAGGGGAGCCCCGCGCCACTTCCCGTTCCTTCCGAGGCTTCCGGCACCCAGTCCCCCGAGTTCCTGTGTGCCTATCTTGCCCACGCAGCCCTGGCCACAGTGCTCTGCGTTCTGATTAACCGCTCCCCCCCTCTCTGGGTTCCCCGACCACAGCGCGGGCCTGCGGAGAGCAGGAGATGTGTCTAAAATCGTAATTCTTCTGCGACTTGGAAAAAAATTGAAAAACACACAAGTTGTCAAACCAATTGTGCACAGTTCAGAGAATAACATAACACCCACGCAGCCACCCTCCTTCCAGTCTTAGAAGTCCCAAAGGCTTCTTCGCTGATCACGCCCCCTTCCGCCACCCTGGGGGTAACAACTCCCCTGAGTTCTGACATCACCATTCCCTTGCCCTTAAAAAAAAAGAATTTTTTTTTAAATAAACAAGTTGTACTTTTACCCCAGCAGGGATTCTGCAAGAAAGAGTTCAGTTGTGTCTGGTTTTGAACTCTATATGAAGAACTCACACGTGTCTATTCCTTGGTGACTTAGTTCTTTCACTCAACATTTTCAAGACTCAAGCACACTCCTGGGGCTCGTCGCGGCACAAACACACCGCAACGCATACCCTCATTCTGTCGCCGATGCGCATTCGGCCTGGGCCCTTTTTGGCTTGACAATTATGAACAGAGCTGCCACGAGCACTCTCATGCACACCCCCTGAGCACGTGCGCAAGAGCCCCTCGGAGGGCAGTGCCTGAGTCAGGCTGCTGGGCCACAGGGCATCACACACGTGTTCAACAAGGCACTGCCCAAAGTGGATTGGTCTACGTGACCAATCCCCATGCCCATCAGTGAGTGTGAGTTCACACTGCCCCTCCCCAATGGCTGGTTCACCTTCTGCCCACAGGGTGGCTGTGAAACGGGAGCTATGGTTTTAATTTACATTTCTTGATTCCTAATAAGACTGACTGCATCCTTTGAGGCTTCTGTGCTGTTTGGGGCTCTTCGCCTGTGAATTGCCTGTTCCTAGCTTTCGCCCATACTTCTACTGTGTTGCCTTCCTTTCCGTTCTATATTCTATACTGCCTCTCTGTACGTTTTGTCTCTTTATGGTGCTTCCGATGAACTGAATGTCTTGATTTCAATGTCACCAAATTTATCAATCTTTTTCCTGTATGGTTTGCACTGTGCTGCACTTCACTTCAGAAACCCCTTCGGCCCCAAGATAGAAACACATTTTCCTCTAATGTTTTCACTAACGTGTTACCAATTGTGCTTTTCAGATTTGCGTCTTTAATTCTCCTGCAGCTCTGTGATGATGGAAGGCTGGGCTCATGCCCATCTTTTTTATATATATTTTTTTTAATGTTTTATTTATTCTGAGAGAGAGAGAGAGAACGTGAGCAGGGGAGGGTCAGAGAGAGAGGGAGACACAGAATCCGAAGCAGCTCAAGGCTCTGAGCTGTCAGCACGAGCCCGACGTGGGGCTCGAACCCACGAACCGTGAGATCATCTCCTGAACCGAAGTCACTTAACGGACTGAGCCCCCCAGGCACCCATCTTTAACTGTCCTCCTCAGCACCTGGCACGCTGCCGCATATACGGTATCTATGTAACAAACAGAAGTAAATACTGCTTCGTGTTCACAGCTCGGATTTCACTCTTGAGGAGAAAAAAAAATGAAAGAAGCTTCTCAACCTTTGGGTCAGCACTTCGACCGAGTTACTATTGGCGTATCATGAGTTTTTGGAATTTCCTTACCTCCCTTTGCCAATTCTGAGGCTACTGCTAACCTGAATTCACAGGGAGCTCAATGGAAAGAGCAGAACACGGGAGGCCTCACCCAAGATCCAACAGTCTTGGGTTTCAGGTCTGTTTGTGCCAACAGAAATTAAAATAACAGTGGCCCCTGCCCCTAGGCAGACACCCCACACAACTTACAGCCACATAGCTGTATTGTGTGTAGTTGTATTCCCAGCACCATTATTCACAACAGCTACAACACGGAAATGACCCAAACGTCCATCAACAGATGAATGGATGAACACAATGTGGTCTGTCCGGAGAGCAGAGTATCAGTCAGCAATAAAAAGAATGTCTGCGGGGCGCCTGGGGGGCTCAGTCGGCTAAGCGTCCGACTTCAGCTCAGTTCACAATCTCACGGTTCGTGGGTTCGAGCCCCACATCAGGCTCCATGCTGACAGCTAGCTTAGAGCCTAGAGCCTGTCTTCGGATTCTGTGTCTCCCTCTTTCTCTGACCCTCCACTGCTCACGCTGTCTCTGTCTCTCAAAAATAAATAAAACATTAAAAAAAAATGTCTGCTACACAAACATTGAAAACACTCTGCTTGGTGAAAAAAGCCAGACACCAAAGGCTACAAACTATCCGATCCGATCCATATAAACTATCCAGATAAGGCAAACCCGGAGACAGAAGGTATATTAAGGCTGCCAGGGCACAGGGGCAGTGCGCAGGGGGAGTGACTGCTAATGGGGTAGGATTTTTTTTCTGGGCTGATGGGAATGTTCTGGAACTAAAAAGTGGTGATGGTTGGAGATAGCGAACATGCTGCTACGGAGAAGATTCTTTGAAAGGGCTAACATCTTAAATGGTGAATTTCATGTCATGAATTTTATGTCAATTTTTAATATGTACAAAAAAATACCCATTTGTTAAAACACTTTGGTCCTGGATTATTACTGTGGTGACTAAAACCACAGACTCTGAAAATAGATTTCCTGGAGTCGCATCCTAAGAGCTGCGTCTTGGGTGAAGGTGAAGTTGCTTCACCTCTGGGCTTCCCTTACATCACCTGTAAATGCGACATAATAGTTCCTGCCTGCGATCACAAGAATTAAATGATGTCATATTTACAAAGCACTTAGAACGGTGCCTGAACTTAAGTGCTCCCTAAATGTTAGCTCTTAGCAGCTATATCTCAGTGTTCGAGGTGAGCTGTGGGCTCTCTGGAGCGGCCGAGAATTAGAACCAAGAGCTGGCTCTAGGCAGAAGCGTCCCCTAAGGGTTTTACCCCTGACACCTCACTGTTTTCTCACCAACGTTAGGAGGGAGAGTTATAAACACCCCCCAGTTCACAGATGGGGAAACTGAGTCTGAGAGAGGTTAAAGTGACATACCCAGGACCTCACGGGAATTCGAATCAAGGTCTAACAAAAGCCAGAGAGCCCTGGCTGGCCGCCCCACCGGGGGACCCCCGGGCTGCAGCTCTTCGGGTGGCCGCACGCTCCTCCGAACCAGGGCCAGCCTCCTCGGTCTCCAGAACCCGGCAGCGCCCAGCAAAGCCGGGCAAACCACCGCGCTTCGGGAACCGGGGGTGGCCTTTCTTCAGGCGCTCCCTTATTCTCAATTACTCCTAATTCAGAACAAAGACGACAGGAAATCCCACTCCAAGTCCTTCAGAAATGAGAATAAAGGAGCACGCACAAAGGGGTGGCCCCCGGAGCCCCGCGGGAAGGACCGGGCTAGCTAGAGGCCGGGGCCAGAGGGGCCGGGCTCGGGTGGGTGGGGCCCCAGACCTTCGGGGTCCTTGGGGAGGGGGCGGGCCCAGAACGGGGGTCCCCGGGGTGCAACGCCGGGATGGGAGTTGGGAAGGTCCGCCGTGGAGCTGAGGGACAAGTCTGGAAGGAGGGGTGCCGAGGCGGGGGTCCGAGGGTCCCGGGTGCGGAAGGCGCCGAGGGGCACCGGTCCCAGGGGGCGTGGCGGGGCTTACAGGGAGGGACGGGCCGAGAGGGACCATGCGGGGTCGGGACCCGAGGCCGGGCAAGGGGGGCGCGGTACCTGCAGAAGCGGCTCAGTCTCCGAGAGGGTCCCGCCAGAGCCTCGAGGCCGCCGCCCCCGTCACCGCCGCCACCGCCGCCCCCGTCACCGCCGCCGCCGCAGCTGCCGCGGGCCGCGCCCCACGTGACACGCGCACGCGCCGGGGGCGGAGCCGTTGCGGGCCCCGCCTCCGGCGCGCCTACGTGCTGGCCGACCCTACTGCGCGTGCGCGGCGGTTGCCGTGGAAACGAGGCAAGCGTTGAGCTCCCAACGACTCGGGCGCGGGCGGTCGGCTGAGAAGGAAAGCGGGGCCTCCCTGGCGGGGCCGGGAGCAGTAGCGACCCACGGGACGCGGTTTTCGGTACTTCCGGAAGCAGCATGCACCCCGAGGCCTCGGAGCCCGGGGCGGACGGGCCGGCGGAGCAGGGCTGCGCGCAGGAGCCGGGCGTGGAGGCGTCGGCGGGCGACCACGCGGACGCAGGCCCGGGGGGCCGCCAGGAAGGTGCCGACTGCCGCCCCAGGGAGCCGAGGGGGGCGATGGGCTGCCCCCGGCACCACACCTGACCTTCCCAGCCAGCGAGAACAAGAGTAATAATAACAGGAGCGGCACACACGTTTTAAAGGACGCGTGCCCAGCGCTCACCTCATCCGAGCCGCACGCCCGTCCTCTGCTCCTCTCCCAGTTCATACAGATGAGGATGCTGAGACCTAAAGGGGTTGTGGAACTCGCTCCAAATAGATCGCCCTCATTCGGTCAATGACAGAACAGACACATGCTGCATAGTCCGACCCCGGAGCGCTAGCCCTTGCCCAACACTCCCTTCTCCCCATCCCCAGCTGTTTCATGTTTTGAATGTTATCTATTACTATCTCCGCGTAAGGCCGAAGGCTCTCTCCTTCTAGACCGCCAGCCGTGTTGGGGCAGGATTTCCTGATGGGATTCACTGTCGCGTCCAGTGTCTGATCCGCGGTAGAGAGTGAGTGAGGAGGTGATGGCTCTGGGGTCAGTAGGTGATTCCCTCCCCCGAGCTTCCCCGAATGGGTTTAGAAGACAGCCTTCACCCTCTGCTCCCATTTTGCTGCTCCATTTCCTAAGGGAAATCCTTTACCGACTAGATAAATTACTTGATTTGTATCTTTTTTTTTTAATTTTTTAAATGTTTTTATTTATTTCTAGGAGAGAGAGAGACAGTGTGAGCAGGGGAGGGTCAGAGAGAGAGGGAGTCACAGACCGAAAGAGGCTCCAGGCTCTGAGCTGGCAGTCAGCACAGAGCCCGAAGCCGGGCTCGAACCCACAAACCGCGAGATCATGACCTAAGCAAAAGCCGGACGCTTAACCAACTAAGCCACCCACTAAGAGCCCCTGTATCTCATTTTTTAAACCCAATCAACAAACGTGTCTTGAGCACCCAGCTGTCCAGGCAAGACCTGTATGCAAGAGCTGTAGGGAAGCTTTGTAGCGCTCTGGAAAGAGATAGGCTTTGGAGCCACTCACGCTGGGCACAGATTTCGACTCTGCAACTAATCAGGCTTTATGGCTGTCAGCCCAGGCTTTAAACCTCTCTTTGGAGGCAGTCTCCTCATCTGTAAGCTGGGATGATCATAATTAGGTTTCCGTGTTACCGTGGGCCGTGAGTCAACGCTAGCTCTTGTTATTGATGCAATCAATCAGTCATGTATATGGAGTACCTCCTCTTTCCTTATTCCACAAGCACTTATCTGGTGCCTCTCGTGGCTGGTCATTGTGTACAGTGGGAAACAGAAGAGTGTAAGACACAGCCCCACTCACAGAGTGTTCAGTGTGGTTCAACAGACCGCAGGAACACAGGATGCAGCAGCCAGCAGCTCTTAAAGATTAAGTGCACTGGAACTGGCCAATTTTGATTGACCGCTAAAAAAATTAAGTGCCTTTAAATGTGCTCATCCTCTTCTTACCAAAGATATTTCCACCATTTTTGTTTCTTTTCCTGTGGTTTTTCTTTTGAGAACTTTTCAAAAAAGAAGAGAGAACATTATCACAAGCACCCGTGTACTGTCACTCAGAATTGAAAATGATGAATACTGTATCACTTTTGCTTGAAGTCTTTCTTACATGTAAGAAATAAGACATTTCAGATGAAGTTGATGTTCCTTTTGGCCTCCTGCCCTCACTCAGTTCATTCTCTTCTGCCCTTCTCCAGAATTGTGTATGGATTCAATCACCTTTGTGTAGTACATCCTTAACAGTGCACAGCATTGGTTTCTATGCTTTTTTTTTTTAAGTTTTTTTTGTTTTTTTTATTTATTTCTAGGAGAGAGAGAGACAGCGTGAGCAGGGGAGGGTCAGAGAGAGAGGGAGTCACAGACCGAAAGAGGCTCCAGGCTCTGAGCTGGCAGTCAGCACAGAGCCCGACGCGGGGCTCGAACCCACGAACCGCGAGATCATGACCTAAGCGAAAGTCGGACGCTTAACCAACTAAGCCACCCAGGCACCCCTCGTTTCTATGTTTTAAACTCATATGAATGTCCTTCTGTGCTAATTATGAAACTTACTTTTTCATTTCATACATGTTTCTGAGAATTGTCCTTTTTTTAATGTTTATTTATTTTTGAGAGAGAGACGGAGTGCGAGCGGGGAAGGGGCAGAGAGGGAGGGAGACACAGAATCTGAAGCAGGCTCCAGGTTCTGAGCTGTCAGCACAGAGCCCGATCCAGGGCTTGCACCCATGAACTGCAAGATCATGACCTGAGCTGAAGTCGGATGCTTAACCCACTGAGCCACCCAGGCGCCCCAAGAATTATCCATACTGATTGATGTAGCTCCGGTGGCTTCTTTTCCAAGGCACAATACTGATCCGTTGTTTTATTTAACCAGTCGCTACGGATGGATGTTTCCATCATTGACTCTCTTTGGCTGTTCAAAGTAACACAGAAATGAATATCTTTGCACACGTGTCCTTGTACATTTGTACAAGGGCTTTAATAGAGGACACACCTGGAAACAAACTTCCTATGGTCCTTACCAGTGCTTTACAAACTGTCACTCACGTTCCATACTAAAAACAGACACGAATCAAGTTGAAATTGGGCAAATTTTCTCTACGTTTCTTGACCTCTATAGAACCAGTCTCTTATTTTACAGCAATAAATGATCCTAAGGAAACATGCGTGGGTCCTTGTGACACATCCTACACAAGCGAGCAGAAGCAGAGTGGTGATAGCCGGTCAGACAGTCGCTTAGCACAGCAGAGAGACGACAAGGAAGACCAGGGCCCCAGGTAAGCGGACGTACTGCTGCTGCCGGTTCTGGCGTACATTTACTGAGGAAGGAAGACTGTGTGATCGGCCCTTGGTATCAATAAGGAAACTGAGGCTCCTGGGGATAAAAGAGCTGGCCTGGTGTCTGAGAATTCATCGCGGAGCCAGGGCGGCGCTGCCTCTATAACCCAACTAACCACAACATATTAAACTTTAATGCCAGACCCGGAGAGAGAAATACCGGTGGTTCTTGATGACACTGTCGAAAGTATTTTTATTAGAACGTACATTGCAGTTTTTAACAGTGCTGAAAGTAATGATATTGGATGAGGCCCTGAAAAGGGGATAGTCAAAAAAAACAAAAAAACAAAAAAACAAAAAACCTTAAAATAGTAATCAGGCAAAAAAAAAATGTTATCAGGCAGGTAGGATATTTTGGAATCTGGGGAAGAAATGGATGTGGTAAAGAATTTTGGGGATGTTTCCCAGATGACGAATTGCAACAAATTTCTTTTTCATGTTCCGCATTTAACAGGATGACTAAAAGTTTTCTGCAAAAACTCTGCAAGCAGCACAAGCTTTATATTACCCCAGCATTGAACGACACGCTGTATTTACACTTTAAAGGTAAGGACCTGGGGCGCCTGGGTGGCTCAGTTGATTAAGCGCCTGACTTGAGCTCAGGTCATGATCTTGTGGTTTGTGGGTTTCAGCCCCACGTCGTCAGGCTCTGTGCTGATGTCTCAGAGCCTGGAGCTGCTTCGGATTCTGTGTCTCCCTGTCTCTCTGCCCCTCCCTGCTTGCCGTCTGTCTGTCTCTCTCAAAAATAAACATTAAAAAATTTTTTAAGGTAAGGACCTGGTAGAGATGTGTCACGTCAGGCAGAAGGTATAAAAACTGTCTTGCTGAATTTAGTGGAGATTTGCAGCAAAGCAGCAGCCTAGTGGTAAGCACTGGGCTTGGACGGGATACATGTTGAAAGATGAGGGTGATAGGTGGCTTCTGGGCCCGAGTGGTGTGACAAGTGGCGTCCCGGAGGGCTCAGGCTTGGTGTGCAGAATCATGCGTCACCCCCCTCTGGGGTTCGTGGACAGGGCTGTTCCCAGCAATGAGGAGGAGGAAGGATGGCTTCCACTTCCTCTGAGCTCAGAGTGGCTGACCTGTTTCATGGGTCCTCTGTGTGTTCCCTATTTAGTGCGTAAACCTTTACTTAGAGTCTTCTGTACAGAGACTCATGTGGAGAAGATGCCCTTGGTGTCCTGAGGGACAGGACAGCCACTGCGGGCCACGCTGTTCCAGGAAGGCCCACAGGGCTCCAGCAGCACATGCTCCTTAAAGAAATGCAGGGAGGGGTGCCTGGGGGGCTCAGTCGGTTAAGCGTCTGACTTCGGCTCAGGTCATCATCTCACGGTTCGTGGGTTCAAGCCCCGCGTCGGGCTCTGTGCTGACAGCTCAGAGCCTGGAGCCTGCTTCCAATTCTGTACCTCCCTCTCTCTCTGACCCTCCCCTGCTCACACTGCCTCTTTCTCTCTCTCAGAAATAAATAAAACATTAAAAAAAAAGAAAAGAAATTCAGGGACTCCTAACTGGTCTTCTGGCTTCCACGTTGCTCCCTCCAAAATTCTGCACCCAATGTATGCGTCACAGGGCATGGGATGACGTCACAGGCAGATCCCAGGGGACCCATATTTAGGAGGTGGGAAGAAGGGCACCCAACACGTTGGACGTCATGGAGAGAGTCAGAAGGTACAGTCACTAGGAGGGAGATGTGCCTCGATTCTCTCCTGCGGCCGTGGACCAAATTGTCCCCGAACCTAGCGCCTAAAGCAAATTCATTATCTGGAAGTTTCTCAGGGCCGGGAATCTAGGAACAGCTCACCTGAGGCCTTCTGGCCCATCAGCGATGCTGTAGGTTTTTAAGCAACAACACTCCTTCGGGCAAGAACATAAATAACTGTTTAAGGGCTTCCCCCAGGAGCGGATGAATGATGAATTACAAGTTGACAATGAGTTACTAAAGAAAATGTTTGTTTTCTCACTTGAAATTTGCCTCATAAAACGGAAACCTGGAGCGAAACCAGACCCGCAGTTAGCACTCGCTCTCAGCCTTCGCCGGGTCCCCGCGCTCATGGTGCGGCTTCCCCGGGCCCGTCTCTTTCCTGAGCTCAGCCTGCTTTCCTCTGGCTCATTTCAGACAGGCCCCCCCTCGTCGCCTCCACCCACCCCCAGCCGTGAAGGGGAGGCGGTGGCTGCAGGGCTGGACACGGACCACCTCTCTCCACTGCAGCCAGCAGAACCTCCCAGGGTGTCAGAGTTGGCTCAGCTTGGCTGAGTGTGACCGGCCCAGAAAAATGAAGGGCTGAGACTGGCCGCCCAGGAAGCCATGGGGCACTACCAGGAGGGGAATGGCCCTCAGAGACAAGTGGCCTTGGTGTTGCTACAGGAAGGAGGTGTGGCTGTTTGGGGGGGGGGAGGCAAAACCAAGGGTGACCCCTCCCCCCAGCTCCTCTGACGCCCCCTCCCTTCTCACCAGGTTTTGATCGCATCGAGAACTTGGAAGAGTACACGGGGCTGCGTTGCCTCTGGCTCGAGTGCAACGGGATACAGAGAATCGAGAATCTCGAGGCCCAGACCGAGTTGCGTTGCCTCTTCCTGCAAGTGAACTTGCTTCACAAAATCGAGAACTTAGAGCCTCTCCAGAAACTGGATGCTCTCAACCTGAGCAACAATTACATCAAGACCATCGAAAACCTCTGTAAGATGCCCCGTGGGGGAGGGGGGGCATCTTCCTCTCGGCCACGACGCCCACCCCTCACCCCTGGGGGCGGTTTGAAAGGGTTTTTATACCTTTGTCGCTTACTTCTGCCGCCCCCACTCACCTTCTAGCCTGCCTGCCCGTCCTCAACACCCTCCAGATGGCCCACAATCACTTAGAGACCGTGGAAGACATTCAGCATCTAAAGGAGTGTTTGAAACTGTGCGTCCTTGACCTGTCCCACAATAAGCTGAGTGATCCGGAAATCCTGAGCGTGCTGGAGAGCATGCCTGATTTGGTAAAACGCGCACACGCTCCAAACTCGCCCTTCTTCAGCTACCAAACCTCTTTTCCCGCCTCTCCTCAGGCCTCTTCCTTCCCCCAGCCCGTCCTCTGGGGTTTCTAGCCGGAGTGGCTTAAATGCCAGACACCCCTTTCACCCCCGCACATCGGAGCGCGGGCCTCTGGCAGATGCGGACTTCCTTTCTTGACGGGTACAGTCACCCTCCGAGGGCCCCTCCCACTCGTCTGCCAGCGAAACCGGCTCCTTTTTTAGGACTTTGTCACATTCCCGACTGGGTTGATGGCGCCCCCGGGGTGTCAGTTAACAGGCTCTGCTGGACCGTATTTCTTGTGAAATGCTGATGGAGCCGGAGGCTTGGTCCCATCGAGCCCCAGGGTTTTACGTGGAGGCGTGTGGCTGCGTCACACCACAGGGCCTGTCCTGTCGGGTGGCCTCTGTCACGTGGAACTTGACAGCCTGGTGGCCCCCAGTGTGGTCAGCCTGCTGCGGCCAGTAGAGGGCCCCCAGCCCCCCACCACCCCCACTAACCGCTCCCCCCAGATGCGTAGCAGCCACTGGACACCGCCTCCATGAGTCATCTCTTCAGGAGCCACACGGTGGCCATTGTCCAGGCCACTTGTTGATTTGCTCCTGCCACATTAGCCGGCGCGCTTCTGCATCCGGGAACCCCCTCGTCTGGTGGCTCCCCAGTATGCAGTTCACACAGACAGGGCCAGGGGGAAGGTCCGGTTCTTTCTTTTTATTCATCCGTTTTCAGAGAAAGGGCTCAAGAAGCTGGCGACCACTAATGGTGACAAGGAAGGGTTTTTCTTTCCTGCTGTCAGTATGAACTCCGGGGGTTATGGCACAGTCCTGATTTGATTCAACCCTTGCTGTCATTTAATTTTGGATATTCAAATGGCCCATCTTCGGGCCCGTGGCATCCCCTCCAGGCAGCCCCTGTGTGCTTCTGACTCGCCCCCAGCAACACTGAAGGGCTTCCCTTCTCATGTGTACATGCTGTCATGTACTGAGGAAAGTACTAGAAATCGCACCCCAAAACCCTGAGTTCTCTGACCTCTGCTTCAGGTACGGATGTGTAAGGAAAAAGTGGGTTGGTTTAAAAAAATGGTAAGCAAGTCACAGTTCAGGAACAATCTACTGAAAAGATGATCAAGAAGGACACGTTTAGACTTGCCAGCGCACAGCAGTAATACAAAGCTGTGTCGCTTAATACTTTTTTGTTTTCTTTTGCTTAACGGCCATAACAAAGGTCCGGAGACTGTGTAGAAGCCCAGGATCAAGGTGTCGGCGGGGCTGGCTTCTCCTGAGGCCTCTCTGTGGCCTGTAGACAACTATGTCGTCACAGGGTCCTCTCTCTGTGTGTGCCCTAATCCCCTCTTAAAGGACACCTGTCGCACTGGACCAGGGGCCACCCCAATGACCTCACGTAATCTGAATCACCTCTTTATTTAAAAAAAATTTTTTTTAATGTGTATTTTTGAGAGACGGAAACAGAGCATGAGTGAGGGAGGGGCAGAGAGAGAGGGAGACACAGAATCCGAAGCAGGCTCCAGGCTCTGAGCTGTCAGCACAGAGCCTGATGCGGGCTCGAACTCACGAACCATGAGATCATGACCCGAACCGAAGTCGGATGCTTAGGCGACGGAGCCACCCAGGCACCCCTGAATCACCTCTTTAAAGGCCCAATCTCCAAATTTGCCCACATTCTGAGGGTTTGAAACTGAACACATGAATTTGGGGAGGGGGACACAGCACAGTCGGTAACGTGGTCTGCTTTACAGTTACGTTGTGATCGCTTTTAAACCTCCACACACGATGCAGCCCCTTAGTGCCTGCCCCGGGGTGTGTTGCCCCCCACCCCAGTCCTGCAGGGTGGGGGGGGGCCTGAAAATACCATGAGAATGGAGAAGGCAGTATGAGAACGAAGTTTGGGGACTGCTATGTTAACTAGCTTACGGTATATTTATTTTCATCAGTAACACAAACCACTTTAGATCAGAAAACTCACGAGTTCAGACAAACTAGTTTTAAATGGTTCTCCCAGACATTACTTTGGCTGCTCATTTCTCTGAGTTTCACAGGCAGGAAAGGAGGAGACGGTGTGTAAGGGGAGGGGGAGGGGGGTAAGTGCCACGCCGGTCCAACTGCTTCCAGCACTTTCCATCCTTTCCCCCAAGTCAGTGCTTCCTGGCCGCCTGGCCGCTGTGTACGCTTTCTTAAAGCGGGTGCTGGCTGGGGAAGAGAATGATCAATAAGATGGGGACTAATGTCAGCAAAAGAGCTTGGGTGAGCAAAATAATGGCCTTGCTGACTTGGAAAAGCCTCCGGACGTGTTCTCCGAGGCTGTTCTGGAAGGACAGTGAGATTTCAGGTCTGGAGTTCAAGTGCAAGAAAGGGCCGCTCCATTGTCATCAGTTCTGATGGCACGAAAGTGAGGAAACCCCCTCTGGCTTCCCTGATGAAGCCACGAGCAGGTGGCACGGGCACGTGTGTTGTGTTTTGTTCTCAGGGCACCGCACGAGTGAAGTATTTCAAGGACACCCCTGGGGCGCCTGGGGGCTCAGTCGGTTAAGTGTCCGACTTCGGCTCAGGTCATGATCTCACAGTTCGTGGGTTTGAGCCCCGCGTCGGGTTCTGTGCTGACAGCTCAGAGCCTGGGGCCTGCTTCAGATTCTGTGTCTCCCTCTCTCTCTGACCCTCCCCTGCTCATGCTCTCTCTCTCTCTCAGAAATAAAAACATTTAAAAAAAATTTTTTTTTTTAAAAAGGACACCCCTTAGTAACCTCTCTGACTCATGCTTACAGCGAGTACTGAATCTGATGGGAAACCCCGTTACCAGGCACATTGCTAACTATCGAAGGACAGTCACCGTTCGACTCAAACATCTAACGTATCTGGATGACAGACCAGTTTTCCCAAAGGACAGGTAAGGAGGGGGAAGCCTTTGGATCACATTTTAATACGAAGTTGTTGAGCACCCTGAATGGCACACGTGTGCAAATTTCTCACTTGTGACCATTTTCACACATCATCACATCTTCTTAGGAAAGAAGCTTGATGGCCACATAACTTTATAATAAGAAATTCCCGGGGCGCCTGGGGTGCTGAGTCGTTTGAGCGTCCGACTTCAGCTCAGGTCATGATCTCACGGTTCGTGGGTTCGAGCCCCGCGTCGGGCTCTGTGCTGACAGCTCGGAGCCTGGAGCTGCTTCGGATTCTGTGTCTCCCTCTCTCTCTGACCCTCNGAGGAGGTGACCTGACCCACCAACACTCAGTCTTGTGTCAAAGCCGTGCTCCTGTGTCTGAAAATCAGTGTGCAGACCGCTGGGCGTGAGGAATCACATCCTACTTCAGTTCTCACAGGCCAGACACACGCGGACGGGCCGTCTGTGCAGAACCGACTTAACATCAGCTGTTTCAGAACACAGGCTGGCGAGGGGGCCCGGGGGCTCAGTCGGTTGAGCGTCCGACTTCGGCTCAGGTCATGATCTCGCGGTTCGTGGGTTCGAGCCCCGCGTCGGGCTCTGTGCTGACAGCTCGGAGCCTGGAGCTGCTTCGGATTCTGTGTCTCCCTCTCTCTCTGACCCTCCCCTGCTCACGCTGTCTCTCTCTCTCTCTCTCTCAAAAATAAAACATTAAAAAAAAAAGAAATTCCCTTATTTTGAGCACTAGTTTATAGATTTTTTTTTTCATAACCCCGATGACTCCTTGCATGTGAGTCTCGATCTCGCTGCTACTGATTTCCGTAAGGTGGAGCTCCAGGAGGTATATTATTGGCTTAAAGACTGTGGTTTGAGCCTTTTCAAAGGTGCTTGTAAATACTCTCTAATTGTTTTCTAGAAAGTTTGTACCAGTTCATAACTTCAACAGACAAAGCCATGTGAATGAAGTCTTTGCCGGGCTAACGGATGAGTGAAGACTGTATCTTGTTTTATCTTGGGCTGTGTGGTCGGGCGTCCTCGCCGTGTGTGTCGGGCAGGTGGAGTTTTGGAGGCCTTTTTCTTACTGGTTCGTAAGAACTCTTTTTTATATTCAGAGTATCAAACCCAGGGCGGCCGTATGCATTGGCACGACTTTTACCCGTGTTTTTAATCTAGGTCCCTTGTCATTCTTACAGTAAGCCCTCCGTAGGACGGGCTGCTAGTAGTATGTTCTAGAACTCACAAAGTGAAATCCAACTAACAAATGTTTCCCATAGAAGCAAGAGCCTCCACTCCAGCCAGGTGAGAAAACGAACCCACCTGCTTCTGGGAAGTCGGGCGGAGGTGCACCCTGAATTCTGTTCCCTCGGAGGGGCTCACTCACCTCCCCGGCCTCATGTTCCTCATCCAGAAGGTGGGGACGGTATGACCATCGAGACCTTGAAACATGTGGGGCGTGAGCGGAGCGGGGCCCAGAGGAGGAGAGTGGGAGCCCCACCTGGGGCGATATTTCTTTTCTGTAGACACATCAGCCTCGGACAGATCTGTTTCCTTCCTTAGGGTCTGTCTTTCCCCATAAGAGGGCAGCTCTAACAGACTGAGTATTGTCACCTCTTATGTCACCTGCTGCTGTACGGCCGGCCCCTAGAACAATTCCCCCGTTCAAAGTGTACAACCCAGCGCTTTCTAGTATAGTCAGAGTTGTACAGCCACCACCACACCAATTCTAGAATATTTTTATTGAAAGTAACCCTTACTCATTAGCTGATATTCCTCATTCCCCATCTGCCTGCCAGCCCCTGGCAACCAGGAATCCACTTTCTATCCCTGTGGGTTCTTTGCGTTCAGGGTGTTTCATGTAAGCGGCTTCACACCGCATGTGGTCTTGGTGATGGGCTCCTTTCACTGAGAGTAATACTTTCAAGGCTCATCCCCACAGAGCACAGATCAATGATTCGTTCCAAAACAATGTCACAAAGTAATAGTCCACCCGGAAACGCCACATCGTATTTACCCATCTGTTGGTGGACTTTTGGGTTGCTTCCACTTGGGGTGCTCGTGAAGGGTGCTGCGTATTTACCCATCTGTTGGTGGACTTTTGGGTTGCTTCCACTTGGGGTGCTCGTGAAGGGTGCTGCGACCAACATTCGTGTGTGGCTTTTTGCGTGGGCGTTTGTTTTTATCTCAGTTGAGTGGATACTTAGGAGCATGACGCTGGCTTGTATGGGAAGATTACATTTGTTTTTATTTTATCTTTAATTTTTTAACATTTATTTATTTTTGAAAGACAGAGACAGAGTATGAGCAGGGGAGGGGCGGAGACAGAGACACAGAATCTGAAACAGGCTCCGGGCTCCGAGCTGTCAGCACAGCTGTTCGATGTGGGGCTCGAACCCACGAACTATGAAATCATGACCTGAGCTGAAGTCAGACGCTTAACCGAATGACCCCCCCCAGGCCCCCTGGGAAGATGACTTTAGTCTTGAAGTTGCCAGGCTCCTCCCTTCCAGAGCGGCAGCACCGCCCGCATCCCAGCGAGTGACTCAGCGTCCTCGGGGGCATCTGGCACCAGTGGTGGGGGACTTCAGTTGTTCTAATTGGCGTGACATGGGATCTCATTGCTGTAATTTGCAATTCCCTGATGCTGAGCTTCTGTGCCATCTGCCTGTCTTCTTTGGTGATGTGTCTGGGTCATCTGCCGGTTTTATTTTTTTATCACGTTTCTTTTCTTTTTTCTTTTCTTTTTTGACTTGGCATAGTTGTTTGTTTGGGATATAAGCCACTTCCCAGTTATCCTTAAATATTTTCTCCCCATCTGTGGCCATCTGTGGCTTCTCCTTCCATTTAAAAAATTTTTTCTATTTTTCAGTCGTGCGGTCTTTGTGTTAATGAGTCGTGCGGTCTTTGTGTTAAGGATTAATAATAATCCTTATGGATTCTACATGCACATCCCTCAGCAGGCGTACGATTTGCAAATACTTCCCTACATTCTGTGGGTTGCCTTTTTACTTCGTTTATGGTATTCTGTGCGTGACAAACATTTCTAATATCGACAGAGTCCCGATTTCTCTGTTTTTCTTTTGTCGCCGCCGCTTTTGACAGCACGTCGAGAGGGCTTTGCCAACCACGAAAGGCGGAAGTGCACACGTGCACATGTGTCACCTTGCATCCTTGCGGCCACACATTCCATGTGCCTTCAGCGTGATTTGGGGGAAGTGAGCGAGTCTGGTCAGACAGCACATGTTTTGAATTTACTTTTAACCCATGAAAATGGAAACCTCCGCAATTTCTGGTCTTTTTCTTTGTCCTCATTGACAGAGCTTGTGCGGAGGCCTGGGCCAGGGGAGGGCTCGCAGCTGAGAGGCAGGAGAGAGAGCACTGGGAGAGCAGGGAGAGGAAGAAGATCACCGACAGCATCGAAGCCCTAGCGATGATGAAGCGGCAGGCAGAGGAGAGAAAACTGCGGAAAGCCAGCTGGGAGGAAGGTGCGCGCCCTGGCCTGAAGCACTCAGGGCTCCGTGTAGACTAGAAATCTGGGCTGGCCAACTTGGTCTTTCAGTTTGGGGATTATTTTTTTTAATGTTTATGTATTGACAGAAAAAAAGAAAGAGTGTAAGTAGGGAAAGGGTCAGAGAGAGAGAGAGAATCCCAAACGGGCTCCGAGCTGTCCCCTCCCACTCTTTCTCTCTCAAAATAAATAAATAAACTTACAAAAGAGCAAACAGGAAAGCACCAGTAATAACAATGGTAATAAGAACCAGTCTGTGTTTTGTATGAGCATCTCCTGGCTTTTCCCCACGCGTGTAACGTGTGCGCGTGTTTATAGAACAATGGCATGATTCCATTGCTTTCTACCCGCTGTTCTGAATTACCAGAACATATTGTCCATAAAGTAGACATTCTCCTATTGCATTTTTTTTCCTTTTTCAAACTTCTTCTTTGAGTATTTCTCAAATTTCCAGAAAAGCTTCAAGAAGAGAAAAACAGATGTCTTGTGTCCATTTAGATGCAATGGTGTTCACCGTTTACACACACACACACACACACACACACACACACACACACACACACTCCCGTGGGGCCGAGCCATCTGAAAGCAGAGGGAGACGTCACAGCCCCCGTGCGCACCCCCTCAGAGCCTCCCGCGCTGTTCTCTTCAAGGCCACGTGCTGTCCCGCCAGACGGATGTGGCGAGCGGCCTCTGTGGATACTCAGCTCTGCTGATTCACGTTGACGGACACCATCCCCGTGTCCCCGACAGTCCCCTGAGCTCAGCCCCCGTTCGCAGGTCCCCGCGTGTCCCCGAGAGAGGCCCAGACCCCCTCATGCTCCCAAGAGGGCTCCCGTTCACCTTTGGACTTCTCTTGCCCAGACGGGAAGGGTGACGTGGATGCCACCGTGGAGGGGACGGAAGAGCCTGGTGAGGCGGGAGGAAGGCGGCAGAAAATGGAGCTGTTTGTCACGGAAAGCTTCGAGGCCAAGGATGAGCTTTTCCCAGAAGAGTCGAGTCTCACAGAGGAGCTGCCGGAGGAGGCCAATGGAGGCACTGAAGAGCAGGGGCCAGGGGGGGCACCCCCGGAGGAAGCCCCGAAGCCGGCCGCCCCCGGAGCTGCCTGCGAAGGTAAGGAGCGAGAGCCACACGGACGCGCCCCTGGGACCGACGCACCCCCCGGGACCGCAGCCTCTGAGCCACGCGCCTGGGGGGCCCGGGCTGCACCTCCCCGATTCTGAGTCTTCACGATGAAGTATACAGGCCTCATTTTCTGGGGCAGCGCTGCCCGTGGGAACGCACTGGGGCCCTCACTGCATTTTCTAGTAAACAAAGGCAAAAGAAATGGGAGATACACTAAAGCTGTACTTTTTTTGAATCCATCATACCTAAAATATAATCATTTGCAGCGCCTGGGTGGCTCAGTCGGTCAGGCATCCAGCTTCGGCTCAGGTCATGATCTCGCTGCTCATGACTCAGAGCCCCACGTCCAGATCTGTGCTGACAGCTCAGAGCCTGGAGCCTGCCTCACATTCTGTGTCTCCCTCTCTTTCTCTCTCTCTCTGCCCCTCCCCTGCTTATGTGTACTCTCTCTCTCAAAAATAAATTTTAAAAAAATTTTTAATTAAGAAAGTACGTAGATGGGGCGCCTGGGTGGCTTAGTCGGTTAAGCGTCCGACTTTCGCTTAGGTCATGATCTCGCGGTTCATGGGTTCGAGCCCCGCGTCGGGCTCTGTGCTGACTGCCAGCTCAGAGCCTAGAGCCTGTTTCAGTCTGTGACTCCCTCTCTCTCTGACCCTCCTCTGCTCACGCTGTCTCTCTCTCTCTCCTAGAAATAAATAAAACATTAAAAAAAAAAAAAGAAAGTACGTAGATAATCAATTAAACAATGTAAAATTCTATTTTTAAAGTTTATCTTGAGGGAGAGCGGGCGCACAGGTGCACACACAAGCAGGGGAGAGGCAGGGAGGAGAGACAGAATCCCAAGCAGGCTCCAGGCTCTGAGCTGTCAGCACAGAGCCCGACGCGGGGCTCGAACCCACGAACCGTGAGATCACGACCTGAGCCACGATCAAGAGTCAGACACTTAACCGACTCCGCCCCCGAACGATACAAAACTCTTAAGGAGATACTGTTATTGGTGCTGCGTCTTCCAAGGCCAGCGTGTATCTGCCCTGCACAGCCCAATGCGGGTGCTAACTTCTCAGTGGTTCAAGCGAAATGTAGCCGCCCTGAAAAGAATGAGTTGTCCCACGCTGCTTCCATTTCAAATTTTAAATGAATGAGAAATACAAACAAAGACTTCAGCTCCTCAGGAGTGCCGGCCACATCTCACGCGCTCGGTAGCCGGACGCAGCTGTGGCTGCGGAAGCGACGACGCAGATCTGGGCAAAGCAGGCCGCCTGGCAGGTGCCGGCCATGCTCCTCGGGTCCGGCTGACTCGCAGAGAAATCCGGGACTCGCCCGGGCCGCTGCCCTGTGCTGTGGCCCTGCTGAAGTGAGCCGGACCTGGAAAATGCCCCGTCTATGGGGCCTTGAGGGGCAGGGAACATTTCACCCCCCCGAGCAGCCTTGGGGGTCTGGTCGGGGAGCTCGGCTGGTCTGGCCCAGAACACAGGGCCCCCAGCCACAGGGGCAGGGGCCATAGCCCAGAGGCCAGCACCGGTCAATCTCTTTCCACCTAGGGGATCTGAACAGAGCAGACCTTCCTGGATGAGTCACCCACCAGACCCCCACCGTGCTCCCCTCCCCCAAATGCTGCCCCCCACCCCCGCCCACGGGGACTTAGACCCCCCGGTAAGACCGGAACAGCCCATTGTCTTCGGCACGCTGTGTGTGGGAGATAAAAGTTCACTTCAGGAAGGAGGGTCGATACAGGGAGGGGTGGACCTGACCCCGTCGGGAACTCAGGGACGCCATCCCTGCTGGCGCCCGAGACCCCAGAATTTCCCAGGAAAGAGTTACGTCTGAAGGGCCTCGGGCAGGGAGACAAAACACTGCTCTCCGGTGCTCAGCTCGCCCCTCTTCAGACGCCGGTGACCCCTCTTCAGGCGCCAGTCACCCCTCTTCAGACTTTGCCACGAGGCTGGAGTGCTTGGATTTGCTCTGAGTAACCTCTTCCTTAGGAAACACTCGACTGCTTTGTCTGCCCGCGGCCTGGCTTTGCTGGATGGGGCTGTTAAGCCCTACGGCCTGGTCGCCCTTGTTCCCTTGGAGAGAATGTACCAGAAGGGCCCGTTTTTCCTCCGGCTTCCCACAGGTGGACACAGGACAGGCCTTGTTGTCTGAAAGGCACAGGCCAGGCGCGCCCACACGGGGAGGCTGACCTTCCTGAGTGGACAGAGGGCATCTGTGAAGAGGGCGGGTTCGCGGCGGCGGCCGGGGTCCACGGCGCGAGCCACGAGCCACCGGTCATCTGACTCGCGTGGGTGCTCGGTGGAGGCCAGAGCGTCCCAGGCCGGGTCCTGGGCGGCCTTCCAGCCACCTTGGGAGGTACATGCTGTCATCTTGGCCTCACTCCATGGAGGTGTTAACAGAGGCTCAGAGAGGTGACGTAACTTGCTCCCAGGTTGAGAGCCGGCCAGCAGTGGTGGTGGAGACTGAAGCCAGGGCCTCCTCCAGAGCCCACACCGGATTCCGGATTCCTCCCTCCCTTGGTGGGGCTGCGGCCTTTGCTTTCCGGGCCCCCTGCGCATCCTGAGAACTGAGCTGGGCTGGCAGAGCGAGGAGACGCTTCTACCACTTTGATTCAAATGCCTCGGCCCCAAGAAAGGCAATTCTAAATATAAAAGCCTTTGTCTAAAAAATTACTTTTCCACTCACCTTTCCTATGTCGGACGATCTTTCCTCATAACAGAAGGTCGGAGAGAATGAAGAGGTAACCGTGTGACCAGCCCTGCTGACCTTCCTGTGCAGATTCTGAGATGACACCGTGCACTCAGGAGCCAGCGTGGGCCGCCTGAGTCACTCCTCACCCCACCGGAGTCCACATCTCCAACCGGAAGTCACATCTCCGGACAGAGGGAGCCGGAAGGAGAGTGGAATGGACACCACCCATGACCATCGAGGAAATCTCGGCACCCTCCGCCTGTCCCTAGAGGGGCTTCCGCTGCCCCCCGGTGGTCACGAAGACGTTCCGAGAATGACCCAAAGGGTTCACTAAGACTCACTGTGCGCAGGCGAGGCAGCGCCGTTTCTACACAGACGCCCTGAGATCAAAGCCACGTCCAAGCCTTCCATCAGCTACGTGACCTCAGGCACATCCCAAAACCGTTCTGCGCCTGTTTCGGCCTCTACAAAATGAAAACAGTCTCTTTGCCACGGTGCGAAAGCGATGCGCCCAATAATCGTCCGTCTCTTTCCCTGCCTCACCTTTTCCCAAAGCAAAGCCTAAGCAGATGGTTTTTTAGGAAACGAAAGGAGGCTGCCCCTGCCTTGACCATGAGCTCCCGGTGGCTGGGGGGTCAGAGACCGCGGTGCCATGAACAGAACAAGAGGCGTAGGAGGAAGGGCTGGCCTGGCGGGGAGGCCGACCATGGTAGTTATTACAAGGGTGGAATCCGAGAAGCCACAGGGATGGCCATGTGGAGACCGTGACCGCTGGGCCTAGTGAGTGACGATCCAGAGGGCCAGCCCGGCCCCTCCGCAGCACCAAGCACACAAACCCTCTGCCCGCCTCCTTGCTTCGTGCTGGCCTGGTGCCCACTGCGGCTGAGCCACACTGGACCTAAGCGGGACGAGAGGAGTTGAGCCGTTGAGCTCTAACAACTGCCGCCGTGACCCTGGAGAGTGAGCCGAGGGCAGGACCACAGATCAGGCCTGGGGGACCTGGGAGAGGGGAGCCTCGAGTAGAAGGAGCCCATCCCGGCTCCACGTGCCCCCCACCCCGCGTAATGACATTATCAGCGGGCGCCCCTGACACTCGTGATGTGACCGGGGACAGGCAGCCCCAGCGGGTGGTGGGCTCAGCCCCTCCTGGGCAGGGCCGTGACCCTGGCCTCCCCAGCTGGCCTCCCCTGCCTCTCCCCAGCCGGCCTTTATCTCCTTGATAATCAACGGCCCCCACAAACCCTTCTCCCAGGCGCCTGCGTATTCCACCTGCTCACCGGCTGGTACGTTTATCTTCGCAGGGTCACTGCCAAGTTCCAGCAAGAGGGTGGCTTCTTCCTCTCCCTCCTCTTTACACGGAGCCCTGTCCTAATCTGGGGGTTCTCGCGGCTTCTGTCCCAGGGCCTGGCCTCCCCCAGCTCCTGCGCTTGTCAGCCTGGCCACCGCGCGTGAAACCAGCCCCAGGGTGACTAACTGTGTTGCTGTCCTTAGACTCGGGGCCCCGGACTGCGGCCACTGATGGTGCATTAAGCACAGGACTTGCCGGAGACGAGGATCTGGAAACCGTCAAAGCGGAAGCAAAGGAGCAGCTCTTCATTGACGTACGTAAAGAGCTGCATCTGGAGAGAGGCGTCCGCCTCGCCGCTGGTGCCAGGTCGCGTCCAAACCTTCAGCACCCTCAGTCCCCAAAGCGATCTCTGTGGCCGACGGGCTTGACCTTCACACGCTGGCGAGGTTCACTCCGGACCTACGGGGCAGACCCGCCTCTGACACGATCTCCCGGGGGGCTCGCACACGCGCACGTTCCAGCCTGACAGGTGCTGGCCCAGAGGCCCCCCGGGGGGCATGTCGCCGGCGGTCCCGTCCCACCAGCCTCACGTGGAACTGTGGAGAGCGTGACATGTGTCACGGAGCCTCTACTCCTCCACGGACAGCTGTCCAGCCAGCGGCAAATGCCGCCGTCCCGGCCCGCGGCCGCCCTGGCTTCCTGCCTGGGGGCCTGTGTGGCCGTGAGAATGACGCCCCTCCTCCCAGATGCGCCCTTTCGGGACCTGCCGTAAATACTCTGGCCCTCGGGAACGGGAACCGTGGGAACTCACACATTTTGTCACAATCCCTAGGAAGGGTGTGTGGGGGTGGGGGGTAAGGAGCAGGGAGGCGTTTCTCACCCCGTCAGCCTCATGCCCAGCGGGCAGCTGGTGCTCCCTGGCGTCGCCCACGAGTGGGCCCCTCAGCTTAAACCCATGCACGTAGCTGTGCCTCCCCCTGCCTCCTCCTTGGTAAGCCTCGATTTCATGTGGGTCAGTAAGAGTTAAACTGCGCACGGTCAATGTCCAGAGCGGGCCTCTAGTGCTCTGAGCCTATATATACTAAGGAACAAAACAGGATTAATTGGAGAAGCAGCCACACACGTGAAGATGGCCAATTCCTAGGGTTCTGACTCCGCCTGGCACTGTTCTAAACAGCAGGCGTGTTGATTGACTGAACCTTCCAAACCTCTACGAGGTGGTAGGTACCATTATCATCCCCGTTTTGCAGATGACGGGATTGAGAAACAGAGAGGTTAAGTGACTTGCCCAAGGCCACACAGCAGGAATACAAGACCAGGCAGTCTGGCCGCCGAGCTCACCATCTAACCGCACACGTGCTGCTTGCCTCACGTGCTGCCCCAGGGGCCGTAGATGAAGCAACAGACGACACCCAAGCCTCCTGGGGAGGGTGGTCCGGGCCATGCTTCCTTCAGACGGCACAGAGGCCTGGGACTAACTTGTACACTCGGGGTGCCTGTGGTTTGGGGCCCATCACTTTCCGCAGAGGACGTGGCAGCGTCTCTAATGCCACAGGGAAGCGGAGCGAGAGGTAGACAGACATTCCTGCAAACCTCGGTCGCTGTCACTGCTGAGGTGTGGGCTCCTGATGCGCGTAGTCGGGAGCATGCACACTTGTCCGCCGGGTCCTTCCTCGTTTCTCCGGCGCACTGTGCTTGCACACCACGCGGGCTCACGGGCCGCGCGCGCACCTGCCTTGCCTACGTGTGCGTCGCCGGGTGACAGGCACTGTCTGCCTTCCAGGACCTGCCCGACTTGGAGGACATGGATGCCGGGGAGCCTCCGGACGGCCAGGACGAGGTCACGGGCCCCGCCTTCCCGCACGAGCCTCATGTCATGTCGCCCCAGTCCTGTCACTGACGGGGCCCCGCCAGGCGCTCCCGCCCCACAGCACTGCGCCCTCGGCCGGCCCGCACCTGCGAGGTCTTCCTGAGGGCACATTCCGTCACGACGTCTAGCACCTGCTTCTCGTACATAATGACCTGACGACACGTCTCTGTCCTTCCGGGGTGTCTGTCCCATAGCGACACGCAGGCGGGGAAGGGCAGTGTCCGCGGCAGGATGGGGAGCTCTCCCAGGTGCACCCGAGCCACCTCGCTCGGCATCACCGGGGCCTGAGGGAGAGGAAGGCCTAGGACACCGTCTCCGCGCGGAAGCTCGTCACGAAGGAAGGAAACACACACGAGACTGCCGTCCCCACGGGGGCCGCATCTCCAAGGGGGCCGATGTGGGCCGAGCGTATGCCAGCCAGAGGCCGAGGCTCAGAGCAGCGCCCATCGGGAGCCCCGGGAGGGCTGGCGTGGCAGGCACAGGGTGGGCGAGGGGAGCGTGGTCACACGCAGCCGACGGGGCCGCTGAGGAGCGCGGCCTTGCTAGAGAGCTCAGCACCGCTTCGGGGGCTCGGGCCGGCCGGCCGAGGGCATCCACCCCGAGGCCCGACGTTGCAAGGCCAGGGTGCTGGGCTCCCGCGCCTGTCTCGTATGTGACGACAGAATATTCTATCAGTAGGAGAGCAGAATCAGCACTGGGCATTTGACCGTGACCGTCCTGAAAGCAGACACGTTCACACATCTTTTCTCTCTTAACAGGTGTGCGTTCCAAAGGTTACAGCCATCTCGGGCTCGGGCGACGACAGTGACCCTGAGCTGGACTACACCTCACTCCCAGGGCTGGAAAACACCCCAGACGCCCTTTCAAACATATTCGCGATCCCCAAGGACGCCCCGAGGAAGGCGGAGACGCCCTTTGCAGACCTATTTAAAGCAGCAGCAAAGAGGGACTTGGAACCCCGAAGCAGGGACACCAGGCCCCCACGCCCGCTGATTCAGGAGCTCCATGACGAGGCACCTCCCCCTTCCAGTGAGGACGGGGGCAGTGACCTACTTTCCGCCTCTCCCCTAGGTAACGCCACCCCACGAGGCTGGGAGGGTGGGGAAGCGAACCGCTTACCCCAGACCCAGCGAGGGGAGCCGGTGGGTTGGAGGGCCAGTTGCAACAGAACACAGAGACCGTGGTAGGTCGCGTCTGTTCACGGCTCTGACGTCACTACCTGCTGCTTGCTGGGCCGACATGCCGCAGGCGGACAGGCTCCCGGGTCCGCTGCCCGGGCGGGCAGGCGGGCACCTCCGGGGCTGCTGAAGGCCACGCGGATCTCAGGGGCGCGAGGGAACCTGTGTTGTCACCCGCCCCCATCACCAGCCGATCCGGGGACACCATAGCTGGGAGCGTGGGACGAAAGGAGGGTGACCACCGGCCTGGGCGTGCAGTCGTCCACACAACGGTCCGGGATCTGGTGACTAAGGAGTGAGGCGGTGCGGGCGGGGCAGGGCGGTTCAGCACAGGGAGTGTCCAGCGCACCTGGCCACCGGGCGGGACACGTGAAGTCACAGATGACATACCCGCTTGGCCTGGCGCTGGGGGCCCACGCACGGCCAGGGATGCATGTTTGGGGAAAGCGGGTAACAGGCAAACGGGGTGGGGCACAGTCAGTTCAGGAAGTGTCCTCGGCATCTGCTGAACCCAGACAATTCCTGTTCTCACCCGACGCTAGCTGGTGACCAGACGGCCTTTTCTTTATCTATTTTGAGAGAGAGAAGATGCACAAGAGCAGGGGAGGGGCAGGGAGAGGGAGAGGGAGAATCCCAAGCGAGCTCTGCAGTCAGCGCAGAGCCTGGTTCAGGGCTCAACCTCATGAACCGTGAGATCATGACCTAAGCCCAAATCAGGAGTCGGTTGCTTAACCGACTGAGCCTCTGGGTGCCCCGACAGGCTCCTTTCTCAAGGGCAGCCTGCGTGGAGGACCCAAGGCCCACGTGAAGGGAGAAGCGAGGAGCTGACCACACTTCCGGGATGAGTTACCCTCCCTCCTGACCCCTAGGAAACATCACCGAGAAGAAGGAGCCGCAGTCGAGGACAGAGCTCACAGAGCCCGAGGCGGGAGTCGACCGAGACGACATTGAATTTGGCTTGGACTGAACCCCAAGGTGGCCCTTCCACCCCTAGACTAATGGTGACAGTGAACCCGTGACCAGGCCCCCCCCCGGGGGCCAGACCCCCTTTGTCCAGACTCCCTTCCTTCCAACAAGCTGCACTTCCCGAGGGCGCCCAGGGGAAGCCTGGCCTGCCACGTGGGCCTGTCACGCGGCTCCCCCCCCAGTGCAGTCCCGCCCTCAACGCACACCGTGCCACCCCATCCCGTTGTGTAAGCTGTGTAAGCGCAAGCTTCTCCCATGAGCATTACAGACACGCCAGTACCCGCCTGAGTCTGTGTGTAATTTAACATCTGCACGAGTTGTGTGCGACTCGTTCTACCAGATACCCCGGAGAACCCCTCTCCTCTTCTCTTCACGTGTGAGTGGAAACTAGATGCAATCCTGGTGTCCTGTGGCACTCGGGGGGGTGGGAGGGCTGTTCTCCCCCCCAGGACAGCAGGATCGTCCACTGAGCCACGGGCTTCAGAGGAAGTGGATTTAGGGGTCACGCATCAAACGCTATAGAATGGGATGCCACCAGCCTCAGGAACTTGATCGCTCAAAACCACGTTCAGCCGCCAAGTTTATTCAATCCCTGAATGCAGGACCGAGCATCTGGTCTAGTGAATGTTAGATCATGGCGGAAACCGCTCAACAGACGCCCACTAACCAGTACTGGCACCCACGGCCTCCCTGAGCTCGGCAGGGCACCAGCACCGTGACCCGGGTGACAATGGGGACTCGGGAGGCCCATGCAGCTCAGCCCCTCACACTTTAAAGCACAACACTGCCCCCTGGAGGGAACCCCACGACACGGACCTTCAGGCCGGGACACCAGCGCCTGGGCAGCATGTGGCTTGGACTGACCATCAAGCCACAGCGTACACAGCAGAAACGACTACTCTGCGGGTCCCGGTGCTCTGACTTGGATCCCGACCACTTTGAGGGGGGGGTCTCCTGCAGTCCCGTGCCCGCCGGGACGCACAAGGGTCTGCTCCCTGGAGATGGTCGTCTTCACTTCCCAGGCTCCGGCCGCGGAGGGCGCAGCTGTCCAGGAAGAAGGGCTGGGGGGCGGGGGGCAGCCTCCCGGGGCCTCAGAAGCCCATGCGGGGCTTCTTCCGTGGTGGCTGAGAGCCCGAGGGGGTGGCCCGGCCGCTGGAGGCCTGCGAAGAGACCACGGCGGCACCTCCCAGGGCCTGCCTTCGGAGCGGCCGCTCGGCTGAGCCTTCCTGGGAGGTCCGCTGCCTGGAGGGGGTGGCCCGAACGCCGGAGGCCTGGGAGAGGGGTGAGGAGATGCCTCCCGGGGCGTCCGCTCGGAGCGGAAGCTTGGCCATGTAGTCTCGGAGTGTCTGCTGCCGCTCCGAGGGGACACCCCGAGCCCACGGCTCCTGGGTCAACTCGTGGGAGGGTGGGGTCACTGGTGGTTGCGGCCTGGCCTCAGGGGACATCCGGCCTGGGCTGGGAGGAGGGCTGGTGGCGTCCGAGAGGTCCAGGCGGCCACTGAGCGAGGAGAAAGTGCTGGACAGCTGAGTGCGGCGCCTGGGCCGCCTGGGCCGCCTCCCGGGTCCCGAGCTCCCGCCCTGCTGCCTCTCCCACCAGGCGGCCACCTGGCCTTCCCAGGCCGCCTCCAAACGCGCGCTGAGCTCATCCTCGGGGCCTGGTTCGGGGGCGGGCGGTGGCTCCGCAGAGGGGACAGCACCCAGGTCCCTGTGCAACAGGAGCCGCCCTTCGGCCATGGCCGCTCGCAGGCCCTCTGGCCCTCTCCGCTCTCCCGGCCGCTGTTCCACGCAGCCTAGCACACGGCGGTGGGAGAAGGTGGGTGCTGTCCACACGGGGGAAGGCGGCGGCACCCCCAGCAGGGCCTTCAGCCACCGGCTGCAGCAGGCAGTGGCCTGGGGGGTCCAGGAAGCCGTGGGGGCGCGGGAGTCGGGCCCGGGGTCTGCCTGGAGGCAGAGGCGCTGGTGGAAGACGTCCCCGGCCGCAGAAAGCTGGAAGAGCAGCACGGCCGGTGTGGGGGCGGAGGGCAGCACAGTGGCAGCCAGACCTGGGGGGCGGGGGGACAGTGACGCCAGGGCGCGGTGGGGGCACAGGCCCCCCGCCCCCTCGTCCGGCTGCCCCAGCGCACCTATGGTTGGCGCTTTCAGACGTTCCTGCAGCCGCCACTGACCCTTGGGCTCCAGCAGGGGGAAGGCGGAGAGGGAGTCGCTGCTGGTGGGGAGAGACTGGGGGGGGCCCGCCAGCCGGGGCACAGAGGCCCCCGCTCCTGGAGGAAGGACAGAGACTTGAGGGGCCGCCCAGCCTCCTGTGCCTGGCCCCTCCCCCAGCCCTGCCCGGCCCTCACCTGCGAGCTGCAGCAGCCGCAGGTCCCCACCCTGGGCGCCCAGCAGCAGCGGCCACGGGTGGCCGGGTCGGGGCGGAGGCAGCAGCTGGGCAAACAGGGGGGCGGAGGGGAGCTCGTGCTTCCACTTCAGCAGGGGCACCAGGGGGAGGCGCTCATCCACCAGGTAGAGTGAGAACTGGGGCGAAAGGACACAAGAAGCAAGACCCAGGGCTGTGACTATCTGACTGGGGGCGGGAGTGGGAGGGGGACGTGACCAGACTGCAGGGGCCTATGATGGGGACGAATGTCAGGGAGGCTGTGACCAAGGGGGACCGTGACTGAGGGGGACATGGCCAAGGGGAGGACCCAGGCGGCCATGCTGGGGGTGGATGGGCATGGGGGTTGGGGGGGCCTTGGGTGAGGCCTGAGACAAGTGTCTGATGAGGCAGGAAGCTCTGTGTGCCGCCCCTGCTCTCAGATGAGCTGGAGCTCCAGAGCTGTCCCAGCACTGTGACCCCCGGCCAGCCTCTCCCACCCCCCACCCCCCCACGGCTAGCGCCACATGGCACAGGAGGCATTTCCCGGGTGCGTTAGTCACCCGGAACCCCACACAGGGACAGGGTCTCAGGAGAGGCGCAGAGGAGTCTTGTCACAGAAACCCACCGGGCCTTCCCCGGGCCCTCCCCAAACCCGCCCCAGCCCGGGACCTATGCTGGAGACACACCTGCAAACAGCCCAGGGTCCTGCAGGGTGCGGGGCGGGCCCTCGGGGGACCCTCAGACGCCCCATGACACCCCACGTTTCTTCCCTCCCCTGGGCCATCCCTGGGGCCACCTTCAAGCTCCTGCCCCCCCATCCCCCCACCCTCCCCACCTGTCAGCACATTTCAGATTCCTTCCCCTCTGGGCCAGTGCAGGGGGGAGGAGGGAAGGCTGCTCACCTGGGTAAGGATGAGGTGGAGCGTGGGGTGCAGGGGCTCGGGGCCACACTCCCCCAGGCACCGCGTCAGCAGGACACGCTCCCCCTTCTGGCACGCTGCTTCTGCCCCCCCACGGAAGAGCAGCAGACCACAGCCCGGTGGGCCCTGGGGAAGGGTCCCGGGTCAGCCCTCCCACAGCCTGGGGGCTGCGGGGAGACCCCTGCCAGGCGCCCTCCCCGGCCCTGCCCTCCCCCTGTATCCGCTCCGTCCCACTGCTCCGCCGGGGCCGGTCCCCTCCCCTCACCTGAGTGTCGATAATTTTCACTCCAGTGCGGTCGCCCACGGTCAGCACCCGGGGGTGGGCCGTGAAGTCTGCCCAACGCCAGGGGGAGGGGTCCCGGAACACGAGGGTGTCAGGGTCCTTGTAGACTTGCTGCAGCCTTGGGGAGACAGGCCAGCCATGGGCGGGGGCACCGGGGTGACATGGCCCAGGGTCCAGGACATGGTGCATGGGGCACACGGGCTGTGGTCCCAGGGGGAGGGGGGCTGTTTAGAGGGGCAGAGGACTTCTGCAGGAAGGGGGCGTTACCCGTCCCGGGGGGTCCACAGGCAGACGGCTCCCGAACGGCTGCAGACGGCCAGCTCCCCCGGCAGGTGAGGGCTGCAGGGACGGGTGGGGTCAGTGCAACTCCCTCCCCCCATGCCCCCTCTCCTCGCGGGCCAGCCTGTCTGAGCCTCTCACCTGAGGCTGATCCCTGTGGCCCCCTTCCCGACCTGCAGCACCTGGAGGGGGACGGGCCGCCCCTGCTTACGGACCTTCCACAGGGCACAGTGGTAGTCAGACCGGACGGCCAGCAGGGCTGAGGGACGGAGAGGGTCAGGGTCAGAGTCAGGCAGCAGGTCAGTCAGCGAGGGAGGGAAGGAGAAGGGAAGGGAGGTACCCAAGCGACTCACATTCCCCTTGCACGGTACGGGTCACCACCTGGCGGACGGGTCCGCGGAGCTGGATGTGGCCAGGGTCCCCGAGGGCCTGGGGGTCACCGCCAGGGGTCACACTGACCTCTTGGAAACCTGGGCCTCTCGCTAAGGAGAAGTGTGTGAGCTCTGGTCCCCGCAAGCCCCCCGCATCCTGCCCGGAGACCATGCCGAGAGCACCCGGCCCCCGGCCCGGCAGGAAAGGATACACAGCTTGTCCAGGGCGCCTCCCGCAGGGAAGACCAGCTGTCCCCCGCCGGGCGTCCCCCCGGGCACCCAGGCCATCGCGCCACCAGTAAACGCATCGTCCAGGAGAAGCTGCTCCCAGCGCAGGGCCAGCTCCTCGTGCAGCAGGTCCCCGAGGAGGCTGGCCACGGACGTGCCCAGGACGGGGCCCCCGAGGATGGAGAACCGGCGCTGCCGGAAGCTGAGGAAAGCCCAGGGACACCTGGGGACCGGAGAGCAGCGGGGCTGAGGCCGTGGCAGTGACTGAGAGGAGGCCTAGGCTCCCTCCCAAGGGAGGCCGGGCCAGCAGGTGCAGTTTTTCTCTACCTAGAATTTCTTCCTTTGGGCAACGACTCCACCCTACTCCCCAGCCCCGAGGCTGCAAGGGCAACTGGCTCACGGAGGCGCGACGGGACCAGGCCAACCACGTCCCTCCCGGAACTTCTGCCAGTGTCTCCAAAGAGACACTGGCTTTTCCGTGAAATCATAAGCTATCTTACTGCCACTTAGAAACCGTTTGTCCAGGACACGCCAAGCCAAGCGAATGAGAAACTACAGAGAGACAGGGCCCTATCAACGTTACTTGAGCACCCTGATGCAGCCATGCCTGTAGTCCGTGAGTTTAAGTCCCTCTCCCACTTAGAGCTGCAGCAGTGTGTGAAGGCGACTCAGGACCACACGGGGCAGGGGAAACGACCGTGACGGGAGCCTGCGTCCGTGCCCTGGCCCCTTCCACACCCCCAGCAGCTAGGCCTGCCCAGCCCGGCCTGTCTCACTAGCCACTTGCCCCCAGGGCTGGTGTCCACCGAGGTCCTGGAGTAGCCTCTTCACACTGACCACTGTCTTCTTCTTAGAATGGCTCTGTGTGGAAAGGCCTTGTCAAGCCCGCACCCCCGCGGTCGCCCCGACAGGAAGTGGGGAACCCCCTCTCCAGGCAGGACAGGGGCTACTCACCCGTGCTCCTTCGAGTTTGAAGTTCTCCAGCATCAGCTTCCCCAGGGGTGCAAAGGCCACGTCCCCATGGTCCCACAGGAAGCGGCTGAGCTGCAGCACAGGAGGCCAGGTCACCGAGCACAGCCCCGGCCGCCCAGCCCCGGCCACCAGTGTGGCCACGTACCTGTTCCGTGACATCCAGCACAGGCTGGGGCTTTCTTCGGAACGAGACGCCTCCCCGGAAAAGCAGGTCCTGGGCGGTCACCCCAGGGTCCCAGGGATCTGAGGGAACAGCAAGGCTGGGAAAGGGGTTCGTCTCAGGAACCGGAAGGGGCCCAGGTGGCCCGGACGACCGTGGGTCATCAGCAGGGAGAGGGAAGGCCTCTGGGCGGGGGTGGGGGGGCGGAAGCGGCACGGGGAGCAGCTCGGGACGGAGCCCCAAGGCCTGAGACACTTACCGGGCCCAGGAAGCAGCAAGGGAAGGGGTCCAGGGGTTTCTGGCTCCCAGAGCGGGGCTGCGGCCACGCACGACACCCCATTCTGAGGACACACAAGCCCGACACCACCACGGTCAGCACGGTCCCAGGCGCTGCCAGCATGCGTCATTTATTAATTCCCTGGACAACGGTCCCCGTCACTTTTCTGGTGAAGGAACGGGGGCACAGGGAGGCTGGCCCTGGACACACTGGCTAAGAGAAGGGCTGGGAGCCCGGGGCCCATCTGCGCTGCTGACTCCCAGGCCACGCTGCCTCTCGGAGGAGGAGCCCCCGTGCCACTACTGGTGACGGACGGCCGCCTGACTCTTGCTCCCGCCCGGGGGCCGGGGCAGTGACGCGCTCGGGGGCCCGCAGCTCGCCCGCCTGGCACGGTCCTCATGCAGCCTGCCTCTGAGTGGGAGCCGCCCGGCTTGGGCTTCCAGGGAAAGAGCCTTGTCCTTCCTGTCCTCGAGGCCTCTCCCCCTCCCGCCTCATCCCTCCCCCCATCCCCACTGTGCTGGTTCAGAGCCGTCATCACACTCCGTGATGGTTCTATGCTCTCCCCACTGCTGTGTTCTCACTGGGCCGAGCCCTTAGTCCCACGGGCAGGGGATGCATCCCACTCACTCAGGCTGGATCCCGGGGCCTAGAAAGGCACCCGCACCCTGGAGGGGCTGATCAGTATCTGCCGGGCAAGTACGGAAAGACTGAGCAAGGCAAGGGAGGGGCCAGCAAGGCAACTGCTCAGGACACCTCTGTGGGGAGCGGGGTGCCCTCTGTAACCCCCAGGGGAGGCTCTGGCTCGCTCGTGTCGTGGTGGATCTGTGCCATTGCCGCCCCACCCTGCATCCTGACGGAGGGGGTGAACGCTGGAAAATGGTGGGGGGGGGGGGCTGCCGCCAGGGCCCTTCCCGCCATCCTCACCTGGGAGCTCTGGGCCAGGGGCTCGGGCAGGGTGAGCGAGGCCCTCCAGCCGCACGTGGCGGACAGGTCAGGAACGTTACTCAGCCCCAGGGGCCCGGTCCTAAACAGCATGGGCGGGAGGGGGCTGGGGAAGTCCATCCCGGGAAACGGGAAGCCCGCAGCAAGAGCGTTCTGAGACTTGAACCTGCCGATGCCTGCCAGCGCTCCCGGGAGAGTAAAAAGTACCCTGAAAGGACCATGATAGTATGTCGGGAGGTGGATGATGAAGAACAAATCAATATGTAGCCTCCCGCTAGATATAAATAAGTGCTGCGGTAAAACCAACCAGCCAGCCACGAGGGAAGGGACGGCAATGGTGATGGGCAATGGCAGCCCAGGAAAGCCTCACTCAGAAGGTGGCATTTGGCACAGGTCAACATAATGAGGAACAGAACCAAGCAGACGACGGGGATGAGGGCTCCTGGCAGAATGAACACATGCAAACATCCTGGGGCAGGAAAGTGTGTGAGAAGCAACGAGGGAGGCCACAGGATGAGAGGAGCGTGGGAGGGGATGAAGTCAGCCAGGTGGCGAGCACTCAGCCTCTACCATAGCCTGTCACGTGTGACGTGTCACAACCACACACTTGTACACTCCACACCCTACACCCCGGGCTACACTCCCAAGACCAACCCAAGTTCACCCCCGGCTAGAGAATGAGTCTTATTCATCTGTCTTCCTGCTGTCAGGTGCAGTACGTTGCAGAAAATCCAACTGTGTGTTGATTAGTAATAAATTTATGTCGGGGGGCACCTGGGTCCGTTGAGCGTCCGACTTCGGCTCAGGTCATGATCTCTTGGTTAGTGAGTTCGAGCCCCGTGTCAGGCTGTGTGCTGACAGCTCAGGGCCCGCGTCTCCCTCTCTCCCCCTGCCCCTCCCCCACACTTACTCTGCCTCTCAAAATTGAATTAAAAAAACATATTGCCCAAAGCCAACAGCTTGAACTGCCCCCCCCCCATCCAATTCAGTCCACGTTCTGAACCCTACTCTGCCATGCATCCAAAAGCAAACAGATGCATTAGTCTTGGTAAACAGCAATCTCTTCCCTTGGAAGCGGCCACTGCGTTTTATGGGTTTATTCTGTAATCTCCCTACATGCCGTGTCTCGCGCAAAATACCGGTTACACGGCAGGGTCAATAAACGCTTCTCAAGTGAGCGAATATCTCGTGAGAGACCGTGAGCTCTCGCCCAGGGCAGGAACTGTATCTGATTCATCCCTGAGTTCGCTGCTGCGATCCTCCTCTTTCCCATAACACAACAGGCGGGCAGTGGCGGGAGTCACGAAGTGCACAGTGAATCCTTGTGCAAAACACTGGTTTCCACAGACCTCTCGTCCTGACGGCAGTGAGGGAGCGCCCACGCGTCCCCAAGGTGGCCGCATCCCTGATAAAGCAGCGTGGCCACGTCTCCAAACCCGTCTCCAGCTCACGTCTAGCTCGTCGCTTGTGCCTGGGCCCCAAGCACACTGACCTCCTGAGGGATTTCCTCGCTGTCCTTTCACCGCACACCACCTCTCCGCTTACAATCAACACCAGCACCCTTCCCACCCGCCTACAAAATCCTACTCATCCTTCGGATTTCCAGACGGGAAGCCTCGGGCAGGTTCTCCTCCCCAACACCCTGCCCCTTGTCTCCAGAGCACGCACTGCAACGTGTGATTAGATATTTAAAGACGAAGCTATGTGCTTCGAAACTGCTCTAACAGTCCCCACGGGGAAGGACTTCACTCTCCCCGTGCCTCGGTATGTGCTCCATAGTAGCGATCCGTGCACGTAAACTCAAAGGACAAATCCAGAAATGAACGACGAGCAAGGATCCAAACAGCCTCAAACAAACGCGGGCAGAGGGCGCTGCTGGAGCCCCCGAGCACGGAAAAGCCCCCCGGACGAGGCAGCCTCACTTCCCGCCCTCACCTGCGACCGGCAGAGGCCCCGCGAGAACTGGCCCCCCGTGTTGGACGGGTGCTGCCACAGGCCGCGTGCGTGGGATCCTTACCGCTCCCCGACGCAGGAGCTGGCAGCCCCCTGTGCAGCGGCTGGGGAAGCTGTCCCAACGTCCCCCGGCGTGGCGCCCGCGGACCCGCGCCCAGACAGAGCCGGAGCTCCGCTCGCGGCCCGGAGACCCCCCCCCTCCCCGCCGCCCCGCCGTCGGGGCGGCCCGGAGCTTGGCGGGACACCCGCCTACCCCGCGCGCCACCAGGGAGCCCGAAAACTCCACCCCGACTCCAGCGCCCGGGATGGAACCGCACCACCACGGCACTTAACGGTCTTCCGGGACAGGCCGGAAGTGCTCCCTCGAAGGCAGGAAGTCCCGCCTCCCACCCCGGCCTCCGCGGCCGCGGCGGAGCGCCACCTCCCGGGTGGAGGGGGAATGGGAATGGACCGTAGACCGTACAGTCCCCTCAGGTCCGTGTAGTGAAGGCCAGTTTGACGTGGATGAATCCCATCCCTGCAGGCTTGTTGTTCAGTATTAAATTAATTCACTCAACAAACACTGAGTACGGAGCCTCTCCTATGAACCAAGCACTATATCAGTGAGTAGAAATCCAAAGAATTGTCCTCATGTCCTATGTCCTCACATCTTTATAACTAGGGGTACAGGTACCCCTAGAGTGCGCGAGATTCTCCCAGTGGTCACGCAAATACAGCTCTAGGCATTGCTTCTCGAGTCCCAGCTTTCATCCCATTATTTGAATGGCGTGTAAAATAGTTACTGGGTGGGGGTGGGGAGGACCCGATCATTTGCATTCCTAAATTCCCAGGTGATGCTGATTGTGGTTGTCTGGGGGAGGGGGGTCACACTTGAAGAACTACTGTGCAATCATAAATCTTACCATTATCATAACCCAATAGCTCTCAAACTTGAGCGTGCAACAGAATCCCCTGGAAGGCCTATTAAACTACTTTGTTGGGCCCCACCCCCAGGGTTTCTGGTTCAGTAGGTCTGGGATGTGATTCAAGAATTTGCATTTCTAATGAATTCCCAGGTGATGCTGGTGACGCTGGTGATGCTGGTCCAGGTACCACACTTTGAGAACCATTATTTTTTTTTAATATTTATGTATTTATTTTGAGGGAGAGAGAGGGAGACAGCACGAGCAGGGGAGGGGCAGAGAGTGAGGGAGAGAGAGAATCCCAAGCAGGATCCACACTCAGTGTGGAACCTGACGTGCACTCCATCCCACAACCCTGGGATCATGACCTGAGTTGAAATCAAGATTTAGATGCTTAACTGACTGAGCCACCCAGGCTCCGTGAGAACCATTATTTCTAAAAAATCAATTTCTAAATCTAAGTGTCTAATTTGAGGCTGAGTGTCTGAGAACTTTTTTTCAGTGCGCGGCTACAGGAGCGTGACTCTCTCCTGCCTGCTCTTCCCAGGTCAAACGTCCCTGGATCCACTAACTGCTCCTCGTTAGCACCAGCATCCACACCCCCTGGTTAGCCTTGTCTTACCCAAAGGTAGCAATCACTAGAGGTGGCAGCAACAGCGACAGATCTTACAGACTATGAACTGAGTAACAGATCATATTTTCCTGGTCATTGGCTCCTGTAAGACTCCGTTAAATTTGTGGCCCCTTAAAACAATTGCCTATTGCATCACAGAAGGCCATGTGCAAATTGTCTTTATCCCTAAGTTCTTCTTGTTTTTGTTTTTGTTTTTTTCCCCTTCATCCCTAGTCCCTTATCTTAAAGAACTGTTGTCCTGGGGTGTTTTTATAAGCCAACTTAAAATCCCTTTTGAAAAAAAAGAGGGGGTGCCAAGTGGCTAATTTTGGCTAGAAGCTTCAGGAAGGCCTACAGTGAACAGTCTTTAAATGTAGATCCTTCAGATGCTGTGCGGGACTGATTCAATTTAGAACTCCTGCGTTTATCAGATAAATACTCCCCCCACCCCCGCCCCCACGCAAGCTTATTGGTGGGAGGCGGTCTGGTGTGACGGGTGTAGTTGGGAGCATCTTGGGGCGGGAGTAAGGCTGAGGCTCTGGACGCGCACCCCCAGGCCCCTTCCCGGGTCTGCACTTCCAGGACCACTCAGGGTGGGGAAAACAGTTAACGGGTCCCCACCCGCCTTCCTCCGCTCCCCACTCCCTGGCCTGAACAACCACCCAGGGAGGCAGGGCGTTAAAAGATCAGTCAACCAGTGTTCTATAGCCTGGCGGTTGGCATCCAGGAGGCTGGCCTCCAATTGGCTGGGCAGGCTGTCCGACAGAGCTCTGCAGGCTCTCATTGGCCAGCCGTGAGGTGGGGGCGGAGCTTGTCCTGAAGGTCCGCCCAGGCCTGTGCGCCTCACGTGGACCGGCGCCAGCGTGTGTAAAAGGGCGCGGTCGGAGTGAGATTGGTCCCCTCGGGTCCCCGCGTCCAGCCATGGCGTCACCAGCCAGCACCGCCCCAGGCACGGATGACAGCGGCCGCAGGAAGCCTCGCCTGGCGGCGTCCCTGCAAATCCTCCCCAGGCCCAGCCCCTGGCAGCCCTCGGCCAGCCTGGGCCAAGACCCCTGGGAGTCCGTGGCCGCCCCGGGCGCTGGGAGCGACGACGACGACGACGACGGGGACGGGCAGCCCCAGGCCTCGGCAGCAGGAGACGGTGGGCCCGGGGCGGGGACCGGAGTCGGGGAGCTGGGGGCAGCCCAGGCACGGGAGAACGCGGGGGCACGGATGGGGAGGTCTCCGAGGGTCTCTGTCCCGCCTCCAGGGCCAGCCAGGGACTTCCCGACGGTGGCCGGACAGCTGGGCTTGCAGCTCAAGGACCCGGCGCCGGGCCAGGCGGTGGCCTTGCTCGCGCAGTACGCAGCCAGCGCGGGCGTCTCCCTGAACTTCCGAGAGGACCGGACGGCAGGTGAGGCTCTGTGGCCTGCGACCGCAGCGCTCCCTGGGCTCGCCCCACGCGGTGGCGGAGGGACCGTGAGCCGGGCCTGCGCGCCCGAGCCGGGAGCCCCACGGTGCCACACATGGGGGGGCACAGCCCCAGCAGCAGGGGGAGCCCTATCCCCCCTCTGAAACTTGGACAAGGTACGGGACTTGGCCCAAGCTACCCAGCCGTTCAGCACTGTTTTTTCTTTGAGGACCGCTGACATGCAGTTACAGTTGCCATGCCAACATTGCAGCTCCCTGAGTGAGGGCCAGCCCCCTGACGTATCAAGCGCAGTGTGATAATGGCAGCACTGGCTGGAGCTGTACTCGTCACCGTGTTTTTTCCTCTTCTTCGGTGTACCCTCCCCACCTCTGACACAGACACACAGAGCGGGACCCCAGCTCCTAAACTCAGGTCCCCAACCTTATGCCAGAGCATTCTGGGTTTCTAAGGAGATGGTAAGAGAGTTATCTGTCTAGTTGTTGGGAGCACTTGGAAAAGTGCCTAAGAGAACCCCAAATGAACAGCTCACGAAAAGGTACTGTATTAAAAATGTACAGTGAAAATGGGGCTTGTTTTCATCAGGGATGCTAAGGCAGCAGGTGTGGAGACAACTGTCAAGGAGAAACAAGTACAGACCCCTAGGAACAGGAGACAGCTTTCCACATAGGGCCACGGGGGACGGGACCAGAGTTGGTTGGGAGGCAGAAGCACAGGGAGAGAAGAGCACAGAGCCTTTGTTGGGATTTTCTCAGGAGAGAATGGTTGAGGCAGCTTAGGTACACTGGGTAAGCTCAGGATTGTATAAGGCAAGGCACTGAGGAAGTTTGGGATTACGAGGGTAGCCCTGGTTGCCCAGTACCTGTCTGTGGGGTGATCTAGGGTTGATGGTTGGGGTATGAGCTCTAGGATTGGTTGGTGTCTACATCAGAGGTGTGTTTGCAAGGAAGTGGTTTGCCATTAGCCAGTCCTAGGAGAGGCAGCCTCTCCAGGCTCAAGGCCCCAAATTCGGAAGCACCAAGAATGCAGAAAAGATGATGGATTCAGCACAGATGATCATAGCTAGCATCCTTGGGTTCTGGACCATGAGCCAGGCAACTGAAGCGCTCGGGCCACGTGAACGCCTGGAATCTTCATGACTGTTCCTTAAGGGAGGTATAGTACTATCCATGCCATTTTACAGACCAGAAGACTGAGGCCAGAGAGGCTGTAGCTGCCTCACACAGTGTGAACCCCTGGGTTGTATCACCTCTCCCTTCTGCTTAGGATACTCCTGCCCCTTGTTTACATGGGTAAACTGTTACATGGGGGCGCTGTTTTTAGTTGTTTTAGGGGGTTTCTTTTAATGTTTTTTATTTATTTCTGAGAGAGACAGCATGAGCAGGGGAGGGTCAGAGAGAGAGGGAGATACAGAATCTGAAACAAGCTCCAGGCACTGAGCTGTCCGCACAGAGCCCAAGATGGGGCTCGAACCCATGAACTGTGAGATCATGACCTGAGCCAAAGTCAGACGCTTAACCGATTGAGCCACCAAGTTGCCCCAAGTTGTTTTAGTTTTTATTTGATAATTTTTTAAAGAACAGTATTAAAACTCCCATAAGCTCTTCCTCCAGATCCAGTTAGCATTTGCACCTTTGTTTTGTGTATATCTCCCTCTCTCTTTATATTTATTTATATACAAATACGTTACTTTTTTTCTGACCAAAGTTAACTTACTCCTTAAATGCCCAAGTGTATCTCCTAAGAACAAGAACTTATTTTCTATAACAACAGTAAGTGATCAAATTCTGGAACTAGATGTAACACTGTTACCTGATTATCACTCGCACCTGAGTTGGGCCAATTGTCCCAGTAATAACCATTTACCCCAGCCAGCATGACCTGTAATGTAGCTGTCCGTCACTTTAGTCTTTTTTTTTAATGTTTTATTTATTTTTATTTATTTCTAGGAGAGAGAGAGAGAGCGTGAGCAGGGGAGGGTCAGAGAGAGAGGGAGTCACAGACTGAAACAGGCTCCAGGCTCCGAGCTGGCAGTCAGCACAGAGCCCGACGCGGGGCTCGAACCCACGAACCACGAGATCATGACCTAAGCGAACGTCGGACGCTTAACCGACTAAGCCACCCAGGCGCCCCAATGTTTTATTTATTTTTGAGAGAGAGAGACACACGCACAGAATCAGAAGCAGGCTCCAGGCTCTGAGCTGTCAGCACAGAGCCCGATGCAGGGCTCGAACCCACGAACCGTGAGATCATGACGTGAGCCGAAGTCGGACGCTTCACCGACTGAGCCCCCCAGGCGCCCCTCTTTAGTCTCCTTTAATGTGAAACCAGTCCCCGACCCATCTTTGTCTTCGGGAAAATGGATGTTTTTGAAGAGTAAGGGCTGGTGGTTTTGTAGAGAGCCCTACCCTTTGGGTCTGTGTCTTTCCTCGGGCCTGGGTTCAGGTTGGGATTCTGGGCACGAGCGCACGTGGTAAGCCCCTGTCCTTGGCCGCACTGCCCACCGGGAGGCCTGTGCTCTGTCTGTCCCAGCGCGGGCACCATTAGCTGCAAGGGCCTGAGTGGGGGCGGGGAGGGGCAGGGATCCGCGGGGATCCGCCCGGTGTCTTCACTTTCCCCTGCGGTTAATCCGGCCCCAGGGGCTGCTCCGATGCCAGCGCTCTGCCTGCACCTGCGAGGTGGAGGTCTAGATGCCCTCCGACTGGGAGTGAGTCTCAGCGTCAGCAAGGAGCACTGCCAGGCGGGCTCCCTTCTGAAAGGGTAGTCCTTTCGGGAAACCGTTTCGCGGCAAGTACCAGCAAGAACCGGGAACTGAAGTGGGCTTAGGCCCCTTCACCAGGTGACCCCAGTTCCAGGGCTTGCTTCTGCCTCGTGACCCAGTCACACCTGAAATGACAGCGTTCGGTAGATGAGTCTCTCAAACTCTAGAACCTCTAGCTGAACCTCTAGAAAAGAAACCGCCGTGCGGCGCCTGGGGGCTCAGTTGGTTGGCGTCTCACGGCTCAGGGCACGATCTCACAGTTCGTGGGTTTGAGCCCCGCGTCGGGCTCTGTGCTGCCAGCTCAGAGCCTGGAGCCTGTTTCGGATTCTGTGACTCCCTCTCCCTCTGCCCCTCCCCTGCTCACGCTGTCTGTCCCTCTCAGAAATCAGTAAAATATTTTTAAAAATTAAAAAAAAGAAACAGCCGTGTGGGCGAGGTCTGGAGGGGTGGGTCCATGCCACCTGCCTGTAGTGTGCCCCCCTCCGTCACACGGGGTCATGCAGGCCTCTCGCAGAGGGGGTGTCAGGACTCTCCGGGGGTGGGCGGCCCCGTGTCCCCCTCCCCCTCGCTGTCTCTAGGTACACGCTCCAGAAGCATCCTTGCTCTTGACGTCCTTGTCACGAGCATCCTCCTCTCACAACCAGTTGGCCTTAAAGCCATTTTTCCCGGAACAAAAAAAAAAAAAAAACGGTTGACAGTTCAGTTTGACAGTTCGGTTTCATTTCTTAACTGACGTAGGACCCCCATTTTGACAGTCTGTAAGCCTCGGCTGGCAGGGAGGTCCGCACAGAGTTCGAATCCCCACTTCCCAGAGAACGTGGCACTGTCCACCGACTTGTGACAAACACGCCCGGGCAAACCACAGCATCGGGGCTTCCGTGGCGCGAGACACGGGCCTCGGCTCCCCACGGGCGCCCCGGTGTTGGGAAACTGACTCCTCTCTTCAGAGGTTTTAGCCGAGAAAGAAAAGGCACGCTGCCAACCGAGGAGACGAATCAGCAGGCAGATACAGGTGTTTGATGCCCTGTGTGAACGCGGGGCTTTGAACACAAGACCTGGGGTACAGTCTCCGGCATGGAATCCATTCCCGGTGCAGGATTGCCGTGAATCCACACTACGCGTTTTGAGCGTATTCAAATATTCCGTGGTAGTCTTTTTAAGACTGCTACTCATTTTCATGTGTCATTATGTCCTTTTTAGTGAAGGCCCCCACTCTTCTCTGTGACTTTTTTTTTAATATTTTTTTAAAATATTTTTTTAATTTATTTCTAGGAGAGAGAGAGACAGCGTGAGCAGGGGAGGGTCAGAGAGAGAGGGAGACACAGACTCTGAAATAGGGTCCAGGCTCCGAGCTGGCAGTCAGCACAGAGCCCGACGCGGGGCTCAAACCTACGAACCGCAAGATCATGACCTAAGCGAAAGTCGGGCGCTTAACCGACTGAGCCACCCACGCGCCCCTGTGGCTTTCTTTTTTGGCAAAATTGCCTGGCGGCCAATAGTTTGCAGGGGCGGGGGGGGGGAGGAGGAAGGGGCTGACAGGGGCCGTGGCTCAGGGCGACCCATGAGGGGGACGGAGCGCGGGGTCGCAGCTTCACCCCCCCCTCCTTCCGCAGACCCCTGCCTCCCCTTCTCCGTGTGCGCCGAGGTGGACGGGCGGCTCTGCCCCTCAGCCAGGGCCAGCAGCAGGCCGGAGGCCAAACAGCAGGCGGCGCTCTCCGCCCTCCGCTACATCCGCAGTCAGCTGGGGAGCGCAGGTGAGGGCGACAGGTAACCCAGTATAGCGTGTGCACGGCTGGGGTGTCGCCTGCAGGGAGCCGGGCAGCGGGGTGTGAGCTGACCCCTGCCCTAATTCCTCTGAAGCCGGCCCACCCTGGGGGTGTGGGGGCTGCAGGGGGAGGGGTGGCCGCCCAGGAATTTGGGGCTTCTGGAAGATGATCCTCCCACACTCCCACCGATGGACCTTAGCTTCCCGAAGGACAAAGCACAGGACGGCAGGCGCTGGTACCCACGGCAACCCGCCCCCCTTGTTTCTCTTCCAGAGACCCCCAGCAGGCTCCCACTCACCCCTCTGAGTGTAGGTAGGTAGGTCGGGCCCCCCTTGACCCAACCCCCGTGGTGAGGAGAGGGGCACAGCCTGGGAGTCCCCACCTCCACCCTCTTCCCCACGTGCAGAGAACATCCTGACCCACGAGCAGCGCTGCGCGGCCGTGGTCAGTGCCGGCTTTGACCGTCTGGTGGACACGACCTCCCCCTACCGGGCCTGTAAGAGCACCGTGGCCGCCGTCATCCTGGAGAGAGGTAGGCCTTGCCCTTGCCCCCCCACCCCGGGTCGCAGCCCCCGGCCCCCTCCACGTGGGCCCCCTGCCGTGGCCGGCACGTCTCCACCCCCTTCCCTCACAGAGGTCCCGGGCGCCAGGGGCCACGCCAAGGAGGTCTACCAGCTGGTGGCGCTGGGCACCGGCAGCAGCAGCTGTGCCCGCCGCCTGGAGTTCTCTGGCCGCCAGCTCCACGATGGCCACGGGTTGGTGGTGGCGCGCCGGGCCCTGCGCAGGTGAGGGGCGGGCGGGCCAGGCCCCTGGGGGCAGCCGTGGGCAGGACGCGGGCCCCCGGGCCCCAGCCGCTCCTCCACCTGCCTCTCCCAGGTTCTTGTTCCGGCAGCTCCTGTTGGCGACACAGGGCGGCCCCAAGGGCAAGGAGCGGTCGGTACTGGCCCCCCAGCCTGGGCCCGGGCCCCCCTTTGCCCTCAAGCCCCAGATCTTCCTCCACCTCTACATCAGCAACACCCCCCAGGGAGCTGCTCACGACATCTAGTATGTGGGGGCACCAGGGCGGGGGCGGGCTCGGTGTGGCTGCATCGGGGAGGGCAGGACGGGGAGGGGTTAGAACAGCCCTGACTCTCATGCCCGGTGCCCGCGCACTCCCGCGCCCCTACAGCCTCCCCCCGTCCGCCGAGGGCAGCTTCCTGCACAGCCCGCCCCCCCGCCTGCAGGCCCACATCCGCGGCGAGCTGCGGCCCGTGTGCTACGTGGCGCCCACACTGCGTGACACCCACGTGGGCTGCCTCTCCGCCAGCGACAAGCTGGCGCGCTGGGTCGTGCTGGGGGTGGGCGGTGCCCTGCTCGCCCACTTCCTGCCTCCCCTCTATGCCACCAGCCTCGTCCTGGGTGAGGGTCTGGGGCAGGGAGGGAGGGTGGTGGGGGTGCTGAGGTGAGGGTGGAAGGCGGGCTCTGGGTGGGGTGTGGGAGAGGGTGGCGGTGACCCAGACCTGGTCCTGTGCCTCTGTCCCCTCAGCCGACCCCTGCCACGACCCCCCAACTCTGAGCAGGGCCATCCACACCCGGCCCAACCTAGACAGGGTCTTGGAGCCATGCCTACCACCTCCCTATGCCCGTACCATGCTGCACCTGTTTTCGGGGCCCCCTGTGGCCCCCTTGGATCCTACCCCCAACGCCTGCCATGGCCTGAGCCTCAACTGGAGCCTGGGGGACACCGATGTCGAGGTTGTGGATATGGCCACCGGGCGTGTGAAGGCCGAGTAAGAAAGGACCACGGTGGTAAGGGATCTCTGGCTCCCTGCCTGTGGGGTGGGTGCCTCGCTCTGTGACCATGGCCGGTGCTTCCATCACCCACCCTGTGGCAGCCGTGAACCCGAGATCGCCATGGCGGAGAACGGAGGTGGCGGGAGCTGCAGGGTGTGGGCAGGTCAGCTCCGCCTTCTCTCTCTGTCTCCAGGGCCTCCCTCGGGCCTCCGTCCCGCCTCTGCAAGGCAGCCTTTCTCCAAGCCTTCCGCCAGGCCGCCACAGCTCTCAGGAAGTCCTGCCTCTTGGCCTTGGAGACCTATGAGGCTGCCAAGGTCAGCGTCTCCCCACCCCTCCGGCCGCGCTGTCCCACCCCCCCAGCAGGCACGTGCTCAGCACCCTCCTGTCCTGTCCTAGGCCGGACCTTACCGGGACGCCCGCAGGCAGCTGTCTCTCCTTCTGGACCAGCAGGGCCTGGGGGCTTGGCCCTCGAAGCCGCTGGTGGACAAATTCAGGGACTGAAGCCGACCTGCTGGGCCACACGGGGTCCCTGAGCCAAGCTGGAGCCTGGGGAGGGATGGGGTGGGGTGGGGAGGCGCGTGGGGGGAAGGGGATGCACGGGCGAAGTTGGGGTTACAGGGAGGGGCCTACGGGGTGGAGGGTGAGAGCTGTGGCATGAAAAACTTGAATAAAAGAGCAGTTTCTGGTGATTCTCGCTGTTGGTTTTTTGGGAAGGAAGGGATAGCCTGCAACCCTCTTAAGCATTCATGAGTGGGGAGGGTCCACCTCGCAAGAAGAGAGACCTTCCAGGGAGTTGAACTAGATGGAAAGTTTTTCTAGAAGGAGGATGAGGCCAAGAATGTTATTAGCAAAGAAAAAAAAAAGAAAAGGATTATTCCAGGCATGGAGCATTCTAGGGGCAGAAGCCAAGTGTCATATCCTGCGGATTACCTCATCTTTATTGGGGGAGGGGGGTAGAGGACCCAGGTGGCCGAGTCGTTGGCTCTGGCTGAAAAATTCCCGACTGACCAGTTAGCATGACCCTTCTGGGGAGGTGAAACTGCAATCAGATTATGAACTAACCCCCGGGGTGGGAACTCCATCTAGGCGACCCCATATGGGGCCCGTGGTGGTTTTACACACAGAATCACTTGATCGTGGCGCCAGCCGTGGCTCGGTCCTGCCTGCCTGCTCCATGTGATGTCCCGGGGCCCAGCCGTGGCCGAGCCGTGGCCGCGAGAGTGGGAGCACTCCTTTGGTGGGGGCTCCGGGGTCCCTTCCCTTCCCAGGGCTGGGAACCGGGACCGGAAGCAGGAGTGGTAGTGGAGGGCGGTGCCCGCTCTCGGGTCCCAGGTGCGCCGGCTGGAGGCCTCGGCCGCGCCGCGAGCCCCGCGGCTGCCCTCGGCCCGTGTGGAAGGCCGCGGAGGGCTCGGGCGTCCTGGCCCCACCTGGGGAAGGATGCAGGCCCCGGGCTGGCCGCAGCCCTCGCCCCTGCCGGTGAGGCCCTCCGGGTCTCTGTGAGTGGGCAGGGCCCAGAGTCCCTTCCGGCCGGTGTGCAGGTGTACGGGGTACATATTCGCCCCCAAATTCATGTCCACCCCGAGCCTCTGAAAGGGACCTCACCTCGAAGCAGCCTCTGTACATGGAATCAAGTTGCAAGAACTACAGACTGCTCTCCCAGGTGCGCCTTGGGAAGCTGGGTCAACGTGCAGGGTCAGGCGGGTGCTGATGCTGAAGTCCTGGGATGGGGTCCCCTCCCTCCAGGCCACCCCTGCGCCCCTGGGTGTGTGTGGCCTCTGCCAGCCTCTTGACCTCAGTGTACTTGGGTCACTGCATCTAGAGGAACAATCAGGAGGGCTGCCTGGTGGTGGTCTCTTCTCCCCCAGCGAGTCCATCCTGCCCACCTTCAGGCTTTCCCTCTGCTCATCCCATGGGCTCTGCTCCCTCTTCTTCATCTAACGTCACTGCCGAGGAGGGGGACATCCGAGGGAGGAGGCAGGAGGCAGTGGACGAGTTGATGGCTTTGAGGGCTCCCCTAGGCCCTGCACCGGAGGCTCCAGGGACGCCGGACACGGCTCTCTAGCACCACTGACCTTGCTCCAGGGGCACAATCCTGGCCCCATTTCACAGGGGAGGACACTCCCACAGTGAAGTAGGGTAACTTCTGGAAGAACACAAGGGTGTGGGGGGAGCTGCCTTCAGAGCCCTTCAGTCCCCAGCACTGCCCTGGGGGCTGCTGGGCTTGCTTCTGTGACCTTGAACAAAACTCCCAAGGACATTTGTAAACTGAGGACTGGGCCCTGAGGTTCCAAAGGTTCCCTCCACGGAGGTGGGAGATGCAGCCTTGCCCTTGAGAGAAAGTGCTCAGGCTGGTGTGATTGCAGGAAGCCCAGGAGGCTGCGGGTGGGAGGGGGAGGGGAGGGGTGGGGGAGGAGAGGGAGGGGGAAGACAGGGGAAGAGGAGGAGAGGGGAAAGGAGGGGAAGAGGAAAGGGGGAGAAAGGAGGGGAGGGGAAGGAGAAGGGGGGAGGAGGAGAGGGGAGGGGTAGGGGAAAGGAGAGGAGGGGAGGGGAGGAGGCAGGAAGAGACGGAGAGGGAGAAATGAGGAGGAGGGAGAAAGGAGGGGGTAATTGGAGGAGGGGCGGGGACTTGCAGGAGGGGGAGGGGGAGGGGAGGGGCTGCGAGCGGGTGCGCAGGGCTGCTGGCGCAGGCTGGCGGAGGACCCGGGAAGGGAACTTTGAGCGGGGTGGGAGGGTCCCCAGAGCCAGGTAAGCTCTGCTTGTCTTGTTTGCCTCAGAAAACCGCTGGGTTCTTTACCCGTCAGGTATTGTTTCTCTAAAAGAAACTTCTCGGGCCAACTTGGAAATAATGATTTCTCTTGGTTATTGTTTTCAGGGACGAGAAGATTTTTAAAACACCCAAGCCTGTTAATTAGACCATTTATTGCACACTGTTGTCCCCAGGAGATAATTTAAATTGATTTACTTCTTGTACCGCAGCGGTGCCTACACACAGCCATCCCACGCTGCAGTTTTATGCGATGAGCCTTTTGATATTCATCCATCACATAATCACTGGGTAAACAAGTCATTCCAAGTGACATTAACTCTGCTGGATCTGCCAAGTAAGGAATATTTGTCCCCGCGTTGCATAAATCTGCACGTCCCATCCTTTCCTCCCTAGAGGGTCCTCCTTTCACAAAACTCTCTTAGCTCCTTTGACTCGGCTGATTTATGTGGAAGGACAATGGTGAAGGCTGCCTTTGAAATGGAGAGTCTGTTAATGTCTTCTTGGCCTGATCCCCTGGGGGTGAGGTTTTGCCAGCAAAGGCATATTTAATGTTTTTTTTTTTTTTTTTTTTTTTATTTCTAGGAGAGAGAGAGAGAGAGAGACAGCGTGAGCAGGGGAGGGTCAGAGAGAGAGGGAGTCACAGACTGAAACAGG